>NW_005871097.1:407592-680816 GCF_000147115.1 Myotis lucifugus
CTTATGCCCTCCCTATCCCCACTCCGAATGACTTCTTTAGCCCTCTCTTCAATGCAACACATTAAAGAATCTTTAATTGTTTTAATCCCTCTACGTCCCGGTCGTAGTTCAGTGTATCTATATCATCCATCATATCGGCCACTGTCCTACTCTCAGCGTCATACTGAGGATCACTTGAAGTTCGTGGTGGAGGAGGAGGAGGAGGAGGAGGAGAGCCCTAGCTGGTTTGGCTCAGTGGATAAAGCGTCGGACTTCGGACTCAAGGGTCCCGGGTTTGATTCCAGTCAGGGGCATGTACTTTGGTTGCAGGCACATCCACGGTGGGGGGTGTGCAGGAGGCAGCTGGTTGATGTCTCTCTCTCATCGATGTTTCTGACTCTCTGTCCCTCTCCCTTCCTCTCTGTAAAAAATCAATAAAATATATTTAAAAAAATAAGAAGAAGAAGGGGGAGGGGGAGGGAGAGGGAGAGGGGGAGGGAGAGGGAGAGGGAGAGGGGGAGGGAGAGGGAGAGGGAGAGGGAGAGGGAGAGGGAGAGGGAGAGGGAGAAACTCTTACCATTTGCAACAGCATGGAGGGACCTGGAGAGTATTATGCTAAGCGAAATAAGCCAGTCAGAGAAAGATAAGTATCACATGATCTCACGCATATGTGGAATCTAATGAACAAAATAAACTGATGAACAAACTAGATCGAGAAACATAAACATAGAACCATGGAACAGATTGAGGAATTTCAGAGGAAAGGCAAGGTGAAGAGGTAGGTGGGGAAAGATTAACTGGGAAATTTATATGCATATATGCATAGCACATGGACACAAACAATAGTGTGGTGAAGCCCTGGGAGGGACGGGTGCCAGGTGGAGGGGGTCAATGGGGGAGAAAGGGGCACATCTGTAATACTTTCAACAATAAAGATAATTTTTTAAAGATAGAGGGTTATCTCACAAAACACATGGTAGACCATACTGTTAGGCTTCTGACAGAAGTGGCACCAGGAATTAGGAAACAATCAGGAACCAGGGTAACTTGGCCGGGCTTCTCCTTGGGGACTAAATTTTTTCATTTATTTGAACATGAAGCCCTTTTTACATAGTGTATCTTTTTTTAATTCTTTATTGTTTAAAGTATTACATAAGTCTCTCCTTTTTTCCCCCATTGACCTCTCCCCGGCTGCCCCCACCACCCAGCACATGCCCTCGCCCCCCTACTGTTGTGTCCATTGGTTATGCTCATATGCATGCATAGAAGTCCTTTGGTTGATCTCTTACGCCCCTCACCCCCCTCCTTCCCTCATAGGTTGGACAGTCTGTTTGATGCTTCTATGACTCTGGTTCTATTTTTGTTCATCAGTTTATGTTATATATTATATTCCACAAATGAGTGTGATCATGTGATATTTATCTTTCTCTGACTGACTTATTTAGCTTAGCATAATGCTCTCTAGTTTCATCCATGCTGTTGCAAATGGTAAGAATTCCTTCTTTTTTACAGCAGCATAGTATTCCATTGTGTAGATGTACCACAATTTTCTAATCCATTCATCTGCTGATGGGCACTTAGGCTGTTTCCAAATCTTAGCTAATGTAAATTGCGCTGCTATGAACGTAAGGGTGCATATATTCTTTCTGATTGGTATTTCTGTTTTCTTGGGATATATTCCTAAAAGTGGGATTATTGGGTCAAATGGAAATTCCATTTTTAATTTTTTTTAAATTTTTTGAGGAAACTCCATACTGTTCTCCACAGTGGTTGCACCAGTCTACATTCCCACCAGCAGTGCACGAGGGTACCTTTTCCTCCACATCCTCGCCAGCACTTGTCGTTTGTTGATTTGTTGATGATAGGCATTCTGACAGGTGTGAGATGGTATCTCATTGTTGTTTTGATTTGCATATCTCAGATGATTAGTGACTTTCAGCATGTTTTCATATGTCTCCTGGCCTTCAATATGTCCTCTTTCAAAAAGTGTCTATTTAGGTCCTTTGCCCATATTTTGATTGGATTGTTTATCTTCCTTTTATTAAGTTGTATGAGTTCCCTATAAATTTTGGAGATTAAACCCTTATTGGAAATAACATTGGAAAATATGTTCTCCCATGCAGTGGGCTTTCTTGTTGATGGTTTCTTTTCCTTTTTGTTTTGATGTAGTCCCATTTGTTTATTTTCTCCTTAGTTTCCATTGCTCTAGGAGCTGTATCAGTAAATACATTGCTACAACAAATGTCTGCTATTTTGCTGCCTATGGCTTCTTCTAGGATTTTTATGGTCTCCTGTCTTATATTTAAGTCCTTTATCCATTTTGAGTTTATTTTTGTGTATGGTGTAAGTTGGTTGTCTAGTTTTTTTTTGCATGTATCTGTCCAATTTTCCCAAGACCATTTATTGCAGAGACTGTCTTGATTCCATTGTATGCTCTTGCCACCTTTGTCAAATATTAATTGAGCATAATGGCTTCGGTCGATTTCTGGGTTCTCTTTTCAGTTCCATTGGTCTACATGTCTGTTCTTGTGCCAGTACCAGGCAGTTTTGAGAACAGTGGCTTTGTAGTATAGCTTGATATCTGGTATTGTGATCCCTCCAATTTTGTTCTTCGTTCTCAAGATTGCTGTAGCTATTCGGGGTCTATTTTTTATTCTAAATGAATTTTTGGAGAGTTTGTTCTAGGTCTTTGAAATATACCATTTGTATTTTAATAGGGATTGCATTGAATCTATAGATTGCTTTGGGTAGTATGGACGTTTTAATGTAATTTTCTGAGTACATGTCCTTTACATCCTTGGTTAAATTTATTCCTAGGTATCTTAATTTTTTGTTGCATTGGTAAATGGGTTTTTTTCAGTTTCTCTTTCTGTGAGTTCATTATTGGTGTATAAAAAAGTCATAGATTTCTGGGTGTTAATTTTGTATCCTGCTACATTTCCAAATTCATTTATTAATTCTAGTAGTTTTTTATGGGGTCTTTAGGGTTTAGATTTCTGGGTGTTAATTTTGTATCCTGCTACATTGCCAAATTCATTTATTAATTCTAGTAGTTTTTTATGGGGTCTTTAGGGTTTCCTATGTACAAGATCATGTCATCTGTGAATAATGACAATTTTACTTCTTTTCCAATTTGGATTTCTTTTATTTCTTCTTTTTTTGTCTGATCACTATGGCTAGCATTTCCAGTACTATGATGAACAGGAGTGGTGTTCTCTGTCTTGTTCCTGTTCTTATGTGAAATGGTTTTAGTTTTTGCCCATTGAGTATGATGTTGGCTACAGGTTTATTATGTTGGGATATGATTCCTCTATTCCCACTTAGCTTAGAGTTTTTATCAGGAAAGCTTGTTGGATTTTGTCAAATGCCTTTTCTGCATCAATTGATATGATTATGTGATTTTTAAAAATATTTCTTATTGATTTCAGAGAGCAAGGGAGGGGAGAGAGATAGAAACATTGATGAGAGAGGCACATGGATCAGCTGCCTGCTGCACACCCCCTACTGGAGATTGGGCCTGCAACCCTGGCATGTGCCCTGACTTGGAATCCAACCCAGGACCTCTTGGTCCATGGGACAATGCTCAATCCACCCAGCTACACCAGCTAGGCTGATTGTGTGATTTTTATCTCTCAATTTATTTATGTGATGTATCATGTTTATTGATTTGTGGATATTGTACCAGCCTTGCATCCCTGGAATAAATCTCACTTGGTCATGGTGTATGATCTTTCTAATGTAATGTTGGATCCTATTTGCTAGAATTTTGTTGAGGATTTTAGCATCTGTGTTCATCAGGAATACTGGCCTGTAATTCTCTTTCTTTGTGTTGTCTTTATCTAGTTTTGGGATTAGGGTAATGCTGGCTTCATAGAAAGAGCTTGGAAATGTGCCTTCCTCTTGAATTTTTTTGAATAGTCTGAGGAAGATAGGTTTTAGTTCTTCTTTGAATTCCATTTGCCTGAAAGATATTTTTTCATCCCTTTACTCTCAGTCTGTGTGTATCCCTTGTTCTGAGGTGGGTCTCCTGCAGACAGCACATATTTGGGTCATGTTTTCTTATCCATTCAGCCACTCAATGTCTTTTTATTGGAGCATTCAGTCCCTTTACGTTCAAGGTTATTATTGGTAGGTACTTGTTTGTAGCCATTTTTAGTTTTTATGCCTATGTTTCTTCTTCCCTTTTTATTTCTTCTTTTTACAACAGTCTCTTTAGCATTTTTTTCATTGCTGGCTTGGTAGTGATAAACTCCCTTAGGCTTTTTTTGTCTGTGAAGCTTCTGATTTCCCCTTCAATTTTGAATGATAGCCTTGCTGGATAGAGTATTCTTGGACTCAGTCCCCTGCCCTGCAGCACTTTATATACTTCCTTCCATTCATTTCTAGCCTAATGTGTTTCTGTTGAGAAATCATTTGATAATGTAATGGAATATCACTTGTAGGTAACTATCTCTCTCTTGCAGCCTTTAGATTCTCTCTTTGTCATTAACATTTGCCATGGTAATTACAATGTGTTTTGGTGTGGGTCTTTTTGGGTTTATCTTGTTTGGGACTCTCTCTGCTTGTGTGACTTTCTTCTTCTCCAAATCAGGGAAGTTTTCTGACATTATTTCTTCAAGTAGGTTTTCAAACCCTTGCTTTTCTTCTTGTCATTCTGGAACCCCTATTATTCATATGTTGCTTCAGTTCATGTTGTCCCAAAGCTCCCTTAGGCTCTCTTCCTGCATTTTAATTTTTTTCTCCAAGTGTAGTTCAGATTGGATGTGTTTTGCTGCCCTGTCTTCTAATTCACTAAATTGGTCCTCTGCTTCTTCTAGCCTACTGTTGAAACCTTCCATAGTGTTTTTTTGTTGTAGCTATATCACTCTTTATTTCCCCTTGATTCTGACATAAGTTGTTGATTTTCTCATCCATCTGGTTTATGAACTGTATGACCCTTATTTTGAATTCTTTTTCTAACAAATTGCATGCCTCATTTCATTTAGTTCCTTTTCTGGTGATTCCACCTTCTCTTTCCTTTGGGGGTTGTTTCTTTGTCTCCCCATTTTTGCTCTCACCAAAGGATCTAGGCATCAAGTTGCACTGGGCCTGTGACTGCAGCGGTGGGCTTGGCTGTGATTTGCGTGGTCATGGCACCCAGGGTTGCTGCGTGAGGCACCCAGTGTTGCTGTGTAGGGCTTAGTGGTGGCTAGTGTGGTTGTGGCATCCAGGGTTGCTGCATAAGGCTTGCTGTTAGTGCATGGACAGAGTGCCCAGGTTTGCTGTATAAGGCTTGGCTGTTTGTGTGCAGTCGCAGAGCCTGGGGCTAAAGCGTCTGGCTGGTGGGAGGAGACCATGCTCTG
Organism: Myotis lucifugus; assembly: GCF_000147115.1. Lineage (NCBI taxonomy): Eukaryota > Metazoa > Chordata > Mammalia > Chiroptera > Vespertilionidae > Myotis > Myotis lucifugus. The sequence goes on from NW_005871097.1 coordinate 412,914, forward strand.
GAACTCACAGGAGCCTGCGTCTGGGGAGGCTGTAGTCTCAGTGTTCATGGGTCCACAGCTGAGGCAGCAGGTCCCTGGCCGGAGTGGCTGTAGGGTCCTAGGTGGTGTCCAAGGGCACCCTGGGTGGAGGTGTGTCGGGGCTCCCAGTCACAGCAACTCTCCCCTTCAAGATTGCATGGCCTCTGCAGCAGAGCTGGCCACCCTGGGAGAGATTGCAGCAGTAGCAGAGGCTGCCCAGCTAGGGGAGCCTGGTCCACCAGCCCCAAAAGTCCTGTGGAATCTAACTGTCACACACACACACACACACACCACGTCCGCGCACTCCTCTTTTTGCTCCCTCACTTACTCACACTCTCTTCTTCACTGCCGTCCTGCTGGCCACCATCTTCCTTCTCCTACATAAGGTATCTTTAATATCCAGTAACTAACATTCCTTAGAGCCTTGCTACACAAACTGTGATCCATGGACCAACAGAATCACCTGAGAACTTGTTAGAAATGCAGAGTCTCAGGAAGCACCCCAGGCCTACTGCATCAGATTTAACATTTTAACAAGATTCCCTGGTGATTTGTGTGCACATTAAAGTTTGAAAGCACAGCATTGGTTTAGAGCACAATTAGGAGAAATATTAATCTATCAGGCCCACATAAGATCAGGAGATTCAGCAATACCTTTATAGATTTGAACCCCTAGATCAGTGTTTCTCAACCTTCTGGCCCTTTAAATACAGTTCCTCATGTTGTGACCCAACCATAAAATTATTTTCGTTGCTACTTCATAACTGTAATGTTGCTACTGTTATGAATCATAATGTAAATATCTGATATGCAGGATGGTCTTAGGCGACCCCTATGAAAGGGTCGTGCGACCGCCAATGGGGTCGCGGCGCACAGGTTGAGAACCACTGCCCTAGATAATAACATTAGCAAACTTGTTTGGTACATTCTTTAAGAGGCATCCACTAGATATTCCTTTAAAATGTGAGTTCTGTGAAGTAGGGACTTTGTGTTTTGTTGTTACAGCTGTGCCCCTAGCTGCTAAAAAAAAAAAAAAAAAAAAAAAAAAAAAAAAAAAAAAAAGCCTGACACATGGTAGGCACTCAATTGAAACTTGTTGAAAAGTTTTAACAAGCATAACACAGGATAAAGGAATGTAATATAATCACTCATTCCCTCAACACTCTAGTACTTGACTTTGCTTCAGTATTGGACATTGTAAAAGTTCACTACATGAGAAATATACTAGTTAGCAAGGACTAACTACCAAACCAAATTGACCTGAAACTGTACAATGGCTCAAATGCAGTAGAACTTTGTCTTGTTCACTTACCAGTACTCAGCAGGTAAACAGATGAACAGGGTATTCTCCATACAGTCACTCAGGACCCAGGCTGATGGAAGCACTACTACCTTCAATATGTGGCTCCCAAGTTACTCTGGGAGTCATTTCATTTTAGCCAGCTGGAAAGGGAAAGGAGATTGAAATAGTACGTGAGAATGTTTTCTAGAGGGAGCATGAGAATAGCAAATAGCCATCCTTCAGAATAGCCTCAATGAGCTCTGCTTCCTGGTATTCATGATCATGCATAGCTCCCTCCCACACTGAATGAGTTGACCTGCATAACAAATAAGATATTGCAGAAATGACAATGTGTGACTTCCAGGGCTGAGTCTTACTCTCTTGAATCACTCACTCTGAGAGAAAATAGCTGCCATATTATGAGAATACTAGAGGCCCAATGCACGAAATTCATGCAAGAGTAGGCCTTCCTTACCCCGGCTGCCGGCACTGGCTACCCTCTGGCACCCAAGACCTGGGCTTCCCTCCAGCCGCTGGCAGGCAACCAGGAGCCCAGCTTCCCTCGAAGCCCTGGCTTCATCCAGAAGGATGGAAGGACGTCCAGAAGGACCTCTGGTCTAATTAGCATATTATGTTTTTATTATTATAGATTCAAGTATTACCACAGAAGGGTTCATAGGCCTCCCACCAACAGCCATATGAGTGAGCCAGCTTGGAAGTGAATCCTCCAGTCCTGAGCAAGCCTTCAGATGACTGTAGCCCCAGCCGACACCTTGACTGCAGCCTCATAAGAGACCTGAGCTAGATCACCTAATTAATATAATATACTACTCCTGAATGCCTGAACCCTCAGGAACTCAAATAACATATGTCTGTTGTTTTAAGCTAAGTTTCACAATGAATGAATAATACATTTTCACTCATTTCATTGGCTAGAAATCAGCCACATGGCCACACATAATTGCAATGAAGGCTGGGAAAAGCACTCTAGCCCAGGAAGAAGAGGAAAACATGGATTTTGCTAAGCAGTCAGCAAACTTCCACAGGAGTAGAAAGAATAATAACAAGAATAAAATCAAGCAGAAATATAATTGGGAACCTGGGTTCAAACCATAGAACTACTGGACACACTTGATCCTTTTTATCTTTTCAAAGTCCTCCCACCCTAAAAAGCCATCTCCAGTCCCTGCCTTCTTTATGAAATTTTCTGTGTACTTCAAGCCACCTCTCTTTCTTTCACCCTCCCTCCCTTCCTTCCTCCTTCCCTCCCTCTCTCTTCTGAACTCCTGTAACACTTCTTGGCTTGGTCTCTTCTGTATACAGCAATAAATGTCACTAGTTCAGAGACAGGGAGCATCATGTATTTCTTTGGGATAGCTCATATCACTGTCTAGGACGATTATTTCACTTTTAATGTCTGTATATCTTGTCTTCCCAATTATATTTAAGATCCTGGAGGGCAGAGACCAGTGGAGGTGGATGATACATGATTTGTGACCACATTCGCTCAATAATCTGTAAAGTGATTTATTGAAACCACCAAATCTAATTGTAATGAGGGTTGAATTTTAATAGGAATTCAGTCCCTTCCCTAGATCACTAAACATGATCACAACCATGTATTTAAAATTATTTTCTCTAAGTCAGTGATGCGAACCTTTTGAGCTCGGCGTGTCCACATTTTGAAAAACCCTAACTTAACTCTGGTGCCATGTCACATATAGAAATTTTTTAATATTTTCAACCATAGTAAAACAAAGACTTATATTTTTGATATTTATTTTATATATTTAAATGCCATTTAACAAAGAAAAATCAACCAAAAAAATGAGTTCACGTGTCACCTCTGACACGCGTGTCATAGGTTTGCCATCACTGCTCTAAGCATTAGATCATACCCTCAGTGGTACCTTGCACAGGGTAATTAATGAATATTATTTGAATGTAATTTTAACAGCACCTGCAAAAGAGAAACTTGATTAAATTTTGTATAAAAATATGCAATATTTAGAAAAATGCAGTGAAAATAGTTTTCAACCTAGATTTATTCTGACATTACTTGCTCACCTGTGGTTTAGAAGATCCTAATAAACTTTAAATTTTAACCACTTCTTGGTTTTATAAAAGCACACTGTGATTTCATTTACTCTCATTAACAACCCCTCTCCATGATATATATTAGTCATTTCAAATAATTGCATAGGCTTTATATTCACCTTCCATTTGTATCTTAGCTTGATGTCAAAAGTAATGACTCAAGGACTGGCAAGGAGATATTGCTTCATAATAAATTTATGAAGAGTTTATCAAGCATGTGCACTGTTCTTTGTCAAGCATCTTGTAGCTAAACATAGCAAGCATACCATTTAAAGTAACAATGCTCACAGTAGAAGCTTTTAAGAAGGATCACAGAATGCAGCTCCTTGAAAAAGTCAAGATAAAAAAATCACCCTGTGATCAATTACTTCTACCAACAAATACTATGGTGATAACTTTGGTATTATCTGTTCTGAAAAAGCTTTATTTTCATATCATATGTTGAGTTTTTAAGACCTCTGAAATATTAGGATAATGCTTATTGGTTGAACTCATGGAATATGTAGTCTAACTAACTGTGTAAATCCTTTAAATCAATTATTCACACTATGTATAAGTATTGTTCAAGGAAACTGAACAGTTTAGATTTTTAAATGCGTGGCCTTTCAATGTGAGAAAAAAATATATATGATTCTGAGCCTCTCCACAAAGACAAATGTTCTAATCTGACTTGAATCACTACATGTTAAACATATTTTTCCTCATTGCTGAATTAAATTATGGAATTGATTTGTATTACAGATTCCATAGAAATTGCAATGGCTTTGAGCACTGGCAAACATACTGAGAGTACAAAGATCATTGGTACAAAGAAAAGGTTCTTTGTGTTATGTCTTCATGTGTTGAGATCCCAGAGTCCCTGAAGTGATATTATCAGTTAAGCATGCCACACTCTGGTCTTGTAAATAAAACATGACAATCTGAAGGTCAGAAGAATTTTACCAGAGTGCTCTGGCTGCTGAAAGTAGGACCCATGATTAACAGACATCTTCTGTACAATTGTGTTCTTTATTCTAATGAATCACATTTCAATGTATAAATCACATTTCATATGCTCCCTTCCAAATAATTTTTTAAATATGCCCATTGCCTTTTAGCAGTCACAACTGTTTTAAAAATACTGCAAGTACCACAGTATTTGTCAATTTGTCCATATCCTGTAAATTTACCATGATTGCATCACTGAAAGGTTAATAGAGATAGAAAGCTGGTTAGAAAAAATTACTGTGAAAATATACACCATGAAAAGTTAAATTAAAATACACTGTTATCACTCACACAAAAAAAATAGTGAACTATTTTCAGAAAAAAATGTATATATATTTGGAATAATGCTATTATCATGGACAAAACAGATTTACTATTAAGCAAACATCAAATTACTCTTAGTTAGAAAACATACAAATCAAAGATCAAAGGCACTAATAGAAGATTTACAGAAGAAGGGATACCCTCCCCCCAGACCAGCAGGGGACATAATTTAGAATAATTTCTGAGACTTTAAGCATACTTAGGGAGCACTTGGCTATGGGTTAAGGTAATCATTTGAAATCACCAAAGTCTGTGTTACAGTTGAACAGTAATAGGCTTTATTTATGGATACTGAAATCATTCATTGGTATATAAGAAATTAGATGAGTAAATATGAAGTATATATACTAGCCAGACTCAAGATAAAAATAAAACTAAGGGAAACATGGCTGGCTGGCGTGGCTCAGTGGTTGAACACTGACCTATAAACCAGGAGGCCACGGTTAGATTCCTAGTCAGGGCACAAGCCCGGGTTGTGGGCTCCATCCCCAGTGTGGGGCATTCAGGAGGCAGCTGATCAATGATTCTCTCTCATCATTGATGTTTCTCTCTCCCAATTCCTTCTTCTCAGAAATCAATAAAAATATATTTTTTAAAAAATAAAAACAAGGGACACACAATAACACCTTCAAGGCATTTAACAAAGAGCTGCTTAAGAGTCAGAATATTCAAGTGTCACATATATTAGTGCTCCTCAAGCTATTATTGTCATAGGCCAGTAACTTTATAAAACATAATGAAAGGAAACCATTAGAAAAATATTTAAAAGCATACAAAATGCAAGCCAATGATCACACAATATTATAGTAATGTCAGTTTTTATACACGTTTCTACATGCTTATTCTCAATCCCTGTACTTATCACACACCAGTAACATTTAGTAGACGGGGACTGGTGGAGGGACCACATTTTCAGTAACCCTGGTTGGTATAAGACACATTCACCACAAGTTCCATAAGTCAAAATTAATTTTTAAACTTTATGTCAAATGTTTCTTAAAATAAAAGAGCCATAGACAGCCAAAGAAATTGTCACCCCTTTTCCATTTTAACCTGTACAATATTACTTAATGTGTGTTTAAAATATGATACATCATTCTGCACTAAATAACTTCTGTGAAGTGAAAGCTGCCCTCTCTCATTTGCTTGGGTATTTACTTACACCACCACCCCCATCTTGTTCCTTAAATAATTTAAGAAAATAGCATTGAATGTCCTGTGTAATTTTTCTTTCAGACTTATTTGCAGAAGTTGCATCTAATTCTTGGTGCAAATTCAGTTTTGCAGATGCGGTCAGTTTAACCTCAGTGGTGTCTTTAAAACACTAGACTTCAAATGCTTTTAGGTGAGCTATTGCCAAATGCCCAGCCCCAGATACATGTGTTACCTGGCTCTCCACCTTCAGTTTCTTACCCAGACCATCCTGCTGTAGTGGAAGAGGATGTGCTGGAGACCAGATCCACCTGGGTTAGAATTTTGGATCTGCAGTACATTATTATGATACTCCCTGTGCAACCTAGACAAGTTGCTTAAATGCTCTGAGACTCATTTCACCCATTTATCAAATGGAGATAAGACTTAGATCAGGTCCTTGGGAAGATTAAGTGAAGCAAAGTAAATACAATGCCTGGCACATGTAGTTGAGCACACAGTAATATTACTTTCCCTCCGTGTCTACTTACCCATGCCTCATTTCCTCCCACCCTGCCCCTGCCCTTACACCCTTGATATTTTGCCTCTGATAAGTTTACTTGCCTCCCTCTGCTAAAGAGGAGGATCAATGATCTCATAAAAAATACACCTTTATTTTATTAAGTATAGAGGAAATACTATGCTAATACTTGCAGCTTTTCCACCTGGAAAAAAGATGACTCACAGAGGACACTAAGTGAGAAGGGAAAGAGCTGTTGAAAGCAGCTCTCTCAAAATATTTTTTAATGCACTAAAAAAAAAACGAGCAAGTGCTCATCCATCTAATGGAGTCATTTGCCTGTTCCCTCCCCATCTCACAATCAAGCATCATTGCCTGAACAGCACTGTACTTTCAAGGGAGCATTTGATCTCTGTGGTATTTCTCATTCTTAATTGAAATGTATTTGCTTATCTATTAAATATGAAGATGTCCATGATATTAGGAACTTCCTTTAGTCAAATTTTATGCTTTCTTTGGCTTTTTGTTTTTTGTAAAAACTGATCTCTAAGAAAATAGCTCAGTACAAAAAATGATTCCATTTATAATCATTTAATTTAAATGTGTGTTTGAGAGAATACATTTAACAAATCAAATCACATGTACTCATAATGTCTATTGCCCATTGTAAGACACTATTTGTGCTTTCTGATCAGTTGCCTAAGCTGACACTGTTGTGCTAAAACCTAGTGCAATGATTCTATCCCACATTCTTGGTTTGGTGCAAAAACAAGATAGGCATCTTTTTCACTCAGTTTAATCCAATGTGGCTACTAAGTGTTTAATTAACTTTAATCATTAAATTAATTCAGATCATTACTAAAAGTCTCAAACAATTTAGAAGTAAATGAAATTAAAAATTAAAGTGTGCTCCTTGGTATTTATCCAAAGGAGTTGAAAACTTATCTCTATGACAAAAGCTGCACACATATTTATAGCAGTTTTATTCATGATTACCCAAACTTGGAAGCAACCAATATGTAGGTCAATAGATAAATAAACAGTAGTATAGCCAGAAAATGGAATATTATTTAGCACTAAAAAGAAATGAGCCATCAAACCATGAAAAGGCATGGAGGAACCTTAAGTGTATATACTACTAAGTGAAAGAAGACAATCTGAAAGGGCTACATAGTATTGTATGATTCCAACTATACAATATTCTGGAAAAGGCAAAACTTATGGAGAGAGTAAAAAGATCAGTGATTGCTAGAGGTTGCGGGGGCAGGGAGGGGGAGTTCGGGTGATAATGGTATGTGTTTACATAGGTTCATCAGTTGTAACAAGCATATACTCTGGTAGGAGATGTTGATAATGGGGGAGGCCATGCAAGTGTAGGGATAGGAGGTATATGGAAATCTCTGTACCTTCCCCTCAATTTTGCTATGAGCCTAAATCTACTCTTAAGAAGTAGTCTTAATAAAAATATTAAAGTTACCCCCTCCTCAGACCACCTCCCCACCCACATACCCACAAATACAACACCTTCCTAAATTCCCACCAATGTCTTCCCAGTCCTAAGATCCTTTATGTTTCTGCCTTGTTATTCAACTCAATCTCAAACTTTAGGCATAACCCATTTGTCAGCCTGTCCCATTATGCTTCTCTCCATGAAAGGTCTTTTTCTTTCTCTTTCACTTTTACTCCATGGTCCCCTCACATGCTAGAAACTGCTTGACAAAAGAATTCCAACTAAACAATAAGAAAAATGAATTACTAATTTTATTGAGGTGTGATTTACACATAACATTATATTAAAGTATACAACATAATGATTTGATATTAGTATATATTACAAAATGATCACTACAATAAGTCTACTTAACATCCATCACCACACAGAGTTACAAATTGTTTTCCTTGTAATGAGAACTTTTAAGATCTACTCTTAGCAATTTTTCAAATATACAAGACAGTATTATTAACTACTAGAGGCCTGGTGCATGAATTTGTGCACCAGTGGGGTCTCTCGGCCTGGTCTGGGGATCGGGCCAAAACCGACTCTCTGACATCCCCTAAGGGGTCCCAGATTGCAAGAGGGTGCAGGCCAAGCCAAGGGACCCCACTGGTACATGATCGGAGCCAGGGAGGGATGTGAGAAGTTGGCCAGCTGGGAAGGGACCCTGAGAGGGCTCCAGGGCATGTCCAGCCCGTCTTGCAGGGGACATAATAAATTTTAAAGAAATCAGGTCAGTCCCGATCGGCCAGACCCCAGCAGCAAGCTAACCTACCGGTCGGAGCGTCTGCCCCCTGGTGGTCAGTGCATGTCATAGCGACTGGTTAACTGGTCGACTCTCTGCCCCCTGGTGGTCAATGCACATCATAGTGAGCAGTTGAGTGGCCTTAGTATATCATTAGCATATTACGCTTTGATTGGTTGAACAGACGACCGGACAACCAGACACTTTGCATATTAGGCTTTTATAATATAGGATAATCACCTTGCTGTACATTATATCCTTAGGATTTATTTATTTTATAACTGGAAACTTGTACCTTTGGACTCCTTTCACTCATTTAACTTAATCCCACCTCTGGCAACCACCAATCTGTTCTCTGTATCTATGAGCTTGTTTTTGTTTTTAAATTCCACATACAAGTGAGATTATGCAATACTTTTCTATCTCTAACTAATTTCACTTACAATAAGGCCCTTAGGGTTAACCATGTTGTCATGAATGACAAGATTTCACTCTTTTTATGGCTGAATAATATTCCATTATATATATATATATATATACTAAATCACACCTCAATAGATATATGTCACATCTTTATCCATTCATCCCTCAATGACACTTAAGTTTTTTCCAGATCGTGGCTATTGTAAATAATGTTGCAATAAAGATGGATGTGCTTAATACTTATTAACTTAGTGTTTTGCTTTCTTTGGATAAATACCCAGGAGTGGAATTGCTGTCTCATATGGTAGCTCTATTTTTAAATTTTTAAGGAACTTTCTAACAGTTTTCCTTAGTGGCTACAATTTACATTCCCACCAACAGTGCACAACACTAGTTATTTCTTGTCTTTTTTATAATAGCCTTTCTAACAGGTGTGAGATGATATCTCATGGTAATTTTGATTTGCATTTCCCTGATAATTTGTGGTATGAGCATCTTTTCCTGTACCTGTTGTCCGTCTGTATGTCATCTTTGGGAAAATGTCTATTCAGATCTTCTGCCCATTTTAAATTGGATTGTTTGTTGTTTGTTTGCTATTAAGTTAACATGAGGGTTTTTTTTATATTTTTTGGATTTTATTCTTTTATCAGATATATGATTTGCAAATATTTTTCTCCCATTCCATAGGTTGCCTTTTCATTTTGTTGCTTGTTTCCTTTGTGAAGCTTTCTTAGTGCGATATAATCCCACTTTATTTTTGCTTTCCTTGCCTTTGCTTTTGGCATCAGATCCAAAAAATCATTGCCAAGACCAATGTGAAGGAGCTTACTGCCTATAACTTCTTCTAGGAACTTTATGGTTTTAGGTCTTACATTCACGTCTTTAATTCATTTTGAATTAATTTTTGTGTGTTGGGTAAGATAGTGGTCTAATTTCATTCTTATGCATGTGGCTGTGCAGTTTTCCCAATACCATTTATTAAAGAGACTGTCCTTTCCCCATTGTATATTCTTGCCTTCTTTGTCATAAATTAATTGAATACATATGTATGAGTTTATTTCTGGGCTCTTTATTCTGTTCCATTGATCTATGTGTCTGTTTTTATGCCAGTACCATACTGCTTTGATTACTATAGCTTTGTGATATAGTTTGAAATCAGGGAGTGTGATGCCTCCAGCTCTGTTCTTCTTTCTCCAGATTGCTGTGGCTATTCAGGGTCTTCTGTTGTTAGATACAATTTTATGGATATTTGTTCCATTTCTGTGAAAAATGCCATTGAAATTTTTATTATTTTTACTTTTTAAAATATATTTTTATTTATTTTAGAGAAAGGAAGGGAGAGAGATAGAAACATTAATGATGTGAGAGAATTATTGATTGGCTGCCTCCTGCACACCCCCTACTGGGGATCAAGCCCACAACCCTGGCATGTGCCCTGACTGGGAATCAAACTGTGATCTAGTTCATGGGGCAACACTCAGCCATTGAGCCACACCAGCCAGGCACCATTGAAATTTTGATAGGAATTGCATTGACTGTTTATTGCTTTGGGTAGTTTGGACATTTTATTTATTCTTCCAATCCATGAGCATGGAATATCTTTCGATTTATTTGTGCCTTCTTCAATTTTTTTCATTAATGTCTTGAATTACTAATGTTTTAAAACATGTAAAATTGTATTAGGCGTACTTTGTATTGTACCCAGGCATAAATTCAGCTGAAGACAATACAATTTGCCTCTGAACTGGAGGTAGAATCAAAGCCTTCTTGCAAGTCTTCAGTTTAACTGACTGACTGACCTTATCATTTGCTCTGGAAAGTAAGGTGACCTAAGCCCATGACACTTAGATTGCCCACAAATAACAGGCTCCCTTCCAGTCCACCCACACAGTTCAGCTCCCATATTTTAAGTTATGTGCTTAAAAAAGATTAGTTGGTTTTTTGTTCTTAAATCTGTTTATTGAGTCCTTTTACTTTTCTTCATTATGTATAGGGACTTCAGATATATTCATTTCCTATATTCTATGGAGGTGAAAAAATAACATCTCTCCTATCTATAAATAGAAAATTATGGTCTGCTAAAATTATGCTATATATCCAAATACTACATGAAAGGAATTATAGAGAGGTTATGAATTTCCATTGTAATTGTAGATGTTTGTTCATTTTAAATATTATGCAAACTAATGAAATGTGAGTACTAGGGAGGGGAAGGAAGCAGAATTGGGCAGAGGGAGAAATTGAATGGCAATATGATGATCCCTAGGGCGCTACTTAATAAATAACTTGCCCACTAAACTCCATCTCAGGATCCGCTTCCTGGGAAACCCAACCTACAACAGTGTTGCTATGCATTATAGCATTTAGCGTACGGAAATAAACTGTTTATGTCCATTCAGCTTAAATAAGGTCAGACTTTAGGCTCAGAGAGATTTAGTCCAAGGTATCCACTAGCCAGGAAGAGCACAATGTCCTTTATGGGCATAGCCATCTCTCTCATGAGCTACACTGGCTGACAACAAGAAAAGATGGGAAAACTGGACTTTTTAAAGACATATATGCTAACAATCAAATCTTATAGGAAAGGAAGTTTAGTATAGTAAAGATATTTAGGGTTAAAATATAGACATCCCCATTAAATATTAATATTAGCAGTTCTAACTACATTAAAACTGAGATTTCAAAAAGACATTCAATATTGCAACAAAAATATCTAGATATTTTTCTAAGATGATACATTTAGGCAAGGGAAAGATCACTCCTCATTACTGATGAGAAAAGAAATATGCTTGACAATAGCTGTGGATGAAGTTGCTACTTGGTCCCCAAAGTATTCAAGATTTAAAAAAGGGAAAAAGTCATTATTTGAAATTTTCCATAGGGGTGACAGCTAATTATAGGGTGCTCTCTTTTGACCTAACACTCTAACCTATTTTATCTGCGCTGGGAGAGTTTCACTGATGACTAAAATGTTTATGTAGCTAATAAAATTATTCAATATCACTATATAGAATGACAGATATGTTTTAATGTAGATAGTGACAAGAAAAGTATCATCAACTGTTTCATTTGCAAGGATGGGCCAGCAGAGAAAATAGAATGGAAATAGGAACATTGTAAGACATCACATGTCAAGAGTTATTGAGTCCTTTTACTTTTCTTCATTATGTATAGGGACTTCAGATATATTCATTTCCTATATTCTATGGAGGTGAAAAAATAACATCTCTCCTATCTATAAATAGAAAATTATGGTCTGCTAAAATTATGCTATATATCCAAATCCTACATGAAAGGAATTATAGAGAGGTTATGAATTAACATGCTGTTGCACTGAGAAATCTTCCTCACTAAGAATAGAAAGGTTAACTTGTTTCCCCTCTACCTACTCTCCACTACCCACACTTCTTTTATCAGAATTATCTGGCCATAAATTCTGATTGTTTTTTCCCCTTTAGTTCTGGAGCCTAGTATTAGCTTTAATTTCTCATTAGAACCATTTAAATCAGGCATCCCTAAATCTTTTCTAATGTGTGTTTTTATCTGATTCTATAAAAAGGTGAGTAGGCATTGATTCTGAAAAGGAATGCAAATTCCTAATGAAATAAGGCAGTCATGGCAGAAGCAACAATGTATATGCTCCATGCTACTAGGACTTTTTGGGGAGAAAGAGGATGTACCAACTAAGTAAGGCCAGAGTAATGCTTTGTAACCAACAACCACAATATCTCAGTGGCAAACAATAAGTATTTATTTAGCCCAGGAGTCAACAGGAATTCAGATGATCTAGGCTGAGCTTTGACTGAGTGGCTTTGCTGATCTCTGTTGGGCTTAATTATACATCTGTAAGGGTGACTGAAGATCAATGGACCTAGTCTGGCCTTGGCTTGGGTGACTTAGCTCTGCTCCACATGTCTCTCATCCTCTTCCTTAGACCAGTGGGCTAACCTGGGCACATGCTTCTCAAGGTATTGGCAGATATATAAGAGGAAAAGTCCAGTCACTACAAGTGCACCTTTGGGTCAGCTCACATTTGTTCATATCCCTTTGGCTAAAGCTTACCACAGAGTCAAAAATACAGTCCACCTCTTTAGTGGGAAGAACTTCAAAGTCACATGGCAAAGGGTGTGGACACAAGAAGAAGCAAAAAAATAATAGGGCCATCAATTCAATCTACCACAGGAGTGGAGCTAAAGCAGTTGCTTTGATATCAGGACTGCCACATATGATGCACATATGTTGTGCATCCTACACAACAGCACCTGTGAAAGAGGTTGTAGGAGCTGGAATCCAGCACACACTCTACTCCCCAAAGCCATGCACTTTGATATGGGGTTGTGCCCTTTTTCTAACAAAAGCACTGCATCAATTAGTGAGAGCCCTGTTTTAAATTCATCACTAAAGGCTGAAAAAACTACTACTGTATCACTGTCCACCCATTGGATGCAGTTATAAACTTTCTCATCAGGTTTTTCAATTCCATGCTCCTTCTACTTCATTTATCCTCTTCTACTCCCAAATCACCCCATCCAGAAACCATTTCAAACACACGCAGAATATATGAATCCCAGGTTGCCAAGGCATTTAACTTATTTTCCTTTTTGGCCCCCATTCATTCAATGGTAGAAATTAATTCCAGTCAGTTTATCAGTGCCCCTTCCCCATGGTTGTATCTAATGCATGGGGGACTTGCATACTGTCATTTGGTGAGTGGAATATCTGGTATGCAGTAATCAAGTAACTAATGAAATGTGAGAATGATGTGCACCCATAAAATCCTCCTACATGTGATCCTCCATGCTCCTTCCCCAAGCTGAAACCTTGGAAACCATAAGTCAAAGATTACAAGGTGACAAGAAGGAAAGAGCCTCGGATCCCTGAACCATCACCTAAAATAGAGGCACATGCCAATCAGAAATAGTGTTTGTGGTTTTACATAAAAAGAAACTTTTATTAGATTAAGCTGCCTGATATTGGTAGTTTGTCTTTTCAGTAGATAGAATAACAAACAAATTCAGATAACTCAGATAGCAAGTTGACTGGAATTGTGGTAGGATGACCAGGCTGCACCTAGAATTCACATGACTTTTGTGATCACTAACTTAGTGCAAATCACTGGCATAGTTGTGGATTTTTCTTCAACCATGTTAAGCTTTTCAGTGCATATGTGGAGTAAGCAGGGTCCTGTTTTGAACCCCAAGTCTCTCTTCCTCATCCTCAATTATTTTAACACCCATAAAACTATCTTTTTCTACAACAACTCTCCTGCTGTAATTTTTGAAATATCAGTATCCACATACATAATCCTTCTAGTACCCCGTCATGTCGTGCCAGCTCATTTAGTCAGAGACATATGTTTTAGGTTGGTTTCTCCAGAAACAGAACCTGAAATGTAGATTTTTGTGCAAGTGATATATTGAATTAGTACTCTCAGGCTTAAGGAAGAGAGAGAAACAGGATAGGACAGAAGAAGGCAAGCACAGATGTAATTTCAGCTGAAGTCTAGCCTCAGGTTGATCCCACAAGGAGCTCTGTAGTGTGAATGGCACCAAAGAGTTGTCCCACCTTGAGACAAGGAAGGACAGATTTCGTACCCTCCACCTCAAAGGAGGCAATCATTGGTTGTGGCAGCCCTCAGGAGAAGTGTATAATAGTCCAGGTAACTCCAAGGAAAGCAGCTCCAACTGACCAAGGATAATTCTTCTTAGAAGTGTACAACTATGAGCCATAGCTGCCAAATCGCACAGTCTAATGCCTCAACCTAGTAAAGAGCCTGGGAGTGAAGCACCAACAGCCTACTACAGCGCTCTACTAAGGGTCGTCCTTCAGTAAGAAAAGTCTACTTTTCTGTGCGTGGCCTTCTCATTCAGAAGGATTCTATTTCTTTCCAAAACAGTTTGGCCAGCTACCTGGCAAAGCTACCCATGGAGCCTCACTGCCAGTCCAAGGTCATATCAGACTGACATCTACATCATAGCAAGCGACCTGGGGAGGGCTAGTGCTAAAAACCAAATCTCTACCTAGAATTAAAACAATAACATGTAGATGTTGGCCTAAATTGTCACCACTACCACCGCATTTCAGATGAAATAATTTGACCTGGGCCTTTGCTCTGTTATCTCATTAGGAATTATGTGAACTTGATCTGCAAAATAAAATTGAAGGGTCCCTGACCAGGTAGTTCAGTTGTTTAGAGCATTGTCCCAATATGCCAAGGTTGCAGGTTGAATCCCTGGTGAAGGCACATATAAGAGGCAACCAATGAATGCATAAATAAGTGGAACTACAAATTAACATTTCTATCTCTCTTCTCACTCTCTCTCTCCCTCCCTCCTTCCCTCTCCCTTTCCTTTCCTCTCTCTAAAATCAATTTTTAAAAAACTGAAAGGAAGGCAATTTGCATTGCTAACCTCACTGAGGTACACATGGTGCAATGTTTCCCATGTAGCTACCTTTTCCATCACTTTCCAGAGTAGTTTTGAGTTACAGTGTTAGAATTATTTTTGAGAAGTGAAAAAAAAAGCCATTTTGTGAAGAAATTTTGGCTCCAGGCATGCTCAAACAGCTCTTGAAATCAAATTAGCAGAGTGAATTGGAGCCCTTGTCTTTATTTTTATTTAAATTCTTTATTGTTTAAAGTATTATAAAGTCTGGAGCCCTTGTCTTTTCAAGTTGATCAAAGAAGACCTACTTTTTATAACAAAATATTACAAAACTCACTTGTTTTCTTTGCCAATAAATTATCATCCCCATTTTTTTAAAAAAAATTATTGATTTCAGAGAGGAAGGGAGAAGAAGATAGATAGAAACATCAATGGTGAGAGGAAATCACTGATTGGCTGCCTCCTGCATGCCCCCTACTGGGGACTGAGCCCGCAACCCGGGAATGTGCCCTTGACCGGAATTGAACCTGGGACCCTTCAGTCCGCAGGCCAATGCTATACACTGAGCCAAACCGGCTAGGGCTATCATCCCCATTTGTTAAAATATCCACCCATATAGTCTATACAACTCAGCAAGCAGCTCTGTTTTCATTCAGTTCTACTACCTATCAGCTTCTCAAACACATATACATACATACATACATACATACATATATAAATTCATGCAAAAAAACTGAAATGTTGGCCAAAGTTATCTTTATACCTCAGGTATCTTATTCAATGTGTCAGACACTGCTCTTAATGCTAAAATTGCAAAGGAAAATGAGACATATATCCCACCCTAAAGCACAGATCATTGGTAGGGATGGACCTGAATTCAAATATGTTACCATAGAACTGTGGTATATGTATAATAGAACAATTTTGTGTGGGATGGTTAAAGAATGAGTATGCAATATCTGGTAACTGGAGTAGTAAAATAATGTCCAAATTTATACAATAATCAGTGACTCCATCTTTCAAATTCAAGTGAGCTCTGGAGTTTACAGTACAAGTTACCTAATTAAATTTTACTAACAATTCCAAAATAAATATTGTCACTTTACTTACTAAGGGTAAAAACTAGTGGTTAGAAAGATGAAGCTAGAAATATTGCTTATTTATTTATTTGTTGTTGTTTTTTTTGTCTTGTGGTTTTTTGTCTTGTTTTTGTTTTGCAAAATAACATTTAACTTCAAGTTCTTTGAGCACTTAATCACATTTCTACCAAACATAAAATATTCATACAAACTACTAAATAAATTTCATTTTAAGTTTTTGTACTTACTATTCTCTAGAGCAGCGGTTCTCAACCTGTGGGTCGTGACCCCTTTGGCGGTCGAACGACCCTTTCACAGGGGTCGCCTAAGACCATCCTGCATATCAGATATTTACATTATGATTCATAACAGTAGCAACATTACAGTTATGAAGTAGCAATGAAAATAATTTTATGGTTGGCTCACAACATGAGGAACTGTATTTAAAGGGCCAGAAGGTTGAGAACCACTGGTCTAGAGGGAAAAACAGTATGTTATCAATAATATAGACTTTGGCATCTTTTCTTTCCTTCAATGAGCATATTAATGTTGTCTACTTTAGACTATATATTGCATTGGTCACATCATAATCAATTCAGGGGTTTGGGTCATATTAAAACGTTTATTAAAATACCTAATTAAAAATGGGAATACAGTGCAGGGGCGGGACGGCCTTCTACACATGCCTATGGCTGGGCAGGCCTCCTTCCTTCTCACCAAGAGCCACCCACATGGTGTTCAGGCACTTCGTGGAAGTTGGCTGGGTGGCCTACATCTCCTTTGGACCTCATGCTGGGAAGCTGGTCGCGATTGTAGATGTTATCAATCAGAACAGGGCTTTGGTTGATGGACCTTGCACTCAAGTAAGGAGACAGGCTATGCCTTTCAAATGCATGCAGCTCACTGGCGTCATCCTCAAGTTCTCACACAGTGCCCGCCAGAAGTATGTTCAACAAGCCTGGGAGAAGGCAGCTATCAATACAAAATGGGCAGCAACAAGATGGGTCAAGAAGATTGAAGTCAGAGACAAGAAAGCCAAGATGACAGATTTTTTATTGTTACAAAGTAATGAAGGCAAAGAAAATGAGGAACCGAATGATCAAGCTTGAAGTTACGAAGCTTCAAAAGGCAGCTCTCCTAAAAGCTCCTCCCAAAAAAGCACTTGCTGCTACGGCAGCTGCTACAAAGGTTCCAGCAAAAAAGGTGACCACTGCAGGCAAGAAGGCTCCAGCCCACAAGGTTCCCGCCCAGAAACCTGCAGGCCAAAAGGCAGTGCCTCCAAAAGCTCAAAAGGGTCCGAAAGCCCCAGCCCAGAAAGCACCTGCTGCTCCCAAGGCATCTGGCAAGAAAGCATGAGAACATAAGGGGCTACTGTAAAAGTATAATAAATGTTCTTCTTTTTTTTTTTTTTACTGTTCATCAGATTATTTATTCACTTGATTTTTAGATTCACTTGTTGATAGATGTGTATTTGTTGTTCATAATTTGTATCTTTACCTTTTTCTTCTTCTTCCTCTTCTTAAAGGATACCTTTCTGCATTTCATATAATACTGGTTTGGTGGTGATGAACTCCTTTAGCTTTTTCTTATCTGTGAAGTTCTTTATCTGGCCTTCAATTCTGAATGATAGCTTTGCTGGATAAAGTAATCTTGGTTGTAGGTTCTTGGTATTCATCACTTTGAATATTTCTTGCCACTCCCTTCTGGCCTGCAAAGTTTCTGTTGAGAAATCAGCTGACAGTCGTATGGGTACTCCCTTGTAGGTAACTGATTTTCTTTCTCTTGCTGCTTTTAGGATTCTCTCTTTGTCTTTTGCTCTTGGCATTTTAATTATGATGTGTCTTGGTGTGGTCCTCTTTGGATTCCTTTTGTTTGGGGTTCTCTGCGCTTCCTGGACTTGGAAGTCTATTCCTTTCACCAGGTAGGGGAAGTTTTCTGTCATTATTTCTTCAAATAGGTTTTCAATATCTTGCTCTCTCTCATCTTCTGGCACCCCTATAATTCGGATGTTGGTACACTTGAAGCTGTCCCAGAGGCTCCTTACACTATCTTGGTATTTTTGGATTCTTTTTTCATTTTGCTTTTCCGGTTGGGTGTTTTTTGCTTCTTCGTATTTCAAATCTTTGACTTGATTCTTGCGCTCCTCTGGTCTGCTGTTGGGAGTCTGTATAATATTCTTTATTTCAGTCAGTGTATGCTTAATTTCTAGTTGGTTCTTTATCACAACATCGAGGGTCTCATTAGATTTCTTGAGGATCTCACTACATTTATCGGCGGTCTCACCAGTCTTCTTGAAGATCTCACTACATTTATCGGCGGTCTCACCAGTCTTTTCGAGGGCCTTATTAAATTTATCGGCAGCTTCTAGACAGTTCTTTAAAGACCTTAAAAGTGTGGTTTTAAACTCTATATCCAACAGTTTGCTTCCAATTCTGTCGTTTGTGTCCTGTTTCTTTGTCTCCGCATTTTTTATGCTTCGCTGTGTTGATAGAGTGCCTTTCTGTGCTGAGTGTCCCAATTACCTGAGGTAGACACTCTTGGTGCACCCCCTTGTGGG
The DNA here is from genome assembly GCF_000147115.1 of Myotis lucifugus. NCBI lineage: Eukaryota > Metazoa > Chordata > Mammalia > Chiroptera > Vespertilionidae > Myotis > Myotis lucifugus. The sequence continues at coordinate 431,955 of NW_005871097.1, forward strand.
CTTTGTACACAGTCTTGTTGTAGTTAAGCCTTGATTGTTGTAGTTATCACTGTGAGGAATTGACCTCCAGGCCAATTGGCTGTGAGAATCAGCTGTGTCTGCAGTGGGAGAACTTCTGTGCTGGAGACACCCCTCTGGGGCAAGACTTGCTTCGATGGGGCTTTGGTGCTCCTAAATGTTCTTTTTAACACACACACACACACACACACACACACACACACACCAAAACAAACAAACAAACAAAAACAGGGAATAAACATCATTGGCATCATTGGCATCTAAAGCCAAATCTTGCTCAGAAAAAGAGCGAGAGCGAGAGAGAGAGAGAGAGAGAGAAGGGCTTGATATTGTATAAATAATGGTAACAGAAGGAAGAAAATTATAATTATATCGATCTTACTGTTTTTCACCAAATTATTTATTTCACCCATTCAGCTCAACATTTTCTGAACATAGGCTATATATGGCAATGATATTTAAGATGAAAAAGAAAAGTGGTATATGCAAACTCTGAATTGTGGAATTTTGGAACAAAACCTCTGGCAATGAAAGCCATTTGAAAATAGAAAGAAATATCAATAGAATTGTTTGATGCATTGCTCATGTTTTCCTTTGGCAAAGACTTTTCTTGCAGTAAAAATTAAAATGAAATAATTCTCTAGGATACAAACTGTAGGCATCCCAAGGATGGCAGGTACTTTAGTGAATACAGGGAGCACTCCCACCTCAGGGAGTCTGCTGCCTGAGTAGTTCCAGACTATGGAAGATGGATTAGGCATTGCTGACAACCATGAAATTTATGTAGCTAGAGAATGATTCAAGCATAGAGTCGCAGTCATAGTCATGAGATTTAGAGATGGAAGGAAATCCACTTGTCAAGAACAGACAGTTGTTTGTCAAACAGTTATCCAATTTAAATAGCTCTTCCTGTACTGATACTATAGGTCAGGATAAAAGCATTGGGAGAAAAATTGGCGTGTTGATCCACAAGCACAAGGTGAGCAAGAATAGGCCACCCATTTAAGCTGAAGTGATTTCAGGACTCCCAACCTTTAACATGCCCAGCATATGCACACACACACACACACACACACACTCGGGCATACTCATGTACACTTATTTACATACACACAATCTTACTCTAAATCTGAAAAGCACAGCCTGAAATTCCACACTTACAGAATCATTACAGTTTAAATGTTGAATTCATTCTTGGACCTAATTAAAGTAAAAATTCCTCTGGAAAATAACAAGGGCTATTTACCATATGATCCAGCATTGCCATCCCTGGAGAAGTGAAAACTTGTTTCCACAAGGACCTATACAGGAAACTTTATAGAAACTCTACTCATATTTGCCAAGAGCTGCAAACAACCCAAATGTCCTCCAACAGGTGAATGGATGAACACACTGTGGCACATCAATGCTACCTAGCAAGAAAAAGAAATAACTAACAATGCAAACAGCAACATGAATTATGCTCAGTGAAACAAGCTCACTTTCTTTATGATTCCGTTTACCTGACTTCTGGAAAAGGCAAAAGGTATAGGAATGGAGAACAGGGTTCAGGAGTGGGAAGCAGGGTTTTGCAAAGGAGCAACCCAAGGGGTGGTTTGGTGGGGTTTTATAAGTGTTGGAATGTTCTCTATCCTGGTTTTGGTAGTGGTTACACAAACCTATACATGTGTTAAAACTCATAGAACTATATATAAAAAATAATTTTACAATATGTCAATTTTAAAGATGTTTTAAAAGACTGTACATACCAGTCTCCAAAAGACAAAAGAGAGGTATATTTAGCTACATTGTGTACCGGTAATCAGATTCTCCTCCTTCCCCCAAATCTGATTTATATAAAGTGAGAGGGAAGAAAGATTAAGGAGGCATTTGTGGCACCTGGAGGTGGATTTGCAGAGAATGTGACACGGGTTGAAAAAAAGGCATGGGTGAAGGGAGGGTAAAGAGCAAAGAAAATGAAGTCTGGGAAACCATGGAGTTTTCTGACATCATATTTTTGCCCAAGGAACAACTCTGAGACTCAGAACCATAATAGCACTGATCCCAAAAGTTGAGCAGGTGAGATGACACTTGTTAAAGCCAATTACACAGCCTCCAATTTTTGTTCTTCAAGAAAGAGAAGCTGGGAAGGAGAAAGCTGAATAAAAAGGGCAAGGGGGGAGATGAGCAAACTAAGAGAATAGAATTCGTTCCCTTTAGTACTTCCACAGTGACTATTGCTTTCCATTGAGTGTAGAGCAGCGGTGAGTCTGCTCAAAGGTTGTGTCAAGATCACCTGCCTAACCAAATGATGTCCTGGCATTGCTGAGTGAGCCATACAGCCTCTTGCCAATTCTCGGTCCTTGAAAGAAAATTATTCATCTACTTACTTACACTTTGGCAGGAGGCTGGTTTTTACAAAGACAAATAATAATTGTCAGTTAAACAAGCCTTCATAACTGTAAGTCTCTCAGCTGAATCGCTTGCCTTTGGGAGCAAATGTTTATTCCATATCTAATTCTAATTTAGTAGTTCTCAACTGAGGACAGTTATGCCCTCCATGGGACACTTGGCAGTGTCTGGAGACATTTTCTTTTTATTTTCACAACTTGGAAGGAGATGCTAATGGCATCTAGTGGGATGCTACTAAACATCCTACAATTAATGCACAGGACTGCCTTGCAACAAAGAAGTACCTAGCCCCAAATGTTAATAGAGCCAGGATTGAAAACCCCTGTTCTAATAATATTTGAAAATCTTCCATTACCTAATTTATATATCACCTTTTCCTGAAATAACTTTTACTCAGAGGTTTTTCTAACACATGTGTGATGTGGCTAGGGGTCTGGTTAGGTTTCTTGACTTCATAAATGAAGCTGCTGATCAGCACAGGAAGCTGTGAACTAAATGCAGTTGCTCTGACTCAAAAGCAGAGGTGCTGTGAGACTGCACGCTCATCCACATATGCTAAGTACACTTTCCACATTTGGTACTTTTTACGGGGCCAATAAAACCCATGCTGCTTTCTCAGGATCTCACAGAGATCAATCAGTGTTCTCCATGGAAACATCACCCAGTTCAGGCAAGGCAAAGAAAATGTGCCACCTCTGTGAAAGGACAGTACTTCTTATTTCAAGGCTAATTACAGATAAGATGATGAGTATTTTATGCCTCCTCAAAGCTTAAAAAGCATGATTTCCTTTTTCTTTTCAATGTAACAGCCAGAAAAAAACATGTTAATTTTCACTTTGCTTTTTCATTGTAGAACAGAACATGAATAGATCCAAGGAAATCACCAAGCTCCCTCTGTACTCCCTTTCTTGTCCTCATCAGCTCCCTCTCTCAAAGGTGCAGCTGTCCTCAGTTAAGTAATGATGAATTCCTGTTAACCTGAATGTAGAGTAGCATATTCTCTGCATATCCCCAAGACACAAGGAATAGGAGGCAAAGTAAACCCAAGTCTCATCTCTTTCAGTGAGGGTTTAATAGAAACATTAAGTCGCCATTCATTCTCAAAATTAATTCTTCCTCTACATGCTGAGTCTTCTTTCTTGCATCCCAGACACTTGGGTTTTTCATATATTTCTTTCATCTCCTGTCCCATCCAGGCTTAAATCATCCGCACAAAGGTATATTATGCCTCTGCCTTGGTTCCTTGTTCAATTTCTTGTAAAGAAAGAAAGCAATGAATGGTGTTGAGTATAAATGGAGGCAGGTGTGCCACACCTTGCCTTCCATCTCTTGTCTGACATTTTCAAACACCTAATAGAAAAAATGTGCAACAACAGGGCCCAATTTGTTGCCATTTCTAAAATGCCTAAAGCATTAGATGGATGGCTGACTGCTCTAGGCCATTTCTTCCATCTACACATTATTATGAGAGCAATACATTCACTGGGATGACAAGGACATTTATTCAAAGACCACCAGCCCCAAAGGCCTAATTTTCCGCACAGAGACTCTTTTCTATAAAAGGAGTAATATTTCAGCCTGAACTTAATAGCTACCTTACTATGCTAAGCTCTACAAGCTACTTGCATTTATGTCATAGTGAAGTTACATTGGGAGAAAATGACCACCTAAAATACAGTTCTGGCTAGAAATTTCAGTCACTAAGGATTTGGGGATGTAGGATAGGTACTGAAAACACATGTATTAAATCAGTAAATAGTAAATCTGCCATTCTAGGTTCTATGGCAGGTCCAAAATGACCTGCCTTCAAGGAATTTAAAATATAACTGAAAACATAAGACAAATATACAAATAAAAACACTAAAACTTAATAATTTAAGGACACTACAGATGTTCTACTTATCACACATATTACTTATTGCAAATTCTATATGATGATGGTTAAACCTCAAATCAAAAAGAGCCAAAAAAAAGCCCAACTTTCTTCTGAAAGATCCAAAGAATATAATATCATATGATATCCAGATGACATCAAACACAAATCAAGTCCTGGTTTTCTGAAGACATCAAGGTATGGCAACCATATGTGGAGGATTTCTAGAGTAGTCCCAATTTCAAATATTTTATCATATTGCCAGATCCGGTGCTGATTTTTAGTTCAGAAAATATGGTCACAATACGTAGAGTGACGTGCTGTATTCTCATCAGTTGGCTATCTTCAAACCTCACCATAGGAAGAGTTTCCTAGAGAAAGTCTTTTAGAGTTAAGGAATCCCACCATAAGTGGACGATTATTTCAAGGAAAGAAGGTAACACTTGCTCTTTGTGACCTTATGTTTTGAGAGATGCTTCTCACTTTTGAGCCTTTGAGCCCCTGAAAGTCGACCACATAACCTATCATCTTGGTAGGGATTCTGAAAGCATGAGAAACAGAGTTCCTGCCTCTTGTTAGCAATGTACTTAATTAAAGAGCCACAGCCCTGAGACACAATAAAGACATTGTTTAAAAAAGAAAAAAAGCAACGGGTATTTTTATCCTTGTTAGGCTCTTTATGCCAGGGTACATAAAATGAATTATTCTCCAATTAGCCACATAGCTCATGACCCAAGGTTATGCTTACTTATAAAGGAAGGAAAGAGAATCTGAATTTAGAGGGATGGATTCCTCAACCCTGAGACAGTAAAAATCATCCCAATGTAAAATAGCTCCTAGATTGCCTCCACAAACAATTTCTTTTTCACATCTCCCTGTTTTCTCTTGAGTGGAGAGTTTTCAAAAGAACCATTGGGTCAATAATAAATTGGCAGAAAATGCTTCACGCTGCTTTTTCTGTCAGCATGTATAGACTCCTTTAATTCTCAAATGACTGTCTTTGGTAAACTTCCTGTTGTTATGAGTTAGGTGTATTGATGTGTGATGAATAAATTGCACCCACTGGTTATTGTCAGGACCAGAGAGTTAAATTATATGTTTAAACTGGCATTCTTTTCTTCAACCTTATTGCTAAATGAAGCATGAGTGATATGACTATGAAAGTCCTTCCTGACTCAGAGCAGAGTAAAATAAAAAGTACTAGCTAGATTATTGGCCTCTATGGGATAGGAAGAAAAATCCCCCAAACCCTATCAATATCAGAAGGACTCCGGAAATCCTTTTCTCTTTGAGCCATTCCTCTGTCCTTCTCTTCTATAATATGAAAGCTAATATCTCTATGTAAGACCAATAATCAAATGTTCGTGCTCTGTTTGGAAGAAAGAGTAAGATAGGAATTAACTCATTTATGAAGTTAGGAATGAATAACTGAAGTATATGCAGTTCAGGCATCATTCACAATTCTTTATACTTTGATGGGGCAAACCCTGCCCTAGTCTTTTACAACCTCCCATGATTCCTTGCCTCTTTCCTAATGCCTTTTAATAGGAAGAAAAAGTTTCAATCCACAATCCTATTAATGAGGATTCGATCCAAATTCAGGATTCTGCATAAACTGTCTTCTTAAATTATATCAATATATTCTAAATAAATTAAAATTTTATGCAAACAGGCATATGGAATTCATACAGCTAATTGCTTACCAAATGAACTTGACTTCTAAAAATCCACTTGATTTTTTATCCCTAACACATTTTTGTTCTGTTGTATGGAATATATAGGAATCAAAACTATTTATTTAATCAGAAAACTATTCATTCAAGTAATATTGATAGAGTTTCTAATGTCTAACCAAACTTCAGTTCTTAAAAAGCTCAGTCTAAGGGGGAAATTTTATCCAAGGTGAACAGAGTCATAAAGAAATTTTAAATCCTTTGGGAATATTGTTATACACAATAGTGCTATTCTTATTCAGAAATAATTTTTTAATGTAAGATTTTAAAAAACAAATAACTGTGTTAAGAAGATTTTCTGAGTAAAAGAAAATTATAAAATCAAAATTAAGTAAAAACACAGTGATGTTAAAGTTAATTGGATATATCAATATGAAGTCATTCTGGCTCTGCATTAAAATGCCCTAGTAACAATGTCACCCCAGTTACAATATGTAACCTTGAAACTCTTCTCTTTTTTACCCTAATACCCATTCCTCATTCAAAGGAAGCAGCAAGTCCTTGGGAAGATGGCTGATTCTAGGCCTGGAGCAGAGATTCTAGGCCTGGAGCAGAGAAGGTACAAGTAGAGTCTAAGACACCTTATGAGCAAGAAAGAAAGAGCTTTTAAAGATTAATTGGATCCTGTCAAAAGGACACAGGAGTCAGATTGAAAGTGCCCCGCCTATTGGCCAAACTTGTGACAAATGAGCATCAAAGAGAACAATGTAGTTATTTGAAATATATTGAATCTATGAAAATCCATAAATCAAAAAGAGAAAGCCAGGGAAAAAACTCATTTGGCACCATTCAGGGCAACTCTTTAACCAATTCCTTCCTTTGAAAGTTGGTGATTAAAGGAAAAGAGTTAAGCATTTATCCTGGAAAGTAGCCAAATAGGCCCAATTGATAAAAGACAGCTCCTCATTCCAGAACAATCCCAATTAAATACATTTAAAAGGAACACTAGGATTATATGATCAGCATTTTGAAGCCCCCAAAGAAATTATTGATTCAGGCAAGGATTGTCAATTGGTGGTTTTGTTTAAAAAAAAAAAAAAACAATACGAATGTTGCCAAAGAAAAAACAAGCAATCTTAGAGCTCTGGTCTTAAAGAGTAAAACTTAAGTATAGGCAGAGCAGCGGTTTTCACTTTTTCATGTCATGGCATACATAAATTAATTACTAAAATTCTGCAGCACACCAAGAAATATATTTTATACCAATCTGATGAAAATAGGTATAATTTTGATCCATTTACACTGGATGGCTATTGTTGTGTTGACTGTTGTCATTTTTTTTATTTGACAAGCTAAGGGAAAAGAGGACTAAATACCCAGAACTAAATACTCAAAAATTACATCTTCCCTAGCTGGCTTGGCTCAGTGGCTAGAGCGTCGGCCTGAAGACTGAAGGGTCCCAGGTTCAATTCCAGTTCAGGGCACATGCCCAGGTTGCGGGCTTGATCCCTAGTATGGGGTGTGCAGGAGGCAGCCGATCAATGATTCTCTCTCATCATTGATGTTTCTATCTCTCTCTCCCTCTCCCTTCCTCTCTGAAATCAATAAAAATATATTTTTTTAAAAAACAACTGTTGTGACACACAGGTTGAAAATCACTGAGGTAGAAGGATTAAGCTGTCATCACCCTAATCCATGTCTCAGTCTTTGCATCACTAATGGTAGAATAAGCAGATATCACATGTTACCTGATGTGATGCATATTATGTACCCATCATCTGTGACCATTTCAGTGGCAAGTATTTAGCATATACTCATCAAGCTTTTAGAGCCAACTTCTAGTTTACAGGAAATACAGATAAATTAACAAAATGACACCACAAGTAAGAAACCACACACATCAAGAAAGTAAAATATTTTTTAAAAATATATGTTCATTGATTTCAGAGAAGAAGGGAGAGAGAGACAGAAACATCAACGATGAGAGAGAATCATGGATTGGCTGCCTCCTGCATGCCCCACACTGGGGATCAAGCCTGCAACCCAGGCATGTGCCCTGACTGTGAATCAAACTGTGACCTCCTGGTTCATAGGTCGATGCTCAACCACTGAGCCACACTGCCCAGGCTAGAGAGTAAAATATTTTTATGGGCCACTTACCCCTCAGTAAGTCAGGGTCATGAAAAATAGACTGCTTTGGAATAAAAGAGACTTAAAAGAAATAACCACATGCAATGGGTTATCCTAGAGTAGATTCTGATTTGTTAAAGGGCATTTTGGAAACCATTGGAGAAATTTGAATATTGACTAAATATTGGGTCATATTAAATGAGCATAATTTTAACTTTAAGTGTGATAATATTATATTGCCTGTTTTTTTTTAAAGATGCACTCTCAGTAGCTTATTTAGAGTGCCGTGTAGCACAAGCTTAGAACTAAGTGTGGTCCATGGACCAGCAACATTGGCATCATATGGGAGCTTGTTAGAAATGCAGTCTCAGTCACCATCCCAGACCTACTGAATTCAAAGACTGCAATTCAACAAAATCCCCTGGGAATTCCTCCCCACACTGTAGCTTGAGAAGCATGATTGTAGTGCATTATCTTGCTACATGAGAAATCAGAATGTTGTGACAGGAATGTCAGTTGGTTCTGCCTCAAGTTCCCTGTGCACCAATGTGCCCCATTCCATCCCAGAATGGATTGAGACCTACTCTCTACCTCTATAAGTGGTAGGGCATAAAAAGCATTACTGTGGTGGCCCCTTGAGAAAAGAGCTTGTTTTGAGTTTCCAGCAAGCAAGCATCAAGATTCATATACTCTTGGTCATTTTGTCCATAGGCTTTGGGAGGGAATGACATAAAAAGAAAGGGATGCCCACTTAGCCAGTCAGATCAGTAGAAACAATCCTGGCAACCAGTTCAGTAACAGATGCTCCAGCCAGATGGCCCTCTCATTCATTGTACACATGAAGAAACTGAGATCTATTCACTCAAAAGATTCATTCAACAGATATTTATTGAACACTGTGCTTGGGATACAGTATCTAGACGTGCATTCTAATGAGGAAAGTGGACAATAACAAATAGATAACTGCTCTGAAGAGAGAGCAAGGAAAGGGAATAGAGAAGGCTAGAGTGCCTTTTTTAGATGAAACAGTAAAGGAAGTCTTCTCTAAGATGCCGTTCAGGCAGATCAGTGAAGAAGTTAGCACATGGCTAACTAAGGCAAGTATATTCAGGCCAGAGGGAATGGCAAAAGCAAAGGTTCTGAGGTAAGCAGGGAGGCCAGTGTGGCTGAGGAGAGAGAAGGAAGGGAAGAATGAAAGGCAATGAGGTCAATAACGTGGTAGGAATGGACTTGGGGCAGGGAAAATAGTGTAAGGACTCAGAGGCCATGATATGAATCCTCGATTTTGTTCTAAATGCAGTGGACAAGGAAGTGATATAATCTGACTGGCATTTTCAAAGGATCACTCCACCTGCTATGTTGAGAACAGATTGTAACACAAGTAAAAGTAGGGACACTGATCCAGACAAAAGATGATAGGGGAAAAGAGAAATGATGGTGATTTGGACCAGTGGTGATGATTATACATCAGAATCAGAATACTTTTCTAAGAGCTGGAAGGATTACTGAAAAATTGGTATGAAGTATGAGAGAAAGAGAAGAATAAGACTGACTCCAATTTAGGGCTTAAATAACTGTGTGGACTGTAATCCCATTATAGATCAGGAGTCAAAAAACTTTTTCTATAAAGGGCCAGACGGTAAATATTTTCAGCTTTACAAGCAAGACAGACTGTCTTGCAACCACTCAGCTCTGCTGTTGTAGTGTGAAAGCAGCCATAGATAATAAATAAATGAATGGGCATGGCTGTGTTCCAATAAAACTTTATTTACAAAAACAGATTTGCTCATGATCACACAGCTGTTATGGATCTAGCATAATAATGTAGATCTATCCATCCTCAATCCGGTGTTCTTTCTGTTGTTCAGCCTCTCCTAACAAAATTGCTCCTACCGCTGACAATATATAAGATCACAGAACTAGTTTAAATGCTACCAGGTACGCAATGAGGGCCTGGGCATACAAATGGCAGATGAGAGGTTCAGCAATGCACATCCCTGAGAGGGGGCAAAAAAGTCTCCCGTTATACCCTATTCTAAGCAGGATGTTCACACATGCCCTTTTAAAAGGGTGTTCCATCTTGTCCTACTTGCATCAACCTTCACTAAAGTCACCACAATGAACTTGGGTCGTGCTGTTCTTTGTCAGAGTAAATCTGCAAAAGATTGCTAGTTATTTCTTTCAAAAGCAAGAAAAGAGAAAAATGTCCTACTGCACCATTTCAATGGCTCTAACAAGATAAAGCAAAAGTTGTGATTTTTTTTTCCTTTTTGACTCTGCCAAGAAATAGAGAGGGAGAGAGGAAGAGAAGGAGAGAGAGAGAGAGAGAGAGAGAGAGAGAGAAGAGAGAAAGGTGTTAGGAGAGAGAAAGGTGTTCTGGCTGTATTCCCTGTAATAACTTTTAATTACTGCAGTGATTAACAGCCATCACATTTTCTGTTTCCTCAGGACTTTCTGACTATAGGTCATAGAAGTTCTTAGTATCATTGCTTCTGAGGGAGATCTCTGTTTCTCAACTATTATTGGCTTTTGTCCTTATTGGCAACCTCCACATTTGCATCTGTAGTTTATTTCTGTGTGCCCTTCAGTAACCAATCATTCAAACTCTTCATGGGTTTCTCATCCTAACTTCAAGGCCCTTTAAGCTCTTCTAACTCATGTTCAGCCACTTCCATAATCCTCTCAAGAGTATAGGGAAGTCTGTATCTTCTCTAATACCACTAGGAAGTGACAAGAAATATGGGAAGTGGTATCACTCGCTTGCAACCTAGACCCTCCTAGATGTGCCCCATTTCTACTCAAGATGACACATTTTGGGGAAACCTTAGTTTCTTTCATATATTTTCTGGTTCAAGCCTAAAAATAAACCACAAGTCTTTCTACTCTCAAATTCCCAAACTGGTGTGAAGGATTTATCATGCTCATTTCCAGTGGCATGCTGGAGCAGCTCATATTGACTTGCTAGAGCCAATTGTTTATCTCTTTCCAACACCACAATCAATGATACTGTGTTGGCAACTTGAAATTGGCCATGCATGGTGGGAATATTTGAACCACATAAAGGAAAATACCACTTTTTTTGGTAGTCATCTGTTAAACATTTACCAACACAATATCACTGCCCATACACACTACATGACTTTATGGGGATTGGAGATGCAGGATGCAGGTATAACAGAGCCCCTTCTCAAGAACACATCAATGTCTAAGCTCCTCTCCTCTCCTCTCCTCTCCTCTCCTCTCTTCTCCTCTCCTCTCCCCCTTTTCATCTCTCCTCTCATTTGCTAATTTGTAAAAGCTTCAAAGTATAATCCTGGGTCCAACAATCCCAGAGACTCTTGTAATTAGATTCTCATAGTCACTCATTTGCTTGGGCACCAAATAATGATGACACTAGTGAAGGTTTCCCAACCCTTCCTTTGTACAGTAAATATCTACAGAATAATTCTGTGTCATTTGGAAGTCTGAGGGAGATCTATCATCAATCCTGTTCACAAAGAAGTAAGAAATCCCTCCCAGGAAATGCTTAATGGAAATAGAAGAATACAGCAGCAAATTTCCTTCTCAGTGGATAACTCCATTCAAGTTGAGGCATGTCAGTCCATCGATAAATATGGCAACACAAGACCTTATTCTATGACTTCCACTGCAGCTTCTTATGCTTGATTATTTTTTCATTTGGAACAAACTTACTGAATAGATATTTTGTGTAAGATTCAGAGCTATGAGACATACAAGGAAAATTTGGTATGATAAAAGGACATTAGAATTTCATAGTATTTAAAGTTTACAAAGTACATGGTACATTCTAAACTTTATACTTCAAAAGTCTTGCTCAACTAGTTCATTTGCCAATAAATTTACAAAGGTATTTAGTACCTCCTTCCCTCTCTTTGCCATGGTTACAGCAAATTCTTACACTTTGGTTTCTACATGTAAAGCCAAGCTCACAGGAAAATAAGTTATTACTTTCCCAGGAATAATTTAAGAAGTTCTATAAAGATCTCACAGCCAAAACACCTACCTTCCTCACCCACATCTCAAATTCCAATATTTGAGATTTTTCCCTGCCTGATATCCTGCTGAGAGTAGTAAGAGAAAACACTCACAACTTAATGAATTTATCAGCTGCATCCTAATCCCAAGAAGCATGGGAGGAGAGCAGGATCAGTGAAACTTTGGAGGAAAATTTAAAAAATGCTGGGGAGCATGGAAAACAAATTTCCCCATCTCCGTATCCCAGTATCCCACTTAAGGTCAGTGCTAAGCACTGCCCCATTTCTGCTTTGGGTAAGGTGATCATACACTCAAAATGTCCAAGAACACACTTACTTCTACTCCTTCCTTCTCAAGAAGCTCCTTAAATCTGTTAACTTTCACTTGCTTGACATATTTTATTCATGTTGCTAAGCCTTCTGAATATGAATTGCATGTAACCATCTCCAGATCACCTGAGGGGAGAAAAAGTATTTCTCAACAGGGGCCCTATTGGCACTTTGGATGAGACAACTGTCTTCATGCTAGACATTTTCTCTCCCTCCTCCACCCCTGCAAATGGAACTAGCACGCCCCCCAGTCATTGTGACAATCAAAATGCTCCCACACACTTCCAAATGCTCACTGGAAGGGAGGTACTGGCGTGGGTTCAGAAACGCTCAGTTTTACACCCTAGCAAGTAAGACACAAAAGGCTCACACTCATTTTGTAGAGGCATTTTGCTTGTAGAACTTTGAAGTTATCTTCTTATCCTATCACCTTCTTAACAAAGCAAAAATTAGAAATTATCCAATCAGGTGAAACCTTTCTACCAGAAATAGCAAGAAGTCAACCAAAAAGGATTCCCCCTTCCCTCTTGCAAGAACTAAAACATCATATGTATTCCATTTAAGCCTTCTCTGAATTAAATTGTTTTCTAAAACTCCAAAATATTTTAAATTTATGTTGAAACCTTTAAAGAGGATCACTGAAGTAGTGATGTCTGAGACATTACTCAACACAATTTGAATTTGACCTCAAACAGTTTTGTCTAGGGGTGGAACATTTCAGTGTCCCCCAGGGGGCGCCATAACCCCTTCACAAATCTACCAGCCCTCTGCTCTGTGGTTATGCTGGTCTACAACCCAAGTCTATTATCAGAGGGTTGGTAGCAAAGAACAACTCTTGAATGTGATCCCCTGGGGACCAATCAAGCCAATTCTGGTAGCCCCATGGTACTTTGGGTGCACTGAGGTCTCATAATCCATCCTGCTTAGATCCCTTCCCCCAACACAATTTATCTTTGGCCATGAGTGATCCCAAGGTGAACCAACTGTCCTGTTTCCAGGTGATAAGTCCCAAATTAACTGAATTTTACAAGGTACTAGACATTCCTTTGCAAGGGTTCCTGAATACTTTCATTCAGACACACAGTGCCTGTATTCATCTCACCAAGAAAAAAATCTAAATTCCATTTCTCCAATTCCCCAGGGCTAAGCAATAACTTGAGCTATTCCAAATCTTAATGCTAGAACAACATTATCAGGCAGTACAAGGTTGCACCTTCATCTTGCCAAGAACAGATATTGGAGAGACAATTACTTTTTCTGCACCCTTCCAATTGGTATCATTTTTTGTGTAAATTTCAAAGACAGACCCAGCAACGCTACTCTTGGGTATATACATCCAAAAGAAATAAGTGTCCAAATAATCTTTTTTACATTGTTCACAAAAATACCTGCAAGCAAATGTTTATATAATCTTTTCTCACATTAGGCAAAATCTCTGAAGCATTCATCAACAAGAGATTGGATGAACAAACTAAGGCACATCTATACAATTGTATACTGCCTACCAATATAAAGGAATGAACAACAATCTCAAATGTATTATGCTAAGTGAAAGAAGCCAATCCAAAAGAGCACATCTATTTATATGAATTTCAAGAACAGGTGAAATTATCTGTGGTGTTAGAAGTAAGAATAATGGTTACCTCTGAGAGGGGCTGTTATTTGGAGAGGATCAAGAGGAAAATTAACAAGCTGATGGAATTGTTCTATATCTTTATTTGGATGGTAGTGCTATGAGTGTGTAGATGAAAATTCATTGAGATATACACTTAAGATTTGTGCATTTTACTGTAAGTAAATTATTCCTCAATTTAAAATATTCCAGAGAAAATGCAAAATAATAGTTAGAAGCCTCAATGATACATTTGGATACAATAGTATATGTGATGCCCAATGTTTATACTAATGTTTCTCTCACCTATATCATACTTTGTGAAATCATAGTTTTATACTTTCTTCTAAATTATGTACTTGAACAGAAATTGATGGGAACCCTTTCTTCTGCCTGGCTGTTCGAGCCAGGACAGCATCCAAGAGAGTAAGAAACACCCACCCACCCCACAGTTTATTAGTGGTCTCAGTTTAAGATCAGATTTGCTAAGGAGGTACTTCTTCCTTAATCCTCAAAACCTTGCCATGAATCATCAAGATAGGCCTCCTTTTATGAGGCCTACTGAATTCTACACTGACTGTTAAAGCAATAATTGCCCTATGCCCCAAGTTTCTTCCTTTTCAAAATCAGTCTTTGCCCATGTGAATAATTTATAACAATCTGCTTTATAAGACAAACACACTGGCTCTACCTGATTGAATGCCCCTTTCAGCTTTTCAAAATGCAATAAAGCAATTCAGTGATCTCAAATTGTTTTTCCAAGCAAGCATTTAATTACTGCACAATTACCTAGGCCCTGCACCTGAACTGGCACTTGCTAATTCTATAGTAAGAATAATGTGAAAATAAAGAAACTACTTAGAAAATTATATTCCAGTTGTACACAACAGCACAGTGGGCTTCTTGACTGCTTATCACATTTTTTTAGCCCAGTAAAACAAATTAGAATTTCAAAGGAAGTTATTGCAGCATTGCTTACAGGGTTTTTGTTTCTCAACAGGCTAAGAAGAACCCGATGAAAGCTTGATTTATTATTGCATGTCAGAGTCAAGGCCACTAGCTGAGCTCAGCAGAGGCAAACCCACCACACTAGGTGAGTGAAGGGCAATCCTTTATATTTTATCAAAATATAAATGCATTAAGCACATAAGTTGCAACTGTAAAACCTGAAGAACTTTTAATTCACACCTATTTGCAGGTCATCAGAACATATAAATTGAAGGATAAAATGGCAAAGCAATGCCTTCTTAAGGAGGAGTTAGAACCAGAAAATTAAGATCTACCAGTGGATCATCAGGGCTTATCTGAGATACCTACACACCCATTACTGATCTCATGACTTTCTTCTAAGGGTAGATGGGGTGTTCTAAGAGCAAACCCTGAAACTTGTATTTGTCTGCAAGGAAGAGTTCCCAGGAGAAACCAATAAGGATAAGAGGGAAGCAGGACAGGGAAGGGGAGGAAGCCTAACAAGGGTATGATCTCAGGCATCAGGGGCTCTCAACTCATGTGGATCTCATGGGGAGCTCTGGAGTACAGAGCACACATTGGAGCATGAGAGCACCACTCAGTCATTGACTAAAGGACCTGGGGTAGAGGTACGGGGAATAATCTCTTGATACCTTTGGGCTCTCTCCTGGTGTCCGAAGATTGGCTCCAGTAGCCCAAGGACAGGCTCTTAAAGAAAGCTAAAGTTAGTTGTGTATTGGTAAATGTTTAACAACTGGCAGGGGGTAGGGGGACGGAACTTTGATTTGTAGCATTTCCTAATTTCCATGGTGTAAATACTCCCACCAAGGTCAATGTCAAATGACTAACTTGATATCACTGAATATGTGGGCTTAGAAAGAGATGCACAGTAGTACCCTCCATTTATAGCATTTCTATACAGATAAAGTACACATAAATAATCTCAAAAGCATAGATAACAGTAATAAATAGCAAAATAATTAGGAAGTGTGAAGTTTTGAGTATTTGTGTTTTGCGTAATATAATGTTTTTATTTATATAAGTATATACTTATAATGTATTTATGTAAATATATACAGTCAATTCTCATTACTCACAATAGTTGTGTTCTATAAAGTTTCTACAAACAGAGTTAGTAAATATTGCTTTTAGAAGAAGTGCAGGATTAGGTTCCTGTGAGCCTCTGGTCAAAACATTTTGTCAACCCATCAATGCATAACCTTGTTTTATGTGTGTTTCTGTTTAATAACACCTTATTTAGTATGTATTGCTGATTCATTAACATTGAAGTCACGGCCAACAGCACTGTAACTCATGCCTGAACAAAGCTTATCTAACACATGTGTTTTCTCTGTAAAGCATATCACAGGCTTTTTGTGCTTAGTAACACTAGACAACAGTTCAGCACTACACTTAGGAGCCATTTTAAACTGTGAAATCACCCACAAAAAGCACAAAAATGTAAAAAACCTGGCACTAAATATACCACAAAAAGGACACTTATTTACAGTATGGGAGCTGGAACAAGAAGGCCTTGTTCAACCTCAGCTGGCAACGTGCACATCAGGCAACTCGAGTTTTTCACAACTCTGCACACACATATGTCTGCAAATGACTACAAAAGTGCCCCAAGTATTGATTTGGGGCTTACAAGTAAATTTTAGCAAATAAGCAATGCACAAATATGAAGTCCATGAATAATGGGGATCAACTATATAACTTAATTTTAAATAGTGTTTCTGTTTAACAACCCACTCACAGAATTCCTGAAAATTTAACAGTCAGCTCTTGTGAGCCTGAATGAGCCAGCTCTGGCACAGCATTGACTGGACTAGACATTATCTTGACCATCATTTCCACTGGCCTGTAAACTCCTATAATGTAGAAACCAGGTCTTGTTTATTTCATTATTCCAGCACTTAACCCAATGCCTAGCCCATGGCAGTTAATCAGAAACTGTTACTGGATGGATGGGGGAATGAATGAATGCAACTTCCCTCTTTTTATTATTATGGTAAAATAATAAGCTTACATTGGAAGAGCACTTTTATTTCTATAAAGTTCCTTTCCCTGCAAAGGTTGTTAGGTTTTTACAAAATTGTATGGCCGGCATCTACAATTTTACAGATAAGAAAATGAGGCTCTGAGATTTAGGTGACTTCCCAAAGGTGACAGTTAATTAGGAAGAGAGCCAGGACTCAAATAAAATCTTCGTACTTCATATCCCATGTGCCTGCATCATACTAAGATTAGCTGTGTCCCTCCAATTAATAAGCATGAACTGCAAGCACACCCATGCTGTGTATGTGCAGGGTTACTCACATTTGCTTCAAATGTTTAAATTGAACAAGTCACTTATCTACCCAACAAGCAACAACACATTTGTAACAACAACTCTCCAATCACTCATGGTATAAAATTTAGTACTCTATTTTTTTTAAAGTTTCAGATAACCGAAACACAAATTATTTAACCCCAGTTGTTTTTATAGGAACCATTTTTTATAAAATATATTTAAAACACATTATAGGCAGAAGACAATTTCTAAATTCTCAAACGACAAAAAGGTTTGTGTAAGCCACTGGCTATCTCCTAAATCATATTTCCTTTAAGAGTAGCTTATTTCCTGTGCATGTCCACACACCACAAGTTATCTTCTTTTTCAACTTTTACTAATGTTTTCTCTTTCACTTACGGCTATGTCTAACAAAGAAAGACTTTTAACTGCCTTTGTACCTGATGTGAATAGAGAGCGCAAGAGCCACGTTGAAGTTAGGAGGCTAGTCAGCTAAACTTAGTGGTTAAATGATACAGTTATGTAACCCAGTCTAACAAAGCATAAAATTCAAGTCACACCAAAAAAATCTGGAACTGCAAATAGCCTCCTCAATGGTACTGCCATTTTCAGAAATTTCACTCATCCTAGCAGCAGTACCTGTTTCATAGTAGGTACTCAGCAAATGGCTCAGTGACTAACCAGAATCTACATTCCCCTCATAAATCTCGAGAACAACAACAAAAAAGTATACAGTTGTTGAATGAAAGATCTTTCTCATCTCTTTTCCTGGCCAATGAGCCACCTATCAGCTCAGCTACATTCAGGAAGAAGTTTGCTAGTTATATGTGAAGTAGCTCTGCACAGCTGGGCACCAACAGCCATAAAATGTATCAGTGTACAGTGCACAGTTTTATTTCCTTTATACAGAGAGCTTGTATACTGGCAAGAAATGAGGCTGCATTTATTAACAGGATAAAATTATTCCCTTCCAAGAGTACAATCTGAAGGAAGAATTGGGAAGGTTTACTGAAACTCAATTAGGAATTGTTAAAGCCTTTTTAATTGATAAATCCTTTGACCTAGGAATTCCACATCTGGGATTTTACCTTTAGGAAATAACAAAGGATTAATATATGAAGAGTTCCCACAAATGTGTATCAGAAATATAAAGAGCATACGTTTTTACTTGGCAAATGATTTTAACAGATGATGTTTCAGAGAAAGATATATAAGTAACAAGTAAGTGTAGGAAAGAAGTGCAAAGGTAAGCTATCCTTTTCATCCATCATTCAGCTTGGAAGAATTAAAAACATTGTTAACAGTCAGTGTTGTCAAGGGTGTGGAGAAATATATTGGAAGAGTATGATTTGGTACTCCACATTTTGAGAGTCAACTGTGTGTATTTGTTGAAATTGCAAATGCCCATACTTTCTGGCCCAGGTATTACATCTCCAGGCATGTATCTTATAAAAATATCTGCACATATACAAAAAGGTATATATGCAAGTATACTTATTTCAATTGTCACTGAAAAACAGTTACAAACAACTAAAGGTCCATTACCAGGGAGTCACTGCATAAATTATGCCACATTGATTTAATGAAATAATACACAGCAGTTTAATAGAAAGCAGTGGGTAGATATTAATATGGAACAATCACCATGACATACTGTTAGATGGAAAAAGCAACTTGCATAATGACACATAGTGTAGGATCTCATTAAAGGAAAGAAAAACTCTATATGAGTATGTGCATATGTTTGAATATATATGTATAGTAAAAGGCATAAAGGGAGACAGACTGTTTGCAGTTGTTACTTCTGGGAAGGCAAGTAGATGGAGAGTCAAAGTGAAGAGGCATTTTTACATTTTACTGTGTGTGCTACAATATTGTCATAATTTAGCAAGTGAAAATGTATTTATGTATCACTTAAACGAGTTTTATAAAACAAGAAAAAATAAGTGATAAAGATTTTTAAAGCCTTCATCTAGAAATGACTTGCTATTGGAAAGCAGGGGAGAAAATGAAAGTTTTGAAAAGTAAAAATAAAAAGACTGAGTGAGTGTGTGTAGCTGAAGTTTCAAAGACCACTTGCTGATTTGCTACCACAAAGTTAAAAATTTGTCACTGGGAAGAAAAGCCAAGAATCACAGGGAATTGCGTTGACTGCTTGGGCTTGACTTAACCTGACCAGAACCTGGGTAGAACGTGAATAGAACATTTTCTTTCCACTTCTCCCTCTGTGGTAGATTAAAGATGGCCACAAATTCTATGCCATTTCTTCCTTCAAGAAATGAAGTCTATTGCCCTTCCCCTTGAATCTAAGCATGCCCTGTGCCTTGCTTTAATCAATAAAACATCACAGAAACAACAATGTGCTTGTTCTAGACCAAACCTTTGCAATGCTTAGCAGTTTCCACTATCTAGGGGAAAAGCCAGCAATCAGTTTAGAAATCTGACTATCCTTAGACCACCATGGGAAGGCCCAACTAGCCATGTGGAAAGTCACATGGCAAAAAACTGAGAGCCCAGACATATGACCCCAACTGAACCTTCTCAGCCAATTCCCAGTTGTTCAAGCCACCCAGTCAAGATGTAGACCTTGTGGAGCAGAAACAAGCCATCTCCACTCTACCTCCCTAAATTTCTGACCCACAAAATCATGAGCAAGTAAAAGAACTATTGCTTTAAAACACTAAGTTCTGGGGTAGTTTGTTACTTGAGCAATAGGTAATCAAAACTCTCTGTGCTGTTCATTTTCTCCCCTTCTCTCAACTATAAGAAATTGCTACAGGGACTTATAGTCTGACACAGTTGGCTTTTTATTAAAAACTAGAGGCCTGGTGAATGAATCAAAGTTCACCAGGGGGCCATCAGGGACGGGCCAGCTGGGGTGAAGGGCCGTGGGTAGGGCCGGCCAGGGCAAGGGGCCGCAGGTGGTTTGCCAGCCAGCCCCCCCTCCCCCGATTGGGAGGGGGGCACTCAGGGGTGGGGCCAGCCAGGGTGAGGGACCGAGGGCATTCTGATCATTCTGCAGTTCGGTCAATTTGCATATTACCCTTTTATTATATAGGATCCTATAGTCACAATGCTGACCATGTAAACTAACCTTCTGACCCAAACACTCAGAAAGCTATCTTTCTAGAAACTTCCAACTAAGTGTTGTCAGAGAGCCAATAGTGCATGGGTGTTTCTGAGCTGGAAATAATCAGGTCATTATTGATTTTGGAAAACCAAATTGCCAGCCCCTGACATCACTAAAAGACTGCTCTTCTCTGGAACCTTCTCTGTACAAGTTCATCCCGAGGCTGGGCCCTCTAAAGGATATACCCTGGCTCGTCCATCTGGTCCTTCTACATGCCAACCTAGGCCCTAACTAGCATGGATGGGAAGTGTCTGGGAGTCATTGAGGGTTTGAGGAACACAGCAAGTAAGGAAGGTGTAGGTGGGAGCAAAGCCACAAATGTGGCCTTCAGAGCCTAGCACTGATCTTCCAACATGACTGAGAACCAAGGAAATCTGGCCATTTGACTTCTTGCAGCAGGAAGTGGGCGGTCCATGTCAAACTTGGTCTGGAGCTTCCCCAAATGCAGTTTTTCTGGCACACTAAAAGGGGAAGTTGCTTGGTTTCCCTAAACCTTGAAGTTGGTCTCTCCCTAAGAATCAAAGCTTCTGACATGCGCATCTCCACTATTCACCACAGCCCAGATATTAGAAAACACTGTATCCATCCAGATGAATATGCACAGATATTTCTGACTTCACTCTCACAATGAAAAAGAAACTGAATTGCTCTTTCTCATGTTGGGAAAATCCTGAAAGTTTACTGGGATTTTTCTGGCTAAAATACAGTTGAAGTTTTAAAGCCTCCCCAAAATTATAATTTTCAGTTGTTCTGCATAAATAGATGTAACCACCGTCTCATATAGATCTAGAGCAGGGGTGGGCAAACTTTTTGACTCGAGGGCCACAATGGGTTCTTAAACTGGACCAGAGGGCCGGAACAAAAGCATGGATGGAGTGTTTGTGTGAACTAATATAAATTCAAAGTAAACATCATTACATAAAAGGGTATGGTCTTTTTTTTTTTAGTTTTATTCATTTCAAACGGGCCGGATCCGGCCCGCGGGCCTTAGTTTGCCCACGGCTGATCTAGAGCCTTGCTATTTTGTGGACCAGCAGCATCAGCATCACCTGGAAGCTTTTTTAGAAATGCAAAATCTCAGGCCCCACTCCAGGTCTAATGCATCAGGATCTGCTTTTTAACAAGATCCTCAAGGGATTTGTGTGCATACTAATATTTGAGAAGTGCTGGTCTAGGGGATTACATCCTTTAGCTGCTGCTCCAGGAATACCCAGCTCCTCTTTCACCCCCCAAAATATCTTGCAGGCAGATTCAGTTTTCAAAAAAACATGAAAAGTGGCTTTGAAGAAGAAAAGTAGACCCAAATAGACAAACATCCTGTCTCATATAGCAAGAACTGGATTAGTAGGGGTAGCCTAGATGGATGCTGCTCTGGATTGAATTGTGTCCCCTGCCCAAAAGAAACATTGTTGAATTTCTGTCTCCCAAAACCTTATAATGTGTCTTTATGTGGAAATAGGGCATTGCAGATGTAATTAATTAAGATGAGATCATACTGGAGTAGGGTGGACTCTTAGTCCAATATGACTGGTGTCCTTATAATAAGAGAAAAAGACACACACAGGGAGAAGATGGCCATGTGACTATGGAGGTAGAGATTTCAGTGAGGTATGTACAAGCCAAGGAATGCTACGTTTTGCTGGAAAACTGACAGAAGCTAGACAAGGCAAGGAAGGATTCTCCCCTACAGGTTTCAGAGGGAGCGTGGCCTTATTGACAGCTTGATTTGGAATTTTTAGCTTTCAAAACTGTGAGATGATAACCTTCTGTTGTTTTAAGCCACCCAGTTTGAAGCACATTGTCACAGCAGCTATAGGAAACTAATACAGCTGGGGAAGGGGCTTGATGGGGTTTATACATTGTCTATAAGTGTCCCAGATCCTTTCTTAGCTTCAGTGAGGGTCTACAGTGTCTCCTCTAAGGAATCCCTCCCATGGTATAAGATTCTGTAAGCACTATGGCTATCTCTAGTGATAATATCACAGAAACAACTTTTCTAGCAATAAGAAGGGAACAGAAGTCAAGTATTTAAAAGTGCTTGGAAAACCTGCCCTTCCTTGTTGTAAGCACTGCAGGAATAAGAAGGAAGTGAAAGATGGCACAAATGCTGTTCAGAACCTCACTCCCTCATCAGATACTCAGCAGTAAAGCTGGCTGGATTCATGAGGAGGACCCTAGAACAAATCTCTCTCATATGGCCTCTTCTTAGCTCTGTTCCTCTTGCCATAGCAAGAAACTTATTTGATTTTGGCTTGTCCTGTTTAGTGCCACATAGAACCTTCTGTTGTTCTTAGCAACATCATTGCATTGATGCTTTGCAACCCGGAACCTCAGACTGAGAGGGGAAATCCTGCCCAGTGCCCTTTCTCAAGATACTGAATGTATGCTATTTATTTTCTCTTATCCCTCCCTGTGGTTTACCAAGCATTTCGAAAGATCTTAGAGCCAAAAAGAACCTCAGTAAACATCTGGTCCAACTGTCTTACACATGATGAAATGGAGGTCCAGAAAGGTCAAATGCTGGGCAGCAAAGCCAACATAAAAATAAAAAAACTCATGCTGCCCAACTTCCAGGCTCTGCTAACTTCATGGCCACAGTAAATATACTACCTCTTGACCATTTTTCATCAGAGGCAAGGTTTAGGAGACCACAACAACAACTTGAGCAAAGCCTTTGAAGTTGAACAGATCTGTTTGAGTTCTAAATCTTCCACTTATGTGTTGGGTGACCCTGAGCAATTTAACCTCTTAGTTGCCTCATCCTATACAGTGAGATAATGCCACCTACCTCAAAGATGACTGTGATATTGATGAGATAACATATGGGAAGTTCTGTGTCAGTGGAGTGGTTTCAGCTGATAATGTCTTCACTCTACCCCCCCCCCCCACACACACACTTTCCCACCCACCCCCACCCATAGTATCTTTCTGTCCCACCATCTTTAGTGTTGGCTACAGCCTGGGGCAAGTAGCAAGGTGGCTGCAGCAGTGCCAGGCATCTACAACAGCACAGCAACTCCAGGGAAGAAGAGAGTCTACTAGTATCTTTTTGTGGCTCTCTCTTGGGAGTGAGGGGACTTTTTTGAGAATACTCCCAGTAGGTTTTCCTCAGTCTCATTGCCCAGCTTAAGTCACATGCTTAAGAAGAATGGGAATAATTTTAAACACACCAGACTGTCCCTGAAGATGTGGATGAGATAATCTTCCCCGAGGGTTATGTGGTTGAAAAACGTGGGGTTCTGTTAGGGAAGAAGACAGAATGAAGGCTGGGTAGTTAAAAAGTACTGACAATTACAATAGATGTTTTTCATTAACTTATTTTATTGGGAGTGAAGAAAACACTTCTGAAGTATCTTAGATAACACTTCTAACAAGGTTTTATTGGTAGTAACTGATTAATTCCCTTCTCTTCCTCCATGCCATTTCACCCATAGGGAGTTTCCTGACATTCCTGCTATAACCCCCCCGCCCCCCCGCCAACCCCTTTGGGAAATATATTAACTCTTAGCTATTCATCTCCTGACTCACCAAATATGTAGGCTGCCCCTCACAGTAGCATTGGAAGTAAATATCTAAGGAGAAAACCATTCATGTAAATACTGCTTTCAAGTTTATAAAACTGTTTGACACATTATGTCATGTTAGCTTCTACATCTGAGAAAAATGGAGAGGTGAAATGATTTGCCCAAATTCCTAAGCTAATAAGTGACAGCGCTATCAAGAATGAGACCACAGATGCAATGTGCGTTCTGCTATTCTGCATTACTACAAGGAATCCAAGGTAGAAATTTGGTATATATGGCATTCATGAGGAAAAAAATGTTATTGGTGCCAACTAAACTGTGGGTTTCTACAGTCCAATCCCTAATGGGCCCATTCTTTCAAGATCCATCCATTTTATAATCCAAAAATCTTCCTAGAAGCACAAATAAAACCTTCCTTAGTTCAAAGTAGAGCTTCTCATTTATTTATCAAACATTTATACAGCACTTGCTGTGTGCCAGACATTATGCAATCTGCTTTACAAATATTAATTCATTTAATCCCACTTAGTTCTATCTGCTTAGTGAAGTCCGACGTCCTTAGGTCATACATATCTCACCAAAAAGCCTTGTATAACTTATTCCATTGGAAATTTACCAAAGGATGAAATCCCAAAATGGTCCAGAATTCAGGAACAGATCAAGCTTTTGGGCAAAAAATGTTTCTAGAGCTAGCCATCCTTTGTCCTACTCTTTTATTAGAAACAGCCTATGCCCAAATTACCCAGTCAGGGCAAATATATGTAAACAAGTCATGCTGCAGTGTGCAATAGCTTGAAGAAAATTCTGTATTGTCCTAAACTTATTATAGAACATAATCCTTCATGGCCCCTTTTTCTATTTTGGCAGATTATAATTTTCCTTAAAAAGTGAGGGAGCTTTCTGGTTGAAGTTCAGGAGAGCCAAAGGGCATTGATTGGTGTTGCTTTTGTGTCAACACATTCTTAATCTTCTTGTTAGTATTTTAAAATAACAGATCACCCATGGAAATTATAAACTGTACCGTGTAAATGTCCCTGTGAAGTGCTGCCATTTGCAAGAAGAAGGGCTTTCTGACAGCCCGAGACGTCACAATATGTCTCCCTGCTTTTCATGTGACAGTAATTAGTATCTAAGCTCTGAAGTGTTTACTCCCCCAGCCGAGAAGATGATATTTATAACAGGTTCCAGCCATGAACCGCTACTCTACAACATATAATCCTCATTTTCAATTTGGAAGGATAAAGCCTTCAAAGTATTAAAAGAGAAAACATAAGGTAATTTATCCCATCTGGTAGTTTGGAATAACCCTTTTAAGGAGGATGCAGTCAATAGCCTTGCATGCTTACAAAAACAAGTCAGTTTTATAGCCCTGATCAACCAAGTACCAATGCAGGCTGGGGGTTTTCTCTTACTCTTTTCTCCCCTCTTTTTTATTTTTTAAATTTAAATTTGCCACAGATAAAATAAGCCAATAAAAATTATTGTGCCTCACACCTTGGGGAACTGAGAAAATTCTGTTGGATTCTAAGAAATTTACTTCTGTGAAAACATGGTACACTTTGCTAGAAATAAATTGCCTTTGATTAAACAAGCTATCACAAATTAGGCACTCCTCCATGTGTCAAATGAAATAAAATTAAGATGCCCTACTTCAAACTGTCTACACCAGAGCTTCTTAGACTTTAGCATGCAGAAGATTTTAGCATTTTGTCAAAATGCTCATTGCTACCCATCCCAGTGACTCTGATTGAGTAGGACTGAGGTGGAGCTCAAGATGCTGCCCCTCTAACAAGACCTTGTTAATGCTGATACTGCTGGGAACCCCAGTAGCTTCTTTACTGAAGGCTAAAATTCCACCTTTGGAGTTCCTTTCCTATGGTAAAGAAATATGCGAATAAAATATACTAACCCATGTTATCAACTAAAACTATGTTGTAAATTTGGATTTCAGTTCAATTCAGCAAAGTTACTCCGTTGCCTTGCACTGTGCCAGCTGAAGACATCAGTTTCACTTTTAAAGAGATTCAAATCTATACATCTACATAAATGACAACACAGCCCAGCTGGCGTGGCTCAGTGGTTGAACATCAGCCTATGAACCAAGAGATCATGGTTCGATTCCAGTCAGGGCACATCCCCGGGTTATAGGCTTGATCCCCAGTGTGGGGCGTGCAGGAGGTAGCCAATCAATGATTCTCTGTCATCACTGATGTTTCTATCTCTTCTTCCCTCTCCCTTCCTCTCTGAAATCAATAAAAAATAACAACGCAAATTATAATGAGACTGTAATATGACAAATACCAAAAATGAAGTACAAAATCCTATGAGATTATAGTGTTCTGGGAGTATCAATGTGGTTGTTGAATAGTCAGGAAATGGTCAAAGAAAGCTTAGAGAGAAGCTTTGTGAGTTGCTTTATACTTTGCCATAGAATAATGATGGTGAACCTTTTGAGCTCGGCGTGTCAGCATTTTGAAAAACCCTAACTTAACTCTGGTGCTGTGTCACATATAGAAATTTTTTGATATTTGAAACCATAGTAAAACAAAGATTTATATTTTTGATATTTATTTTATATATTTAAATGCCATTTAACAAAGAAAAATCAACCAAAAAAATGAGTTTGCCTGTCACCTCTGACACGCGTGTCATAGGTTCGCCATCACTGCCATAGAGCTTCTACATAATCTCACTTCTCCTATAGAACAATCCTGTGAAGTATACGTGACTTTCTCCATTTGGTAGATGAAGAAATGAAGGCCGAGAGAGCTAAAATAATTTGCTAAAGTTACATTGCAAACAAATTAGTGAGATTGGAAATGGTGAAGCTAAGACAAAGGACTTCCCCAAATGAAGAGATAGCAACAAAGAAATTACAAGGTTCTAATAGTAGCAAGAATATTCATAGTAAATGGATGACATTTCTTTTACCACTTAATGCCAGGCACTGCCCTAAGAACTTAATATACATTACTTCCTATAATGCTAAAAAAAAGCAATCCCGTAAAACAAGTATTATTATTATTATCCCCTTTCAAGGAGGAGAAAAACTGAGGCATAGAGAAGTTAAGTAGTATGTGCACGGTCACATAGTGAATGGTGGCCCTGTCAGAATTTGAACCCATGTCTCTTATATTTTTAGTAGAGAGCAAGGGATGGACCATATGACTAGTACTTTGGTGCTGGAGGTGAGGGACATATGAGGTTAGAAAAGGGTCTTGGCTGTCTACCTAAGAACAGCTGACTTAATGTGGTAAGCAAAGGGAAGTTCATAAAAGTTTTATCTTACGTATGGGAATGAAAAGATTAGAGACTGGTTTTAGAATGATGTCTATAGCAACAGTGTCCGGGATGGTCTGGAGGGGAGCAGAGAAGAGGGGCCAAGAAATTAGTTATGGCTGTTGGGATTCACCTGAGGCCTGGAGCTGGAAGAGTGTGAGAAGCCCCCAGGTAGGTGCTGAATCACAGGACGGTGAAGAAAGGGCTCCAGAACTGTGCCTCTACCCAAGGCGGCCTGCCACAGACAGGCATCACGAACAACCTTATGCACTGGGGGCCTCAAATAGACCTTAGATAAGCCTGAAATCCTTATATTCGTAAGGTTTCTACACTTTGCCATAAAGTCTTCATCTACTTTCATTGGGCTTTAGAATAATCCTGGAAAGTAGATATTACTTGCCCCATTTTGTGGGGAAAGAAATGAAGGCTCAGAAGGTGAAAAATAACTCACCAAAGTTACAAAACAAGGAAAGCTGGAGCCAGGGAATAAAGTTCAGAGCTAACATTATGATTCCCTGAAAGAAAATTTGGACACATCTCACAGTTTGGTGATTTCCCATGGCAACAGGTCATAGGTTCCTGCCAGCTGCTAATGAAAAGAGGCTTCCAGGATCAAATAAGATTAGGTTAAACTGGGTTGTCTCCTGCAGAACTTCTCAAAGCCTGTAATGTATGTGTGCAGCATGGTGACTACAGTTAACAATACTGTGTAATCAAATATATATATTTGAAAGTTGCTAAGAGAGTAAATCTTAGAATTTCTCACCACAAGAAAAAAATGGTCACTATGTGAGGTGATGGATGTATTAAATAACATTGTGGTAATCATCTCACAATATTTAAGTTTATCAAATCATCATGCTGTATGTATACCTTATATGTACACAATTGAGATATGTCAATTATATCTCAATAAACTGGGGGGGGTGAGAATCAATGCAAACACACATGCACACACACACAATCACACGAAGGCTATAGTATACATCATTTCCCAAAAAGAAAATATTGGCTCATGGAAAGTTTGTTTTTTACAGAATATATTTAACTGGAGGGTATAGTGTGTGGAACCCTTTTCTAAGAAAATTATTCGCAATAATGTCCCTATATGATTGTTTACTAGACCTAGAATTGAATCCATTGGATGTCTTTGGGACTTCCATTATTCTATATATGAGGACTACCATTATTCTATGTATGAAGAGCATTTAATAAAGGCTGGTCCCTCACTATCTGAACTTATACAAACTCTCACTATCTGAACACAGAAACCAAATAGATTTGGAAAAGCATAGAATACTTATATTTAATTCTCTCCAATAAGATACATATTTCTTAACTTCCTTGAGGAAGAAATAGAAGGTACCTTATGGAAATGCATTTATTAATAATAAAATAACAGGCTATGGCTGCTCAATTGCCTGACTTCACCATTCCCACCCTTCTTTACTCATTTCTTTATTAGAGGGGACTAGAAACCTGCAGACTACATTTCCCAGACCCCCTTGTCTGTTGGCTTCTAGTTGGGTTCTGAGAATGGGAGAAAATAACAGGAGATTGGAAGGTGGAAGACAGGGAGAAGACATTTTTCTCCTACTTCTGGTGGTATCTCTGGCAAAGCAGAAATATACTTCTATCTTTCCAGCAGCTGTGGTGATGGCTAATTGCTGGGGGCAGCCAGCAACTGAGGGCTACAGTGAGAGTAGCAGATCTGACTTCATGGACAGCTACAGGCTCCAGTGGCCTTTAGTGTTTTCAGGAGTGACAGGATCCCAAAAGTATCAGCAGTGTTTGGACAATTTCAGTGATATATACGCTCCTGGGTTCTGGTAACACCTCTTCTTTTTTGCTCCTCCAGTTCTAGCAACGGTTCCTCTAATCTCTAGGGTAGCTTTCTGCAGTTACTATTTTTGGGTTTTTTTCACCTTCCCCTTGAGCTTCTTGTTTCTTGCCAACGCTATGATAAACCATCTCTCCTATTAAATTCCCTGTGAATGACCTAGAGTGGATTCTATCTTCCAGACTGGTCGCTGACTGATACACCCACCCAACTAAGTTTTCCTATACTATTGCAATATTTCTCAAACTTTCCTATAGAAGCCTTCTAAAGATAGAGGATGAATGTGATTTCTTTTTTTCACCATACCTGGCATCTGATGGTTTAGCCCAGCCGTGGGCAAACTACGGCCCGCGGGCCGGATCCAGCCCGTTTGAAATGAATAAAACTAAAAAAAAAAAAAAAAAAGACCGTACCCTTTTATGTAATGATGTTTACTTTGAATTTATATTAGTTCACACAAACACTCCATCCATGCTTTGTTCTGGCCCTCCGGTCCATTTTAAGAACCCATTGTGGCCCTTGAGTCAAAAAGTTTGCCCACCCCTGGTTTAGCCCAAAGCAGTCTTTAAAAGCAGTAAATATATTTTCAATCTCTTGTATCACATTAAAAATTTTATTTTTATGAAAATATGCATCATTAATTATTTGACATTAAAGATGCATCAACTTTATTATGTAGTTCTGCTTACCCTGGCATGTCACCACATATACCTTGTGGTGCAAATATCTCCATTTGAAAAAGTAAGAAATCCAGGTGCTATAGGAGACTGTCATAGCAACACATCACCAAAGGACTAACACTTGTCCTTAACACGTTAAGCGCCCAGCCTGTTTTGTCTT
Organism: Myotis lucifugus; assembly: GCF_000147115.1. Lineage (NCBI taxonomy): Eukaryota > Metazoa > Chordata > Mammalia > Chiroptera > Vespertilionidae > Myotis > Myotis lucifugus. The sequence continues at coordinate 461,855 of NW_005871097.1, forward strand.
CCGGACAGGAAGTATAGTGTCAGTCACCGGTGACTGACAGGGCGCTTAATGTGTTAAAGATCAAACTTTGGGAGGCAGCTTGGCCAAATGGAAAACATGTGGCTTTGGAAGCAGACAGTCTGGGTTCCAATTCTAAGAGACATTTGCTAGCTGTGTGACTTGGGGCCAGTTTCTTGGAATCTCTAAGTCTTGGTTTCCCTGTTTATAACTTGAGCCTAGGGATCTCTACCATACCAAGTTGTTATGAGGATTTGTTATAATATAGGTAAAGTGCATGGGATCTCATAGGTGCTTCATAAATGGTAAATTGCTATTGTCATTTTCTGCTAATGTACGTTATGACCTTCCTTGATTGGTTTCCAAGCTCTTCCTCTCTGTAGCTCTTGGGAATGAAAATGAAACTAACAGCCCATTCCCATGTCCATCAGCCAAAAGAAGGCTACATAGAAATCGATAGTTGCTTCTTACCAGGAAGAGAATAGGATTGCTTAATCCAACGACTGACAGTTAGCCTTAACGTCACCTGACACCTCTACTATTTGTGCTGCTCCTCTTATTCTCTTAAGTTCCAGATTGCCAAGTAATGTCTGGAAATCTAGGCACAGCTTCTGCCCCGTGGCTTATAGTATACATATACTTTTCTATAATTGTAGGATTTATAAAGTCAATGCTGAAACCACGCTAGCTGTGCCACATTTAAGTCAAGGCAAAAACGTTAATAAAATGGGCAGCATGCCGAAACCGGTTTGGCTCAGTGGATAGAGCGTCGGCCTGCGGACTGAAAGGTCCCGGGTTCGATTCCGGTCAAGGGCATGTATGTTGGTTGCGGGCACACCCCCAGTAGGAGATGTGCAGGAGGCAGCTGGTCGATGTTTCTCTCTCATCGATGTTTCTAACTCTCTATCCCTCTCTCTTCCATTCTGTAAAAAATCAATAAAAAAATAAAATAAAATAAAATGGGCAGCCTTAGCTTCAAACTTTGGGATTGTTGAGGTTTTTTGTTTTCTTTTTATTCCCTTGTCCATGAGCAAAACTTACCTTTATTATTAGAAGCTCTGGTAGTCATAATAAACAATAGAAGTGTCAAGAAATATAGACCTCTAAGATACTATATTTAAAGGACATTTGCTAGTTGTGAGACAGAGAGTGTGGTTCCAAGCTGTTCACATTGCCTCCTTTCATTCCTTTCCTCCTAACACGCCCATGGTTCTCTTGTAATCACTAAATGCTAACTGGACCAGTGTAAACAGACTCTGTTTCAAAGTTTAAAAGAATGGTAATAAACCAGAAGGAATTAGATCTTAGATTATAAAGCTTTATTTTAAAGGATTGTGAAATTGGTGGTCAATTGATTTGAAAAGAGGGCTTGGTACATTTACAAAATAGCAGGTACTCGTTTTGTGAAACAATGACATTTTTTATAGAAATGAGTGAATTCTGTTTAAAATATGATTAGCATATGTACATCAGCGTTTCACTCATAGACACAGACAACAGGATGGTGGTTACCAGAAGGAAAGGGGTGGGGATTAGTAAGGGTAAAGGGGGTCAAATATTTGGTGATGGAAGATTATTTGACTTTGGGTGGTGGGCAGACAATGCAATATACCGATCGTGTAGCATAGAAATGTACTCGTGAAACCTGTATAATCGTATTAACCAATGTCAATAAAAATAAAATGTGAGCAGCATATGTACATCAGCATTTCAGTAATCCAACACTTCAGTTTAACTGATTAATAATTTAAATCTGTTTGGAGATGTACTTATGCATATGCATTTACTCATTCAAAAAACAAGGTGGTCTATCTCCAAAGCCAGTGCCCATAACCAGTGCACATCACTACCCCCAGCAAAAGGAGGCATCATAAACACCCACAGGACTTCTGCACACATAGCATACTCTAAAATTCTAAAGTGAAAGTGTAAAAATCGTGCAACCATGGTGAATGTCCTATTGATTTGGCTCACTGTCCAAAGTCATGCAGTTTCCCAGCCCCCAGGTTCCTGTGTTTTTAGAAAAACACATTGTCCCCAAAACACAAAGTAGCAGCATGAATTGCTTCTTCAAATGTTTTTAAGTCTCTGTGCTGCTGGCTCAGATAGTTTTCTTGCTAGCACAGGAAAGCAATCAAGCCAATAAGGAAACTATGAAGAAGAAAGCTTCTTTAAAGAGATCTGAAATCATCTCTCAAAGTATGTAGGAAGGGAAATATGTTTGCAAAACAATAAGAACTGTCTCCAAAATTTTCTGAAAGCTTTAGCAATACCAAGCACTTGACATTGCTAAAAAAAATTATTTAATCTCTGAAATAGTAAAGACCTCATAGCATCAGTGTATTAATAACAAAGGGTGTGTGTGTGTGTGTGTGTGTGTGTGTGTTTTATCTCAGGCAGCTAAAACAAATCTTTCCTAGGAAATATTTTCTAGATTTCATCATTTCTGGTCATAAATTATGTATTTCTAAATTTTTGTTAGCTAGCTGACAGAGTCAGTTGGACAATTCTTTTTACAGCGGCCTAACTTAACAGTGATTTCATATCACAAACTTCACTGTGCCTGCTCTGATTTAGTTTGCCATTTGAAAATAAAATGGTTTGAGGAAAGAGAATTCATCTTATACGGAAAAACTATGATAAAATTTCAATTGCTTTCACCCAGTCCTGGGGAAGGCCCAAAACTCACTTTTCTTTTATTGGTCTCAAAAAATTGAAGTTGTTTTAATAGCAATCATTTCTTTTTCTTTTCACCTATTGTCTTCTTCCATCAATTTTATCTATGTATCTCCCATTCCTCCTTCTCACCCAACTCTCCTATTCCCACCTGCCTATGTGTCCCCTGCACCTCCTATCTTCCTTTCTGTCTCATATTCTTTATCCTATAAGAATTAAATAAAGTATATGCATCTCATGTTCCACTTCTGTCGTTGGTCTAAAGCAGGAGTCGGCAAACTACAACCTTCTGGCCAAATCCAGCCCTCTGCTTGTTTTCATAAATAAAGTTTTGTTGGAAGACAGCCTAACGTATTTGTTTACACACTGTGGCTGCTTTCATGCCGCAGTGGCAGAGTTGAGTAGTTGCAACTGAGACCATATGGTCCACAAAGTGAAAAATATTTACTAGCAGGCCCTGTACAGAGCAAGTTTGCTGAACTCTGATGTAAAGTAATGGGACCCAGAATCCAGCAGCCATATATCCAGGGTCTTGAGAACACTTACCTCTCTGGTTTAGGGGACTAGATCACCTGGCATCCTGTAAAATAATTTAACATCCCTCTCTATCAAGGTCTCTCATTTGCAAAATCTAACCCACAAAAAGTCATCTTGCTTCTATTTCAGAAGGCTGTAGTGAGCATACATGAAAAAATATTCCTCGTATATGAATGGGGAAAGGGATTAAAACTCGATAACTTCAGATGCCAGGAGGAAGGACACCGTCATGAAAAGCATAAATGACCTAGGCAAGAAATAGCTCCCATTTTGCAACTTGAGGTGTATGAATCACAGTATTTACTTTAACTACCTGTTCACCTTTGCATCTACTCTTGCCAGCACTTGTGATAAGGAAGCATAAGGCCAGTTTCAAATGCCTGCTGCAGAGGGAATTTGGGGGCAGGGTCCACCATTGGAGCTACTGGGCTCAACATCAACCTAAGATCCCATAGCAAGCTGCCAAGAGCTGATGTTGGCTACAGCTGCTTTGACTTCATTCCTTGGCTGCTGTTTTCTCAAGATGTTCCCAGATTTCCACTTTCTGACTGAGGCCACCACCCTGCTTGTTATACCTTCAATTTATAAAGCGTGGTGTTGTAATTCAGGCTGTTTGAGGATAATCTCCTTTCTCCTCAAACTAATTTGGCAAGATGAGTCCCTTAGAAAAACATGGATATGGTACTGAGAGCCTTTGTGGTGATCATGTGTGTTTTTGGCATTCTTCCTCACCCCTTAAATAGAAAATTGAAGAATAAACACCCTGTGGGCTATTCACAAAATGGCAGTCATCAATACAGCAGCATCTTCAGGGACATAGGAGAAATTAGCCCAAATAAGCCCTCTTCCTATATTATTTATTTATTGATGAGAGAGAGAGAGAGAGAGAGAGAGAGAGAGAGAGAGAGAGAGAGAACAACTTGTTCCAATTATGCCTTCATTGATTGTTGTCCAATTATTCATTGATCCCTCTCAGCCCCAAAGCCAACCTCCCATGCTGTGCTCTGGGATGCCAGGGCTGGGACTCTACAAACAATATTTCTGCTTTTCCAATTGCACACTTTTTAGCTCTGCCAGCAAGACATCCCCCTACTCAGAGGTCTGTGTCTGGCCCCACAAGGCCCTCCTCTGAGCTTAGAGATGTCAGTACAAACCAAGCCCTGACCCGCCTCAGAGGTCTGAGTTGCAATATATAGGGCCCCTCCCCCTCAATTTCTAGGCTTTCCTATTTCCAGTGGCTTCATTTGTTCTCTGAGCCTCCAAGGTGAGAGATATTTCCCCACAGTTGCTACTTCCATAACACCTAAGAGTTATCCTTTTACTCTTTCGGTTACCTAGTTAAACAACTTAATACCTAGTAAACAATATCTTCGTAGGAAAACTTCACTGTTCAAATAACTAATGTGACTTCTAGACTCTGTCTAATACCAGACCCTAAGTGATGTGCCAGAACTAGTCCAAGGACAGACTGCTTCCACACGGTGAACAGGCAGCTTTCTATACCCACACCCCCCCCCCTCACTCACCACAAGGAAAACCAAAAAAGAACAACACACTCCACAGCCACAAAGGAAAGGCCCTTTCTTCCCTGGAGTCTGTGCCAACTCCTCGTAAGTGCCAAAGTTAAAACAAAACAAGAAGCCAGGGAGGAAAAGAGGGCCCAAGACAGAGACTTCTGGGTTATCAGCCCATAGGGGCCCAGCACCCTCAGAAGGTCTGCTAGTTTTCACTGTTGAGCTTCTTCCCCAGCTCCTCTGTGCTACCACTTAGTCCCACTTCGAGAGAAGGGGCCTTATATTCAGCCAAAAGAATAGCTCCCTTCTTAGGTTGGAGTGGATGTGGGGCTCCTCCCCCCACAGCGGCAGGCATGTCAAACAAGGAGCTGAAGAGGGAAGCTGGACATTTTGCTAGAGCAGAGGTGGGTGGGGAGAAGCATGGGGGCCACACACACACATGCAGGAATAGAAAGATATAGGGTAGCTTTCAGCAGCATGTCACCTCAGCATGAGGTCATAGTTCCTTCTTATGGTAGAAGCACACCTGAAATTATGGATTCTGATTGATCCCCTCAGCTCTTCAGAAGCCAGAAGTTGTCAGGAATATCTAAATGAAAAGAGAGCAAAATCAAAAGAAAATTAAAAAGAACCAGAGTGTTTAAATGACAAAATCCATTTAAAAAAATGAACATAACAGCAATAAAGAAAAAAATAAAGATTGACAATAAAACCAAATGGAGTAAGAATCATGTAACTTGCTATAAATGGGCATAATGAGAGAAACGAAATAAAACAAAAAATACAGACTTTCAAAGAAATCAGAACCAACTTTAGAATACCTTATTTCCTTATAAGTTTTGAAACTACTTAAAAATATTATGACTATGAATCATCCCTCTACATATTATTTAGATAAAGGGAAAGAAGAGATACCACATCATATCATTGGCTCCTACTATGTGCCAGGGATTGAGTTCACAGCTTTACATGAAGGACATAGAGAATCTTCTCTCATCTACCACATAAACCTGTAGCTACTACTATACCCACTTTAGAAGAAAAATAGAGCTCAGAGATCCTGAGTCTTACTGAAATTTGGGCACAGGAACAAATGGAATTGGGCCACAGATCAGGTTCTGTCTTCCATACCATGCAGCTGCCTCCCAACAACCTCCTTGTGGCTTATTTGTCTCTCATTGTCTCAGTCCATTTAGGCTTCTATAACAAAATAGTAGAGACTGGGTGGCCTGTAAATAACAGAAATTTATTGCTCACAGGTCTGGCTGCTGGAAGTACAAGATCAGGGCACCGGCAGATTTGTTGTCTGGTGAGAGTTCACTTCCTGGTTCATAGATGGTGCCTTCTAGCTATAACCTCACTTGGTAAAAAGAGAAAGGGGCTCTCTGGGGTCTCTTTTATAAGGCCACTAATCCCACTCATGAGGGCAGAACCCTCATGACCTATTAACCTCCCAAAGGTGCCACTTCCTAATATCACCTTGGGGGTTAGGTTTCAACATATGAATTTGAGTGGGGATGCAAACATTTAGACCATAGCACCCATTTTTTTCCAGCCTGCCCTCATTGATCATTTCCTGAGTTTTGATGAAAATATCCAGCTTTGCTGGATTATTTGTTTCAATTATTTAAGTAGTGCTTTACATAACCCTATTATGGTTCCAGTATTTAGGTCTGGGGCCATCAATAATCTATAGTTCTTTGCTTATCATAAAGGAAATGTCATTCGTGATCTCTTTTGCTTTATCATAACAATAGAGCTTATCATCTGATAAAATTTTATGCAGTATCAAGATGGAAACAATGAAGTGGATTGTAATTAAATTATTAGTGCCACTTCATCTTTAAGAGCCTGTCAGTTAATGATTGATCCTCACTAGACAACCCCACGTTATCGGTTCTTATAAAACATCCTTATGAATGTCCGCTAACTTGTCCTCTATAGCAGTGGTTCTCACACTTGATCCTGCATCTGAATTCCTTAGAGAGCTTGTTAAAACATTTTCTACCCACCCCTTCTAAGTTTCTGAGTCAGCAGGTCTGGGGTGGGACTCAAGCATTTGCATTTGTAACCAGTTTCCAGACGATGCCAATGCTTAAGGTCTAGAGATCAAACTTTAAGACCAACCACTCTATAGAAAGACTATAGAAAATGAGCTATCCATTCCCTCTTTCCTCTTTAGTAATGAAACTCTGATTTTAATCCGGGATGGAAATGCATCTAACTGAAAGATTATATTTCTTAGCCTCTTATAACTTGATGTGGCCACATGACTAAGTTCTAGCCTGTGAGCTATAAGGAACTCCAGGAAAACTGCTTGAAGGAAGCTGGGTCACTGGGAAGAGCCTCCAAGATGGCCCCAGTAATGGCCTACCTGCTGGGATTCAGGCCTGTGTGCAATTCCTCTGCTTGAGTGTCGGCTGGACTTCTAATGGGAGAAGCCAGCTGCCAAGTCATGAGGCAGCTCTGTGGAGAGGCCCACATAAATGAGCTTGGAGGGGGGACCTTCTGAACCCTGCCAACAACTGCACGAATGGGCTCAGAAGCAGATCCTCCTGAGCTGAGTTTTGAGATGACTGCCACCCCAGCTGCTGCCTCACTTGCAGCTTGTGAGACCCTAAGGCACAATCGCACAGATAAGCTGCTCCCAATTATGACTCTCTGAGATAGTAAATGTTTGTGAAATAACAAATACAGCTCTGGAAATACAGCTCCTATGTTTTAGGATAACCTGTTACACAGCAATACATAACTAATACAGAGCCGCTTCTTCATTCTGCTGCCATAGTACATGGTATGAGAGCTGGGGCAGCAGAAGCTATCTTCAACCATGAAGATAGAATCTACATTATGAGGATGGAAAAGCATGAAGATAAGCATCTGGATCCTCCTGGTGATACCAGAAAGCCAGCCTGGGGCTGTGTACTTCCTGAAGTCCGTTATATGAAGGAAAGACAAACTCTTGTCCTGTTGAAGCTAAAAAAAAAAAAAATGTATGCCTGGCTTTCCTCCTTTCACAAAGTCTATAAAATAACAACATGGTCATTTTTTAACAAACACATAAACATTTTTTAACAAACAGCGTGCCAGACACTGTTTAAATTCATTATAAGTATTGAACCATGAAATTGTCAGCACAATCCTATTGCTATTCCCATTTTGCAGATGAGTGATCTGGGACACAGAGAGGTTAAATGACTTGCTAAAGGTCACACAGCTAGTAATGATTATAAATCCAGGCAGTCTGGCTACAGAATCTGTGCTTTTCATCACTCAGCCCTGTTGTGCTAACATTTACTAAGCACTTTCCAAGTGCTGGGCATCAGGCTAGTGTTTTACACATTTTATAGAAAAGGACACTGGAGCTCAGAAAGGGTTAAGTAACTTCCTGGAAATCACAAGGCTGGAAGTGACAAATTGAAAGTCAAGATCCAGGTTTCTTTGCTTCTAGCAACAGTGCTCGTTGCTTGTGAAAATAACTGACATTTCTGCGCCTCAACCGTCTTCAGGGCTTTCCAGTGACTTGGTTACTGAGCCCAGTGCTCCCCAAACTTGGCTGTTCCTACAGATCACCCAGGGAGCTTGACAAATGCAGATTCTGACTCAGAAGTCCTGGGCCAGGACCCAACAATCTGCATTTCTCACACGTGTCGAGATGGCAGTGATGCTCCCGGACCAGGGACCACGCTTTGCTCAGTAAGGGGCCAGACAGCAGAAGATGGACATTCTCCCCAACAGGCTTGTCACTAAATGGCTGTATGACCTGTTTTCTTTTCTGTAAAAAAGAGGGAGCTAGAGGAAGTGCTTAATAAAGTTCCTTCCAGCTCTAAAAGTTCTTGATTTTGTACAGAATATAATTTTCTTTTTTTAATTTTTTATTGATTAAGTTATTACATATGTGTTCTTATCCCACATTACCCACCATCCCCCGACTCATGCCCTCACCCCCTGTTGTCTGCTGCCACTCTTCATACCTTTATACTTAGCTGACAAAGTAATCTGAATTACTGCAAACATAATTAATGCATCTAATATGACATCAGAAACATTAGTTTGTCCAACTCCTTCAGTTTACAAGTGGCAAACAGAGAAAGGAAGTGACTTGCCCAGGTCTGAGGAGCTTGTGGCTGGGCGGCTGTGACCAGATGCTGGGTCTTCTCAGACTTGCTTCTCAGTACCAGCTGTGCCTCCAGGGGGTCTGGTTGAAATGTGAGTCTGGTTCCAGAGAGTCTGCGTTTCTAAACAGCGCTTAGGGAACCAGACCCCCGGTTAGGCTGTCACCCAGGGGCTACTCCTGAATGCTGGTACACGGTCACCCCAGAGTGCTTTTCTCACAGCACCACTCTCCTCGCCAGCCATGCAGCTGTGTGGTCAGAAATGCAGGTTGGCTGGGGAGGGAAACTGAGAGCAGGCCTTCAGGCCCCCACAGTCAGAAGAGACCGGAAGACCACAATGAGACAGGAAGGAATGAGCTGAGTGGCCCGAATTTAGGAGGACCACTACCACAAGAGAGGTGAGATTTGTGCATGGCCTGAAGTTCAGGGGAAGTGGTTAGAGTCCCTGTGAGGGCTGAGAACACAACAAGAGCAAAAAAGCACACACACAGGAGCAATTTCCGGCTTTGCAGGGGGACTTTTCTGGCATTTTTCTGACTCATGAGCCAACTACCCTCAACCCACCAGAGCTGGTCCAGGCCCTGTAGTTGGGTACAAACCTGGGTGGTAGTACCTGAGTGGCAAGGGCATTCAGGGGTAGCCCCCCAACCTGACCTGGAGCATGGCTCCCATGCATCTGTGAGACTTCTGACATCAATTAATTCATCTTTAGTAAATGTCCCCTGTGTTCCTTGCCCTATGATAGGTGGTGTGGGAAATAAAAATGAAGTGTAAAATATGGTCTCTACCCGCTAGGCATTTGTCATCTAATTGGGGGAGCCAATGTGAAGCAAACTGAGAATTTAAAAGAGTTCTAGAAAATGCTAAACTTTGCAGTAAGTACTGAACATGCAGTGGGGAATATCAGAAGGAAAAAAAATGGGTGTGAAAGTCAGAAAACTTTTCATGGAAGAGATGATACCTGAGCTGAGGCCTTAAATAGGCTTGGCCTATTACAAAGGTAACCACAATTCTTCTCCTCTCCAGTACCCTCACCCTTTGTCATGTAATTTTGTAGCCCCACCCCTCCCCCCAACTTCCCTGACCATTTTAATTCTGGACTCGGCCATGTGGCTTGCTTTGGACATTGGGATGTTGCAAGACTTCACAAAGCAAGGGTCTGAAAAATTGCTTACACAGTTCCACTTGCCTTTTATACCTCAGTCACCACCAGGAAAATATACCGGGCTAATCTGCTAGAGACTGAGAGAAAAGCAGGGCAAAGCCAATTTACCCCAGTTGTCCCAGCCAGCCCCCAGGCACATGAGCCAGCTCAGTCAAGGTTAGCAGAGCTACCTAGCCTGCCACTCCAGAAGTACAAGCACTAAGTGCTTATTGTTCTATGGCAATGTGCTTTTGTGACTTTTTATGCAGCATTATTATGACAATAAGCAACTGATATAATAGGCAAAGAGGTTGGAATAATGGAACACGAGAGTATTTCCTGCAGAGACTCCTTCGGAAGACTAGCTTTGTGTGATATTAATAACTGTTACTTAAAATGAGTCTCCCCTGGTTAAGCACATTTGGGAAACTCTGAGTAAATGAAAATAACAGGGCCTTGATGTAGAACATCCCAGGAGCTTGACTGTGAAATTATCCATTGTGTATCTCCAGTAGGAGGGAGTATTCCCAATGTTACATTTCCCAAACATTTTGTGAACTGTCTCATGGGACGAGGGTGCCCCAGGACACATTTTTAGGACATGCTGGTCTCGGCAAATCACATGCCATTCCAGCACTAGCAGATAAGTTACCCTAGCGTGAGAATATTGTCATTCTTATTTAGTGCTTTATATCTGGGGCCTAGAGTAGTGTTCACCTCTCATGGGCACTCAGTAAATATATGTGGAAGGGAGGAAGAATGGAGGAAAGGTGAGGTGTTTCTTACCCTACTCTTCCATTTGTGCTATTGCCTCTGCCAACAATAAACACCTTGGATTTGTCTACCTGGTGAGCCCTGACTACCCTTTAAAGTTCAGGGTACAAATCACCATTTTTCTGAAGACTTCTCTGATCCCCTCAAGCGAAGTTGGGTGACTCATCCACCATTATAAATACTATAAGTAGGAGGGAAGAAAGGAATAGAGAGGAAAGAGGGGTTGAAGGAGAGTAAAGAGGCAGGGGGAGAGTGGGAGGGAGAGAATGCAGAAGAGGGGGCAAAGAAGGAGGTGGAAGTTAATATTCAGAGATCATTGCATAATAGCAAATAGTTAGGATACGATTAGAGAGGTTTCTGGACACAGGTGGTAGAGAAACATGAATATAAGAAAACAAGTGCACTCTGTCTGTAAATCACAAAGAGCTACAGATTAATATTTTAAGCAAGAAGGTAGCATCAGATAAGCTCTCTCTCGAAGTTGATTTTTGTTAACAGGTAAAACTATGCATTCCAAGGTCACCTAAATATGACTTGTTATTTACTTAATGCAGACAATGATACATAGTAAAAGAGAGAACAAAAATTAGCTCAAGTCCCTCAACCTTTGTAAACCAGTACAAAGACCTCTGTTGAATGGAGATGCTGCATTCAACTGCAGCCTGGTGACCAGAAGTGGTCACCCCTGACACTGAGCCATGTGTTTACACATTAAATATTGAATCAAATCTGCCCTGTGTTGATCATAGGAAGCATGAGTCCCAAGAAGAGTAGTCTGCAATCAGAGAGGAATGAAATATGTTCTTCTTCTGAAAGCCGATAACAGCACAAATAAGCATTTAATCAAGATTTGTTTATTGTCAACCTTCATGCATGGAACATAAAGAGCTTGTCAAATTTATGGCTTCCGTTTTCTACCCTTTCAGTTTGCAAGCAGATGCTGGCAGTTTCCTTGTGGCTATCATGCCTGCCATGGTTTAAAAAAATGGCTTGTATTTTCTGAAAGCTGCCCAACATCATAGGTATCTTAAATGTTCTATGCTAAGGAGGAGAAAATCAGAACATAACAAGTGTGCCTGTTTCATATGCTTATAGTTCTAATTAATTCAAAACTGGCTGGGAGTATTTAAAAAAAGCTAAATCTTATTTGTATTGACATTTAATAAGAGGTGAAAATGCAATTCTGGCTATAAAGCTAAAATAGCCAAAAGAACTGTGGAAGTGGGAGAATTATCCAGAAGGTTCCAGAATTGTGAGAAACTGTGTGCACATGTGTGCCTTGGGGTAGAGAGGCAGGAAACGGCAGGATGGATGGGAAGAGATTTTGGTGTTGGATATGCCAGAGTATCTGTTGCAATCAATATATGGAGGGGTGACAATTAGGCACATCCAGAAAGGCATGAGGTTATGTAACAGAGGTGATCAGCATTCACCAAAATAACCTATGTTTACCCTTTAAACATGTATTTGAGGACACCCACATCCCATCAAAAAGATTTTAAGAATGGTCTCAAGGAATATGACTGCAACTTTTTTAAGCTGATTGGATTATCCTCTGTTTAAAAATAAACATTTTAATAGCAGAAAAAGGATGCTCAGGTTGGAGCCTAGAAAAAGAAGAATCAGAAAGCAAGAGTTAGTTCATGTCTCTACAACCAGTCAGGGATAAAGGGGCTCTGAACAGCCGAAATGGGCATTCATCCTACTCAACAGTTCTACCCTATGGTAGGTTGGAAAATGTGCCCGTACATCAAAGATATTCACATCCTAGTTCCTGGAACCTATGAATGTTATCTTATGTGAGCAAAATTGACTTTTTGAGTGTGATTAAGGATCTTGGATGGGGAGATTATCCTGAATTATCCTAAATGCCATCACATGTATTTTTATAAGAGAAAAGCAGAGGGAAATTTGACACACACAGAAGAGAAGGTGATGTGAAGGTGGAAGTGCAGATTAGAGTGATATGGCCACAAGCCAAAGAATGTCAGGCAGCCAAAGAAGCTGGAGGAGTCAAGGAATGCATCCTTCCCTAGAGCCTTCAGAGGGAGTGTGGCCTTGCTGACAATTTAATTTTGGCCCAGAAATAATGATTTTGAAATTTTGGCCTCCAGAACTATAAGAGAATAAACATCTCTTATTTTAAGCCATCCAGTTTGTGGTGATTTCTTACAATGGCCACAAGGAATTAATACAACCCCTATTTCAGGATGGATACCTCAGATAGTCAGAGCTTAGAAACATTCTCCGTTGCAATCGACCCTCCTTCCCCTGGTCCCTTACCTCTATCCCAGGTCTTCAATCCTTGCTGTCCAGGCTCTGATTCCTTGCTCTCCATAGCCTTCTGGATAACAATTTGGCATTTTAAAAAATTAATTTGCCTCCTTTGTCAAATATTAATTGAGCATAGTGGTTTGAGTCAATTTCTGGGTTCTCTATTCTGTTCCATTGGTCTATATGTCTGTTCTTGTGCCAGTACCAGGCAGTTTTGAGAACAGTGGCTTTTGTAACACAGCTTGATATCTGGTATTGAGATCCATCCTACTTTGTTCTTCTTTCTCAGGATTGCTGCAGCTATTTGGGGTCTTTTTTATTCCAGATGAATTTTAGAGATGTTGTTCTAGGTCTGTGAAATATGCCGTTGGTATTTTAATGGGGAATGCATTGAATCTATAGATTGCTTTGGGTAGTATGGACATTTTAATGATGTTGATTCTACCAATCCATGAACACAGTATGTTCTTCCATCTGTTTATGTAAAAATAAATAAATAGATAGATAAATAGATAAATAGATAAATAAATAAATTTGCCAAAAAAGAGAGACCACACCAACTAGAGACACAAACTTTTTGGTCTGTTCAGCAGTAAGATTTTTTTTATTGCGAATTCACTTTAGATTTATGTATCAGTCTCTGTGAGACTGACTAGCAGAAACCAACCCTCCCAAACTTGGTTAGCCTCATCACACTAACAATCAATTTATGGACCTGCAACATTGAAGTCTCAACATGCAGATTCCTAATGATCTTATGAGCCTACTAAACTCCAGCCTGGGTATCTAGCTATACTGGGTATCTAGCTATATTTCCTTGATGATATATCTAGCTTTTCTGTGAAAAAATCTAACAGTTGCCTGCATTGGTTGAACTCAGTTCAGGTACCTGTACAGGTACAGTCTTTTCTCCAAAAGATATAAGAACATTATGAAATAAGCCCTTGATTTCATTCTGTTGCAAGTGAAATAAACCCCAATTCAAATCAGCTTAGATACACAAACAGAAAAATATATTTCCTCTCGTAACTGAGAGGTTAAAAAAATAAATCTTCAGCTTCAGGCATAGCTGGATCCAGGAGTCCAATAATAGAGGGTGGGGCAAAAGTAGGTTTACAGTTGTTTGTATGGAAAATAATACAATAATTAATAAATAATACTACAAGAATAATCTTTTTTTAATGTATCTACAACTATAAACTTACTCTTGCCCTATCCTATATAACCAAGAATTCCTCCCTTTTTATCTATCTCTCAGTTATGTCTTCCTTTTACTGACTTTCAGTCTCTGGTAAGCATTTCTCTCTGGGCAGCAGATATAACTATTAGAATTTCAAGACTGACTTACACTTACATATAGCCATCACAGCATTTACTATTTGTCATGGCAAAAATTCCTTAGACAATACAACTGGTCTATCTAGGGTTGTAATCTTTGAACCAATCACTGTTGCTAGGAAGCTTTGTGCTAAATTGTCTCTGTGACTATTTTTAAAATGTTTCAGTATGAATCATGTGAACTATATGTGTATACCAAGTCTAATCTCCACCCTAGGGTTTAGCATTTTAAATCCTCTAATCTGGAATCAACATCCCAGGAGTGATGAACTGCCATAGATGTACTCTAATTAGGAATCAGCACCTCCCCAAGGTCCCAGCAGGAAAAAGATAGCCTACTCAAATTAAGATGATTCAAAGAGGGTTTAATAAAGGCATAGTATACAAAGGTATGGATAGGGTGTAGGGAAATCTCAAAGGATAGTACAGTACTTGGGATCTAGTAACAACAGGGCTGTTAACCACCCAAAGGGATGAGAAAGAAGCAGTTACCAGAACCTGAAAGGAGAAAGGCATGTACAGATTGCCACCTTGATAGGAACTGTGACCTTCAAGATGGGTCACAGCCAGCTTGAGGAAGCCCTGCAGGGATAGAATTGGGGGAATAAATACCCTAACCCCACTCTCCTCTCTCTTCCCAGTCACCTGATGGACTCACCATTAGTCAAACCCAACCTGAAGCCAGAGGGTATGTGAGCCCATCCATATAATCCATTCAGGTCAGCCTCCCATGCCAGAAAACAGAGAGAAAAGGTGGAGGGGGCAATCTGGACAGGCAAACAGAAAATATTCAGTAAAGGATGTGATGATGTAGTGCTCAGTATCTACACATATAATGATCTCTCACATAAAGACTATAAAAATTGCAGAAGCCTCAC
Organism: Myotis lucifugus; assembly: GCF_000147115.1. NCBI lineage: Eukaryota > Metazoa > Chordata > Mammalia > Chiroptera > Vespertilionidae > Myotis > Myotis lucifugus. Next base: position 477,102 of record NW_005871097.1, read on the forward strand.
CACCCTTGCATGAGAACCTAGCAAGACCAGCAGTTAAATGCCACAGGTAGCACTCAATAGGTGGAACCTCCCTACCCTATATCACTCCACTTCAAGAACCTGTCACCAGGCCCACTCACTGGGCTGACCTGTCCTACTGTAAGAATATTGTGGCATCCACAAAGGATCCTCATGTAAGGTGCTATTTCAAGTATAGGAAAGAATGGAACTTCTCTGAACTACACAATGGACTGAATGCTGTGTTTGGGGCTGCTTGCTAATAAATACTTGTATATTTTGTAGTGGTTAGTCTAAGAGTTGCTTTGGTTGTAGAATACTATCTGAGAGTCAGGTTATGGGAGAAAAGACACATGGCTTTCACCAACTGCTAAACATCACAGGCTGCCAACATTGACCAGGAGAACCCAACATTTGCTGAATGTCCAGATTGGATCATGTGCCCGATCCTGTGGCAAGGAGGAGGGGTCATCTCCACAACATCCATCTAAATGGATTTTCCATAAACAAAATAAATTCTGCTACCAGAACATTGAGGAGGGGAGGACAGTTATATTAAGTAGACAATAACACCTACCCAGTTTACTATACTTTTCACTTGTGGGCTTAACATTTATAGTTACAATATTCCTGAGTCACCCTGAATACCCATGACATTCATAATTTGTAATTGGACTAAGGCACAAGACTGCATTGCCCATGCTATAAGGCCAAAGAGCAGTGAAAAGGTGCTTAGGTAGTGAATGAGCCTAGCTCACCACCTGTCAACCACATCTCAGTGGCTTTGTTCTTCTCTCCTGCATCTACACAGAAAGCCTTAACAAGAGGAAATTTTTGTTCATTAGTGATAGCTTTCCTCTGATGAAAGCAACTATTAATGTTGGTGAAGAAATGACTTGTTCTTTTACAAGTAGACTACAAATACTAGTATGCTATATTCAAAAATCATTATACGTCTGAAGGGGCTACTCAAATATTTTAGTCTTATTTGACTGCATATTATGAGCGAGTTTAAATGGCATAATGTATTCAAGAAGAGCCTGGGATCCACACCTTATGAATGACATAACATTCATGTTCCCTGTTTCAGTTATCTATTCTTTTGTAACAAACTACCCCAAACCTTAATGTCTCAAAGCAACAAATGTTTTATTGGCTCACAATTCCCATCTGAGCTGGACTCAGGTAGGTGGTTCTTCTGCTGGTCTGACCAGCAATCACTCATATGCCTGCATTCAACCGGCAGGTTGGTTGAGGGCTAGGCTCAGCTGGGACACTAGGATGCATGGATCACCTTCTCTCCATGTAGTCTCAAGGTTTTTCTCATGTCACACAGCCTCTCCATGTGTTCTATTCGGTTCAAAGTCACCAGACTTCTTATGGGGTGGCTCAGAACTCTTTAAGAGCACAAATATGGAAACTACCAGGCCATCCTAAGGCTTAGGTGCTGAGCACACTCCATTAATTAAAGTCAGTCACAAGGCCACCCAGATTCAATGGATGAAATTACTCAAGAGCAAGAATATGGGGAGACATGGTACCTGGGGGCTAAGGATGAAATATACTACCACAATTTCCCTATACTATAATCCTCGGTGATTTAGTATATTCTTTCACTAAATAAATCTAGATGCATCCTTATTTTATAAATGATGAAAGTCAGGCTTACAGAAGCTAAGAAACTATTCCAACATTATCCAGTTAGATCTTAACCCAAAGGCATTGCTCAATTAACTAACCATATGTTGTCATACTAGCCTTGGAATATGCAACTAAGTTTAGTTCCTGGAAATGTATTCATTAGGTGTTTCTATTGGATGTTCCCTGGTAGAACTGTAAAGCAAAAACACCCTTTCATCTCTTCTTCTCTCACCATTAGCCTCCATGCCAATACATCCTCTACTCCAAGACTTTCAGCAATTGAGATTACAGAGGTAATACCTATCTGCTTTTTTCTAGGCACAAAGTTAATGGCACTCACTGCTACACACAAAACAATACCCACTGAACAGTTAAGGCTGAGCTCCAACACACCTACATATTGGCTTCCCTTGTCTCTGATTCCCAAGCTTTCAATAGCCCATGATGACGGCTCTCCATACTCTTCAAAGATACTATTCTGCTGCTGTTCTCTACCTTGAGGTCCTTGTATCAGCTTTCAGCCAAGGTGGTAGCATCAAGGAGGTCTTGAGGCTACAAACTCTGGGCCATTGAGCTAAAGGTGATAAGCCCAGACTGGCAGTCTCAAAGGAGGAGATGGTACCTTAGGGTGTGGAGTAAGGGACCCATGAATAGGAGTCCCAAGAGAGCCACCAGGGAAGGCTTTTTAAAAAAAATTAGTTGATACCTCCAAAACTTACCCAGACACTTAACCTGTCCACAAATAACTGCTAAAATATATTGACATAAAAATTTTACTTTGGCGGCTTTCATAGCAGTCTGGTGCCAAGCAAATACATTGAATATTCTATTTCATTTTGTGTTTTTCCTGCACTGGGCTCCAAGATGGTTTGAGGAGAGACTGAACAAAGAGTGAAAGGGAGAAGAGAGGGTCTACTTGAGTTGCTCTTGGGCCTACTGTTCCTCACATTTCAGATTCTCCCTATTTTTAGTAATCTCCCTTGTACCCCAGGGGGTACACGTTCCTCCTTATAACACCACCACACTCACTGGATTGATGCTAAAACTCAGGCTAAAAGCTGACACAAGAACCCCAAGGTGGGGAGTACAGTATAGGAGCCTCCACCTTGAGCTCTAGGTGAGAGACAATGGAACTCCAAATGTTGGTATGTTTGAACCCAGTTTTGTTTTATTTTTATCCTCACCAGAGGAAATGTTTATTGATGAGAGAGAGAGAGAGAGAGAGAGAGAGAGAGAGAGAGAGAGATCTCCCATACATTCCCTGACTGGGGATTGAATCCACAACCTCGTTATGTGCCCTGGCCAAGAATTGACCTGGCAACCTTTTGGTGTACACGACAAAGCTCCAACCAACTGAGCCACCCGGCCAGGGCCCAGCCTCAGTTTTAAGTGGGTACCATTTTCTGTGTGTGCATGAGACAATTTAAAAGATGAGAGGAAACTGTCAGCCTTAATTCTCCAAAATCTATAATCTGCATCAGAGTGTGAAGAGAAAGCACAAAAATTTATTCAACTCCGTAAATGTAATACTAATTATATCCTTTAAGTGATCTATTTACTGTTTAAACTAAATCACCACTTAGCACAAGAGCAATTATGTGCATATCATTAAAATGTGTCCTGTTGATATGGTTTCAAGTTATATTTGATTATGACAATAATCCATGAGACTTACTTTATGAGCAATATATGAAAATCTCACTTTATAATTACATCATGAATTTTCAGTCTTTGTAATTTGCTGCTCATAAAATATGGTCACAGCTTAAGCAATTAAAGAAAATGTTAACTATGACTTGAATCATATATTGCTTTTTCTCCATTTAATTATTTTTTAAAATTCTATGACTTTCCATTTAAGTAAGTCAGTGATCCTTGGCTGTGGTACTATTAAATGTCTGGTCTTTCTTTCAGACACATTTTTAATATGCAGTGTTTCTCTTCAGTTAAGCTTAGTACATCTAACATCTTGTATTTCCTAGGGCTATAAAAGAAACATGTAGTAGAACATTCTACCTTCACCTTTCATTTATATGTAATTTTTAAACTTACCTGAGCTTTATTTCTGGACTTTGAGGAGCCAATATGTGGGAACAAGTTATCAAGGCGTTGGAGTACCTAGCTTCACAGGGATAATTTTTTCCCTGTTCTTTTGGGCAGGGGCTATATGTTACATGATGCTAAGGGCCAAAGGATGAGTGAGATCTCCTTGACAAACAGGCAAGCATATGCAAATTGGGGCAAAGATTGTTTGCTTGGGCAGTTTTTCCTTCTTTATCTTTTTAAATATATTTTGATTGGTTTCAAAGAGGAAGGGAGAGGGAGAGAGAGAGAGGAACATCCATGATGAGAGAGAATCATTGATTGGCTGCCTCCTGCATACTCCACACTGGGGATCAAGCCTGCAACCTGGGCATGTGCTCTGACTGGAATCGAACCATGATCTCCTGGTTCATAGGTCGAAGCTCAACCACTGAGCCACACCAGCCAGGCAGCTTTGCATTCTCATTTGTTTCCAGTAAGGCACCTACTGCAAATCAACCTGAGCAAATTGGTAAACCACAGGTTTTAGGATTTTTGCATGGAAAGGAGTAGCTTATAATAATTATAAATAGGTGAGGGCAATAGATCTCCTCTCCAACAACCTCACTATCAGGTAGTGTGCTATACTAAAAGCAAGTGTCAGAGAAAATTCTGACACTCATACAAACATTCATAGCAAGGAGACACCTAGGCAGCCATACAATCTGTTCTGGAAGTTCAATGAAGTCCCAGTTTAGTGACCCTTTACCTGTTCCTTCTGCACCTTTCATGAAAGATCCACATGTGATACTGGGAATATTGAATTTACCAAAAATTATAGTCAGAATCAGACAATCAAGCCCCCCCCCCATAAGCCATAAGTGGCTAATCAAGGTACCAGTCTGGAATCTTAAGCCTAGAGGGCCATTCTAAAGGCCTATTGGCTTTACCGGATTCTTATACTCCTGTCATGCAAGGGCAGACTTCCTAAACAATATTTCTAGCTAATGAACACCGGTTGAACACCACTCATTTCACCAATCAGAAATTATTCCTAGCATCCATTAGGCTAATTAACAGAGCCTATAATATTGACCTGAGATAAAGATATTTTAAGGCTTATAGTAGTTGCTTTGGGAATGTTGATTTCTGATTAGTGTCTTTCAAGGGAGAATAATCCCTGGAATTAATTTCCTCAGTTAGAGAACTTTGAATGTTAACAACTGCCCCATGGTATGATTCAAACTAACATACACAAATATATACCATACTATCTTTGCTGAAGTGTTTTCAAGTAAATTATACCACGGCAATCATATGCTATGAGATATGATGTTGCTATGGCAATGATTGTAATAAAAGGTGGATTTCAATACTTTTGTTTGTTTTACCTGTATATGTGTTTGTCAAAATAAATGCCTTTGAACTAGGCTTAAGACAGCACATTTTTCAGAATTGTCATATGACCCAGCAGTTCTTGTTCAGGGTATATACTCAAATGAATTGAAAGCAAGGTTTCGAAGAGATATGTGTACAGCCATATTTATAGCAGCATTATTTACAACTAGAGGTCCGGTGCACAAAATTCATGCACTTGAGGGGGGGAGGTGGTCTCTCAGCCCAGCCTATGCCCTCTCACAGTCCGGGAGCCCTCAGGGGATTAGGCCTAAGTCTGCAGTTGGACATCCTTAGCATTGCTGCACTCGCCAGCCATGAGCCCGGCTTCTGGCTGAGCGGTGCTCCCCCTGTAGGAGTGCACTGACCACCAGGGGGCAACTCCTGCATTGAGCATCTGCACCCTGGAGGTCAGTGCGCATCATAGCGACTGGTCATTCTGCCACTCGGTCAATTTGCATGTTAGCCTTTTATTATATTGGATAGCTAAAACATGGAAACAACCCAAGTCTCCATGGATAAATGAATGAATAAAGAAAATGTGAAAAATACATACAATGGGATATATGTTATAACATGGATGAATCTTAAGAACTTTATGCTATGTGGAATAAGCCAATCACTAAAAGAGAAATACTGTATGATTCCACTTATATGAGGTACCTAAAGTAGTCAAAACCATAAAGACAAAAAGTAGAATGGTGGTTTCCAGGGGATAGGGGATGGAGGGAATGGTTTTAGTTTTGCAAGTTTAAGAGTTCTGACAGTGCATGGTGGCGATAATCACACAACAGTATGAATGTACTTAATATCACAGAACTGTACACTTAATGATAAATTTTATATGTTAATTTAGCCATTAAAAATGAAAAAAATCACATTTGCTGCACACTGAATCTTTAGGATTCATCACGAGACCAGTATTTTCTCGGTTTCTGTCCCTCTATTTTTACCCAGAAGCATCAGGAAGAATCCACTACTCAGGCAGATATTATGGTAGCAACGATAAGAACAAGGTGCATTCAGCCCTGGCTGGTGTTGCTCAATGGATAGAGCATCAGCCCGAGCACTAGGGGTTGTGGGTTTGATCCCTGCCTCAGTCAGAGTGTGTGCCAGAGGTAACCAATCAATGTGTCTCTCTCACATCAATGTTTCTCTCTGTGTGTCTCTCCTCCTCCCTTCCACTCTCTCTAAAAATCAATGGGAAAAATATCCTCAGGTGAGGATTAACAACAACAAAAAAGAATAAGGTGAGTTCAGGGAACTGCAATCAGTTCACTGTGTTAGAAAAGAGGACTTGAGTGGGGATGTGATGAGAGATGAGGCCAAGGGCCAGCACAAAGGCAAAGCAACAAGGCTAGGGCAAGCTATCCACCTAGAGTAAAATTTAAGGTGGTACTTATTCTCAACTGCTAGCCCTGCATTTGCACAATCCTTGAGAGTGAGTGTCTCCTTAAATTTTATACCCAAGGTGCCTTGCCTGCCTCACCCTACTTCCAGCCCAGCACAAGGTGTCTTGTTTTCAAAGTAAGGAGCCTGGGTTATATCCTGAAGTCTATGGGGAAGCTGTGAAGAATCCTAAACAAGGGATTCAGGTTTTACAAAGAAAATTCCTGCCCGTTGTGTAGATAATTGATAGGGAGGAAGTAAGACTAGAGGAAGGGAGATTAATTCTGTCAAAGAATTATAATGGCCTTATCTAAGGCAGGAGTCTTGGAGTTGGAGGACAATGAATGCTTAAAGAGCTATTAGGAAGCAGGATTGAATGTGCAGTGACTGATTCAGTGTGGTGATGATAAAGGAGGGGAATGGAAAGATGACTCCTTTCCTCACTTGGGGAATTTGGTTACATGGTGATAGCATGCACTGTGAAGAAATACAGGAAGTGAATAAATCATCAGGAGTGTACAAAGACACAGTAGGGTGATCAGAGATAAAACCAAGGGGCACATCAACATCGAAAGCATCGATTCTCAACCAGGGGCAATTTTGTCTAGAGACACTTTTGGTTGTCACAACTGGGGGAGTGGTACTATTAACAACTAGTGGATTGAGGCCATGGATGCTACTGAACATCCTTCAATGTACAAGACAGCCCCCACAAAAAGAATTATCCTTCCCAAAATGTTAATAGTGCCAAAGATGACAAAGCCTAGTCCAAGGATATGCTGGGAAACTTTGTCACATGTCTTAATGAAATCCAGATATACTGTTTCTAACATGTATCTCTGATATTTTAAAAATTCTAGGTACCATTTCAAAGAAAGAAATGAGATTATCTCTTCCTAGAGGTACACTGCTTATTCTTCTCTCCTCAAATTTCCCCATAGAATGGGCTTTCTACCCCCATCTCAAGTTTAGTCTCTAGTTCTTCTGCCAGAGGTGAGGAGAGGCTAAACTGAGTTGTGGTAGCCTAATCTGGCCATATTTACCATTGAGCAGGACCACCAGGCCTCTAATGTGAGAATAAAGCTCCACACTTCCTTTCTTGTAGCCTGCCTCATGGATTGGATATGGGGGCCAAGGTATGCTTATGCTTCCAGTTCACATTATGTAAACCCACCCAACAGGTCTTTCCCATTATTCTTTCCCTCCCACTTGTTGGGACTCAGGTGCATGGGCATCTCTAGCTGTTGCCCACCTTTTAACTCCCTGACTCCATGGTGGGATACCTGTGGTGTCTATCACTCTCTGTCCAATTTGTGAGTAGGTCAGAGGCAGGCCTATGGTCTCATAACTGGTTGGTTATTGATTCTGTCCTGCAAGCTCAGTCATATCCCCCATGAGCATACCTGAATGGGAATACATTTGGAGTAGGAGGTAAGAAGCCACAGATCTAGGCCATATTAGCCACACGACTCATCAGAAACCTTGCTTTTAGGAGATTGCAGAAACTTTGAACCATACTATCTTAGCTTAGATTCTCTATAAAAGACAGCCTGAGTCAAGGCTTAAGTGCTAATACTGTATTAGAAGGTACAATCCTAGGATGGCAAGAGAGGAGAAAAGGGAAGTGAGGCAGGGAAAGATTAACAGCAAATATAAAAGGATACATTCCTGAGCTGACACTGATTCTCAAAAAGACACAGCCAATCACTCAGCCATGCAAGATGCCTCCAGACAGGCTTTACATAAAAAAGTGATGTCTCAGTACAGTCCGTGGAAGGAAGGAATGGAGAGGATATTTACTACTGGCTTACCTCTATCTCTTGTTTTCCATAGGTCGAAGTTCAGTCCGTGTGGCATTAATTTACCTATACTTCCCTGTTGCCTCGCCCAAGTTCTCTGACAGTCACTGGAAAAACCAGATCCCACACCCATTGGTTATATTTGAGTTGGGGAACAGTGAGAGGAGCCAAAGAGTCTAGGCCTTAACTTCCACAAAGGGGATCACTTGGGCTCACCCCCACAGAGACGATTTCCATAGCTTTGGAAGTGGCAGAGAGTCCAGGAAACATGTGAGGTTGAGAGTCTGGAGAGGAGGATAAGAGGGTCTGCTGCATAGTTAGCTTGTATAGTCCTTTGACTAAAACCCAGAGGGAATAGAAACTATGTTTCTAATCCTTTAAACCTTAACAATTCTGTCATGACTTCTTAGAAATTCATACTGGAAGCTATTGCTAGTAACCAAACATCTGGAGTAGGCAGTACTAGTTGCCTACATCAAATTCCTTCCACTAAGGATTGGTTTCTATTATAAGGGCATAGGGCTCCTTCCCTCCCATCCTATACCCTCCCACCTCACAATGGGCAGTCTGAAACTGTCTCAGTGGTGACTGTAGGCTACAGCTGGAGAGACTCAGTAAATCTTTGCCATTCTATAGATACAGGAATCCAGAGGGTAGAGAAACACTGCAGAAACTTCCATGGAGAATGACGTGGAAAAGTCCTGCCACAACAATACAGCTGGGCCACATCTTGCCTTGCCTTTCTTTTTCCTATGGAAACTCTATTCAACACACACACACACACACACACACACACACACACACACACACACCAAACACAAATACAACAACAATGCACATACACTAAGTGGGATTTGCCAGTTTTGCTAGCCAGGGATAGTTTGTAATCAAGTCTAAACCCTAGCAGGAGAAGCTTCTTCTACTCCATATTGGAGGAAATTGGGGCCACTGAAACAAAAGACCAAAATACTCTTCAGAATGCAAACAAGTGTTTCTGTTGCCAAGCCAAGAAGAACCTCTAGGAAGTGAGGTTTGAGAAAGGGAAATTTTGGAGTTCTTCTTCAAGAGTGAAAATGCAACAGTTTCTCTTATTGTTCAACTACAAATATTTCTTGAGACCCTCTTATGTTAAGCATTCTGTGTTAGGTACTGGAAGGGGGATGTGATGAAGTATAGAACCCAGTCCTCACCTTCTGTGAGAGAAAAGGCTCTTCTCTCTATATCATATAAATATGATATCTCTTCCTCCTTGGCCCTAATAGAAAGTTCTCCTAATACTTTTGTCCTCAGGAAAATGGTGGAAGGTTACTTTCACCTTCCACTCTTCTACTGGTGAGACAATTAGGAATAAAGGCAAATATGTGACATCAGTTATTCTTCCTCATGTGATATGAATGTCACAGATAGAAATGGCCCCTCGTCTTGCATTTGACTTTCTGGAGACCTCCTACCTATCAGAGCTTGCTGTCTCTTCCCTGTTATAAGCATATCAGGGTGGTACTTCCTTGTCCTGCCAGGAGAGGCCTGCAGTTTTCTACTTGCTCTTGCTCCCCCTTTGCTTGTGCAGTTAAGGTAGAAATGACAGAAAGATTGATGTGGGCCTTAGTTCTAACGGGGAGCTCTCTCTCTTGCTTCTGTTATCGCCATGTACAGAGCAGTCCATGACTAAGCCAATAATTCAAGGGGGATGAGAGACATGTGGGGCAGACATGAACTCAACCTACAGTTAGAGGTGCCCAAGTAAACCCAGCCTAAGTTAGCAAAGCCATGCCAGCCAATCTGCAGACATGTGAAAACTAAATGCTTATTATTATTTGCCACTGAGATTTTGTGGTGATTTGTAGCAATCGTTAATCTGCACAGAAACTGGTGATTTCAAGTAATTAGATGGCCAGACTCTGGATTCCAGTTACCTGGATTCAAAGACAAATTCCCCAAGCCAAAAGCAGGTAAATTCAGGCAAGTGAGTTGCCCTCTTTGTGTCTGCATATCCATAAAATGGGGTAACACTATTTCACCTCTCTTAGAGATTTGTTGTAAAAATTCAATTTCTTAACACATTCAAAGTATGTGAAGCAATATCTGGAACACAGTAAACATTCAAGAAATGTTTTCCAGTATTAATTTATCTACCAGTAAAGCTGATGTTATATTTTTGCACATGAATACAAATGTTAGAATCAATTTGGAATCATTTATCAAAAAAATCCTGTAAGATTTTGATTGGAATTTTTCTGAATCTATAGGCTAACTCAGAGAGAACTGGCATCTTAATATTGAGTTTTCCAATTCATAATATATCTCTTCATTTATTAGGTATACTTCAATTTCTCTCAATGTTTTATAATTTTCAGCATTAATATCTTGCACATATTTTATAAGATTTATACCTAAGTATGTCATTTTTAATGGTAGTAAAATAATATTGTTTCCTTCTAGTGTATTGCATTTTACCTTTCAGTGGTTCTCAACCTTCCTAATGCCGTGACCCTTGAATACAGTTCCTTATGTTGTGGTGACCCCCAACCATAAAATTATTTTCATTGCTACTTCATAACTGTAATTTTGCTACTGTTATGAATCGTAATGTAAATATCTGATATGCAGGATGTATTTTCAGGGGTCGCGACCCACAGGTTGAGAACCGCTGCCATGCAACCTTGCTAAAGTCACTTAGTTTTGGTAGCTTTTTTAGTAGATTCTTTTGGATTTTCTATGTAGATGAATATTTCATCTGCTCCTAAGAACAGTTTTGTTTCATCCTATCCAATCTGTATGCCTTTTATTTATTTTACTTGCCATCTTGTGTTATCTAGGGCCTCCAGTACAATGCTGAATAAAAATGATCAAAGAAAACATACTTGCATTGTCCTTGGCCTGAGGGGGAAAGCATTCAGTCTTTCACAATTAAGTTTCGCTATAGAGAAAGTTCCTTTCTATTCCTAGATTTCTGAGAGTTTTTATAAAAATGGGTGTTGAATTTTGTCAAAATTGTTTGCAGCATTGAAATGATCATTTTTTCTTTTTAAATCTGTTGATATGGTACATTACATTAATTGGTTTTCAAATGTTGAAACAACCCTGCATTCCTGGAATAAACCCCTCTTCTTCACTGTATAATATCATTTTCATATGTTGCTGAATTGGATGTGCTACTATTTTGTTAAAGATTTTGCATCTATGTTTATGAGGAATTAGCCTATAGTTTTCTTGTTATGTATTTGTGTGGTATTACTAGTAGTGTCAGGACAACACTGGCATCATAAAATGTGTTGAGAAAATCTTGTTCTTCTTCTATTTGATTAAGGACTTTATGTAGCAATGGTATTGCTTCCTTAAGTGCTTAGTAGAATTCACCTGTAGTTTTTTTGGGGGGGAGAGGGTTCACTATAAAAGCAATGTATTTAATAGCTATAAACTTATTCTGATTATCTACAGGGTGGGGCAAAAGTAGACTTACAATTGTTTGTATGGAAAATAACACATTAGCCTGACTGGTGTGGCTCACTGGTCAACCTATGAACCAGGAGGTCATGGTTTGATTCTCCTCAGGGCACATGCCCAGGTTGCAGGCTCGATCCCCAGTAGGGGGTGTGCAGAAGGCAGCAGATCCATGATTCTCTCTCATCATATCTCTCTCTCTCTCTCCCTCTCCCTCTCTCTTCCTGTTTCTGAAATCAATAAAAACATATTTTTAACATAAAATAATACAATGATTAATAATGATACAAAAATAAACTCTGTTTTTCCCATACTCACAACTGTGAACCTACTTTTTGCCCCACCCTGTACATCTTTTCCAGTGAGCTGTTGGTAATTCATGCCTTTCAAAGTTTTTCATCTAATTTATCAAATTTATTGGTATAAAGCTGTCTACAATATTCTGTTATTGTCCTTTTAATGTCTATATTTATTTAGCAATGTCTCCTCTTTCATTTTTGGTATGGTAATTTGCATTTTATTATTTTTCTGATTAGTCTGGCTAGAGGCTTATAAATTTTATTGACCTTTTCAAAGAACCAACTTCCAGTTTGATTTTCTCTAATATTTTCTGTTTTCTATCTTATCGATTTCTGCTCATAGTTTTATTATTTCCTTCTTTCCGCTTGCTTTGGGTTTAATTTGCTCTTCTTTTACTAGTTTCATAAGGTAGCAGCATGGCCCATTGATTTGAGAATCTTTTTATTTCTAACATAACCATTTAATGCTATAAATTTTCATCTAGGTACTGTGCTATATGCATCACACAATTTTTGATACATTCAATTCCAAGTATTTTTTAATTTCCTTTGTGGTTTCTTCTTTGACCAAGGTTGCTATCCTTTAACTCACACCTGGACCTTGCATCTATTTCTCAGTTGGTTCAGAATGCATATGCCGAAGGGGTATGTTTAATATCCTCCACTCAATTACCTAACAAGATCAAGCAGTGAGGTTTACACAAAGAAGAGCATTTAAGTGCTAAAGGCCAGGGGATCCTACAGACCTCATGCATTAGAATCAGCTAAGTCTTTTTAAAAAATACAAGTCCCTGAATTCTACTCTCAGAGATTCTAATTCAGCATACTTGACGTGGAAATATAGGAATCTGCATTTTTAAATCTACCTTAAAAATAACTCCCCCTAAGTGACATTGATGTTGAACTAGACTTGGTAATCATTGTTAGAGTGTAGAGAGAAAATGTTTTCTGCAGAGCCTGGACTAGGGAGGAAAGAAGCACCTACAGTATAACATTTAAGGAAGCACTCATTCTTGGAGTCTCAGGTGTACTTGCACATATCTGAGAGTGAATGCCACCTTAAATTTTGTGCTGTTGGCAGCTCTCTTGCCTAACCCTAGCCCTGGTTTTCAGCACTTAGAAAAAGTGAAAGTGTAGGCAGGACTCCCTACTCTGCCTGATTCCCGGTCCCATTTCACTTCCCTGGTCGCTTCCCAAACCACCCCAATTTAACACCAGGCCACTTGCTTGACAACCTTCAATGAATTTTTACTGCTAGTCCTGCATTTTTAGCCCAGCCCAGCACCCACATTCCTATCTTATGCCTCCTTGGTGACCACATCTCACCCTTGTATCACCTAAAAATTAAATATTGCCAACTCTTTTCTTTAACTTGAGAACAGGTTTCTTCTAAGTCTGCTTATAAGTCAGTTGTTTGGGATTTGAAGGATTTCCGTCTTAGCTCTAAGGATAATGGAAAGTCACTAGGAAATCATTGAAGAGTTTGACTCAGGCACCTTAAATTCCACGTGTTTGTTTAGTTCCCCTGTTGTTTTTAATAGATAAATCTCACTGTTTTTCTGTTTGCAAGCTTTGTTTGCAATGATTTTATTTTTATAAAGTCTTCAAAAGTGGACAGTCTCTGAATGCTTTGATTACAGATTTCCAAATGAAAAATGAGAAAACAATAAAATAGTATTTAGAAGACTCACAAAAGCATTCAATAACAATGTGGGACACTTAGATTGGTTTACAAAGTAGTTCTTCAAAGCCTCAGACATTTCTGAAATCCACCTGATGACTTCCAGGAAAAAGAGAAAGCACATACTGTCACGCTAAGTATTTTTAATTCAACCTCAGCTTTCTCATAAAAATCTTATAGTTACTCTAACATTGTATAAGTAGAAGCATTTGTAAATTTTGGCAATTGCATCTTCTATTTTGCTTGTTTATAAATAATTGTGTATGCACTTTAACTAATTCCAGGTATACTTTGGTTCCATAGATTTCTTAATTTTAGTAAGAACATTGTTTGCACCATGATGTTGTGCTGCACCAAAGTTTGTATTTTAACCATTACACTTAAAACAAATAATTTTTATCTTCAAATATTCAACTTTTAGCATGAATTTACTATGACTTTGCTAACAATAATGGCAGACATTTCACCTTTGACATTTAAAATATATTTCTAATTACAGTTGACATACAATATTATATTAATTTCAGGTGTACAATATAGTGATTATACATTTAAAAACTTACGGAGTGATCACCGCAGTAAGTCTAGTACCTACCTAATAGCATACAGAGTTATTACAATATTATGACTATGTTCCTTATGTTGTAGTTTACATCCCTGTGATCACCTTTCACTTTTAAATAAAACTCCAAAAGCTGTATTTAATTCCATGAGTCAGATGCAAGTATCTAACTATAATTACAATGAACTAATTTCTTACTCAAAGTATCTGATGACACTAATATAAAATGTATTGTTTAACTCTTTGTGAACTTCATCTTCTGATGTAGCCAACACGTTGACAGCTGTTGCTTCATTTATCTTCTGTGCACAAGAAAACTTGGAATGAGGTTCAGCTGTTTGATCTCAATGACAATACATGCTGTACAAAGTGATATGTAAACACCCTTAGATGTAGAAAAGAAGGACCACTACCCTGAGCTCTAAACATTAGAGGCCCTGCATATCAAAAACAGATACAAAAATAAATACATTTCAAAACTCATGAACAGCTCTGTCACTCAAGATCCAAAACTCAGAGCTGCTAGAGTAAGAACCAAAACCTTGAAAATCCACACTCAAGACTAACACCTTTCAAAGCTAAGAAATCTCTTTTCCACAGCTCTTTCCCAGTGTTTTAGAAACAAAGAGCAACTATATCCAAATGCTGTTACTGAAATTAGAGAAAGAAATAGAGTGCAAGGAGAAGAGAGCAGAGGGACTTATATAAGAGAAAAGGCAAATTAATTAACTTGTCAAATGTTTCCCTGCAGATAGCAAGAATGCAGTAGATTTATGCTTAATCAAGTACTATTTCCAATTAGTGCTGAGCATCCACTGCCTTACTTTTCTTTTTATTCCACTTCTTGGTTCCATAGGTACTAATGATTTAATATGTATTTAATATTTTCCAATATTAAACTATCCATAGTATTCTTAAATTGGTGTGTGTATACATATATCTATACATGCACATCTATTTATTTAGTTTTACATATTTATGTATAAGTATATATAAATCTAGTCATAACATGAATAAAACATGAATCCTAAAATTGTGAATAGTTCTATTTTTATAAAAATTCATTAATACAGTTGATTTTAATTTCAATTTCAGACTTAAATTGAATTGTTCACCTTTATTTAATTTTGATTGTAAAATTTGATGATATTCATTAATTATAACTTGTATTTTCCCTTTTAACTTTAACTGACAATTTTGAATATTACAAAAGAAAAATATATCATTTTTTAAAACATTTAAAATAACTTAAAATTTTTATATTTTAAATTCACCATAAGTTACATATTTGGATAAACTTATATTCAAGATTTATACATTTTAATATAATTAGATTTTATTTTTTATTCCTTTAGCTCTTTATTGTCAATTGAAAACAAATTATATGAAGATCTCAAATATAAAAATATGATTTTTCTGAAATGAAAGAAAAAACAATTTTATGGAATAAATATATAATAATTCATGAATTGCATATTACTTTACTTGTATTACTCATCTAAACTTTGTCAGCCCATCAAGACAACATTCAGACATTTTTAATATTTAAGTTCAGTCAACCTTGTGTTTCTGCCAACTCCATATAAAAACCAGAGCTTCACACATTTTTTGTCCTAATGAAGGTATTTTGTCAAGGTAGGAGCATAGGACATATTTTATTTAACAGTTTGCCAGCTTGATTTATAAGTTGTAAATATTTAAACCTAATGGAATGTGGGCCTTCATTTGTCCTCTTGCCCGGGCCCACAAATGTCAGGAGCAGCCAGAGCACACCATCTGCAGCTGCATGTGGTAAATCACCATCTCCAGGCAGACTCCTCACAGTGACGATTACCTTTTGAAGCAGATGATAATGCTTCTTCAGCAGCTTTGGGTCTTCTGTTTTCCATGTGGTGAGTGACATCTCTGTGGCCTCCACATGGTAGGTGATAGATGTGCACAGATACTTTGTGCAGCTTATACACTCAACGTCAACATTCTTCAGAGGTTCAAATTCAATATTTAAATTTTCATGTAACATCCACTTAAGCTAATTGATGTCAGAAAGCTTTGTTATAAGGACAAACAAGCATTAGCAAATAATACAATAAATGAGGAAATACATGTAGGTTTGTACTATACAATGAAGAGCAAAAACCCTGTGGCAAAGTACTGAGACTACTCTTTCTGCATCCACAGCAACACCGATTGGCTTCTATTTCCTGTGCATACTTCACATACATCTACCCTCTGATGTCCTACATTTCCTACTGAGACTGCCAAGAGGTGGCCTCTCATGATGAGTCACAGCAACTGTCTGGCACACAAAGAGGCTGGCAGGGACTGAAGCTTCAAATATTTCTCCCACCACCACCTGAGACCGGAAGGACTTCAATCCACCCAGTTGCTAATGTCTGAACTCACTTTGTTTTATCAGGGAGCAGCCTGCATGCTTCTCTTACTTGAAAGGCAGGTGTTAGATACCTTGCATCTGAAAAAGGTCCAGAAAAGAGAGTTCTTATTCCAGATTTAACTGCACAATAAAATGAGACCTCTGCTCAGTAGTGTCTCACTACTAGACAAGACCATGATAGAAGCTGGAAGTACAAAATAGAGGTCTACCAAACTCATCCAGACTTATTTTAATGCTTTGTAATTAAAATATTTCATTTACAAATGAAAAACCTAGGACAAATGCTAAACTGGGCAGAATCCCTCGACAACAGGTGTAAGTCAAGTCTATTTCAAGCCAACTGGCACTTACAATCACTCTAAATATTCCCCTCTGATTGATTTTCCAGGATGCAGCCAGGGTGGGTGGTCTTTATTCTAAACCATAACCCTGATCAGGTCAGTCCTCTGCTTACAGTTCTCAAATTGCTTTCCACTATCCTGGTTAAAATCTAACCCCCTTGGCAAAACAGGCTAATTGGACTCTGCCCACCTCAGCTTTGACCACTTTCCCCTACATCCCTCTACTGGACCTGAACCAAGTCTCACCTGATTTTCCCTCCTCCCCCACAACCTTTCTTTGGCTGACTGACAACTACCCATCCATCAAGATGCATTTCAGCCATCCTCTTTTCTGGTAAGATTTCCTCACTTTTCTCTTCCATTCAGGCCGTCCACCACCAATGTACTTTGCATGATTCTGACCTGAAGTTTATATCATGAATTGCAATACTTCTATTTATTTGTCCCTTCGACCTCATCTGTGAACCCCTAGAAGACAAAGACCTTGCTGTCTCTATACCTTCAGCATTTACACATTACACTAGTATAGATGGAGTTAGGTTAGATTAGACACCATTTGAAAATAAATATTTAGAGCCAAAATATGGAGAAATGTTGATGCCTAGAAGGTGAAATTATGCTTTGCTAGATGACTGATAAAGATAACTGGGGAGATTTTGAGCAGAAGAAGGCATGTTGACAGTATTATTTTAGGAGAATCAGTCTGAAGGTGTATAGAGGATGAATTGAATTTCCCCTTGCTCTCACCAGCTCCCCCATTGATAATGTTCCCAGTAAACATCCTCACATTCCCTCTCATTCCCTCTCTACCCCACCCCATCCGAGCCTATCAAAGTAGCTAACACACTGCCGAAACTGGTTTGGCTCAGTGGATAGAGCGTCGGCCTGCGGACTGAAAGGTCCCAGGTTCGATTCCGGTCAAGGGCATGTACCTGGGTTGCGGGCACATCCCCAGTGGGAGATGTGCAGGAGGCAGCTGATCGATGTTTCTCTCTCATCGATGTTTCTAACTCTCTATCTCTCTCCCTTCCTCTCTGTAAAAAATCAATAAAAAAAAAAGTAGCTAACACATGAGAATACGGAAGGCATTTGTAAGTCAACATTTTTCATCTTTGATGAGTATATGTTAATATCCTTACTATATAAACAGAGAACTCTTGAAAATAAACCTGAAAATGCTAACATCAATTGGACCACAGGGAAAGGACATAAATAGGGACATCACAAAAGAATAAATTTGACCAAGTAACCAAAGATAATACAGGCAAAATTAATAATGAGATGCCAATTCAAATGGTCAAAAATTTTAAAATGAATTAATAGTTAATGTTGGTACAACTATAGGAAAATGGTACTCATATACTAGATGTAGGAGTGAAATTAGCACAGGGTTTCTATAAAGGGAACAATTCAGAGATGAAGTTTAAGATATATTCTACTAGACATTCAGAACATTTATAATCACTTAGAAATTTGGGAAAAACTGAATGGCCAAAATAAGCAAATAATTGAAGTATGATACAGACTAATAATTCCATTTTGTATACTTATTTAAAAACATATTTATAAAGGAATATTAGAGACTTAGGGCATTTCATATTCATATTATAATGCTTAGTTTAAAAACAAGATGTGGACATATACACAGTACTAGAATCACACTGAATGCATGTTTTGGCTAAACTTGTTTTTCACATCACAGAATGAACTTCTGAAATACAAGAATAAATCAGGACTTTAATCCAAAATTTAACTAAAATTACAATTTTATTATTTAAAAAATGTTATTAGTCAAACATTTAAAGTTGACTCAAAACATTTGACTCAAAAAGGATATAATGAATTCCCAGACTTATTAAATTAACATACTCTTCTTAATATTTCTATTATCAGTGCATTTGTTTATTTAGCTATTTTAGAATTTTTAATAATTATTATACTTAAAATGAATGATAGTACAGTCTTATAATAATAAATATACATCTAAACTTCACCTGAGGAGAAAAATTTCAACACAAAACACACATAAGATATCCACTTCATGGCTAAGTATACCTAGTATACTTAAGCCATATTTGAAAGAAAATAACAAAATAAATAATTTTAAAAATAAAATAAATATAACTAGCATACTTCTTATTTCTGATATAGTTGGGTTATGTTTTTTTCAAATCTAATTTGATAATTTCTGCCTTTCAATTGGGTCATTGCAACCATTTAACATTTAATCTTATTGTTGATACAGTTTGGTTTAAATCTATCATCTTGGTATTTGTTTTCTATATCTCCCATCTATTCTTTGTTCCCTTTTTCCCTCTTTTTCTGCATTCTTTTCATTGTTTTCTTATGATTCCATTCTATCATTTTTGTTTGTTTGTTTGCTTAGCTAAAACTCTGTTATTTTAGTGTTTGCTTTTGGGATTATAGTACATACCTTTAACTTATCACAGTCTATGTTCAAGTAATATACCACTTCATGTATCATATAAGTGCCCTGACCGGGAATCGAATAGCAACCTTTCGGTGCAATGAGACTGTGCTCAACCAACTGAGTCACACTGGCCAGGCAAGTAAATTGATTCTTTCCTGAAGTCTCCAGAAGGAATGCAATTCTACCAATACCTTGACTTCAGCCCAGTGAAACTAATTCTGGATGTCTGATGTCCAGAATTGTAAGAAAATTAATTTATGTTGTTTTAAGCCACTAAATTTGTGGTAATTTGTTACAATAGTAATAAGAAACTAATACCCTCATTACATTGCAATTTAAAAATATTCCATGAGTATTCTATCAGAAGACAAAAAAAATCCTATATGCAAGGCAATTATTCTACTCAACATTGGATGCAGTGAACTGGAAGCCATTGACATTAGCATGAGTAAGAAGTGGTGACTCTAAGGATACAATAGGCAAACCTACATGCAGACATCCAGGAGGAAACATAGTCTTGTCAGGTCATAAGGAGGCAGTAACTGGCATGTCAGGGACAGAGACTAATTTTGGGGTCTCTCATGGGCCCCAAAGATCTCTCAGAAAATTTGGTTTATACTCGCTTCTTTCAGCCACCACTTTGAGGAGCTCTCTACATAACTTTATAATTCAAGAGTCCACCACAGCCCGGCCAGCGTGGCTCAGTGGTTGACCGTCGACCTATGAACCAGGATGTCATGGTTCAGTTCCTGGTCAGGGCACATGCCTGGGTTGCAGGCTCAATCCCCTGGGGGGTGGGGGGCGCGGGGTGTGCAGGAGGCAGCCAATCCGTGATTCTTTCTCATCATTGATGTTTCTGTCTCTCTCTCCCTCTCTCTTCTTCTCTGAAATCAATAAAAAAAAAATTTTTTTTAAAGAGTCCACCACAGAGTCTCTGGATTCTTCTGTCTCAGTTCTCAGGAAATATTATCTCATTAAGCCATGGAAGTTTATGATTGGCTGCCCCAGATCAGGTGTCCACTCCCAGCCTAATCAACTGAGGCCAAAGGTCACACAGTACAAACATGGCTGGCTGTGTGCTCTCCTTCTGCAAGAGCAATTTCAAAGAAGGGTGAGTTCAGTTGGCATCCTAAAATGGACCTGACACATACATGTAAATAAATACAACATGAAAGGCCAAAACTGTAAGCCCTATTTTCTTTGGATAACTTTTCAACAGGTAACTAAAACTCAGAGGCTTAGAAAAAGACTAACATGTATACAGTACCTCTTACAAGTCAAGGAGATTGGGGCAATAATGAACAACTCTTATCATAATTACTTATCTTGGCTGACCTATAAAGCATCTTGAAGGGAGAGTATATTAAAGGATGTGGAAAAAAGAGAAAGTGGCATATAAACAGAGGCAAATAGAAAAGTTAAGGGGAAAGGAATGACTATTTCTTGAATACCTATTTTATGTCAGACAATATGCTAGGCACTTACCACAGGTTTTCTGGTGTGTTCATTTGACAAGGAGAAGAAGAGAGAAGGAAAAACTTAGGAAAGAATAAGAAAGTTTGTACCAGTTTACTCTCCTCAGCAATGGTGAATGCTGCTGCCTGTTTTCCTACCATGTGGACTTATTGTGAGAGAACTCAATATTTTTATATTACCTGTAGAACAAATCTCAGTTATCAGAATACCTTAAGTGATAAGCAAGTTCTTCCAGTTTTAAACACAAAACATTTTTTATAATTTTAATCAGGTCACATAGATGAACCTCAAGCATTATGCCAAGCAAAAGAAGCCAGACTTGAAGGACTACATACCATAGTTATACAACTGTATATGCTTCTCAAAATTCATAAACTATACACCTAAAAGGATTAATTTAACTGTATGTAAATTATGCCTCCATACACCTTTGTAAAATTGTATCATCAATTCAGATTGAAATATTTTGAAATCTTATTACCTACTGGCATGCATTTTTTAAAATATATTTTTATTGATTTCAGAGAAGAACGGAGAGATAGAAACATCAATGATGAGAGAGAATCATTGATCAGCTGCCTCCTGCACACCCCACACTGGGAATCGAGCCTGCAACCCCAGGCATGTGCCCTTGACCGGAATCAAACCTGGGACCCTTCAGTCCACAGGCTGACACTCTATCCACTGAGCCAAACCAGCTAGGGCTACTGGCATACATTTTTTAACCTCTAAACATCATCTGACCTTTCTTTATTGATTTAGGATTTGAAAAGAATTATGAATTCTAACAATTGTTCTCTTCCTTGTAAAATTGATTCTCTTGGAGTCTATTTTCCCCAACACTAAATGGTCCTAGATTACATACTTTTTCGGTTCTTGTGACTGCTTTATAATTTGTCTTTCTCAGTCCCCCCACCCCCCTGATTCCTATAAACTATTAGCAGTGACACATGCCCCATCCCCCACTCCACCCCCACTCCATGAATATACTTTCCCAGAACAACACTTCTAATTTACTGCTTCTAATCTGATGTGAATCCTGGTGGGTAGGAGTGAGGGCAGATAATCGTGTAGGTAAGAATTGGGTGTTAAGTACAAATAAATAAGCAGCACTGAATAAGGGTCTAAGAAGCTTCCCTACAATAAAATGCACTGGCTTTTGTACAGGGGTTGAGTGATGCCTAGTTTTGATACTCAGTGGTCTATTTTACTTACTTAGCTTTCAACCAAATTCCTGAAAGGTCAGGTTGCCACATAGCTGCATTCATTTGAGGTGAAGTGTTATCATAGGATTTTATTCATACACACACTCATACATACATATTTACACACAACAAACTACTGAAGCAACAAGGAGAAAAGAAGGATCCAAAAGAAACATTCCATTCTGGATAATTCAGAACAGGTATGTTGTCATAAAATACTACAGAGTGCAATAGCCAAAATTAAGGGGGGGGGTATATATGTGTTTAGTTTTGAGTTAGATCAAAAGGATTTGGTTCATTGCCCACAAGATAAGGTCTTATTTTGAGTCAACCAACTGATAATGCCAGGAAAGCATTTTAAAGAAGCATAAACAGTAAGGGCTGTTTTCCTCTCTCTTTCTCAAACAGGGCATTTTATTAACCTTTTTCTTAAGATAAGAAAATCAATTACATGAATATCCTGCTGCATGTGTATCTACTCGAAATGTAACCATTTAAAGTCTTTATAAAATAGGTAATTTCTACACTCAGGAGTCTAGACAGAATTTTGTTAATTCATTCTCAGAGGACATAGTACTTAGTGCAATATTTAAAGTGACAGAAAATAGTAATGAAGCTCTGGAATTCTGGCAGAAATGGCATAATGACTAGAATATAGAATTTCAAGTCTTGGCTTCTCTTCCCTGTGCTAAAATCTCCATGATTGAGTTTGTAGATAACTTTAGTCACATTAGTCAGACATCCTCATTTTGCATAGCTATGACTTGTGTAATTGTTACCATTTTCAAAATAGCTTTATAAAAATGAAGGCATTCATTTCAGGTTTACATTCTTCTAATATTTTGGAGCTCCTATTTTTGTGTGAGGCCCTGTGTAGGTGTTTTTACTCCTCGAAAGGGCAGGCACTAATATTATCTCTACTTTATAGCTGAACAAACTAAGCTCAAAGAGGTTTCAGTAGATTTCCCAATGACATGAAGCTAGCAAATAGGAAGCTGAAATCTGAAGGTAGGACACTGTGAGCTCATTGACGTTATTTTTACTAAATAAAGGATAGAGGCCTACATTTCCTTTAAATTATTGTAGCAGAGAGTCTCTACTAAGTCTTTATCTTTACATATTTTTAAATTAATTCCACTTCTTGTGCCTCTGCTCATCTGAACTATTATTCTTTCATTGTTTTATTTGGGCCAACGTAGCATTTTTAGTAAAAATGAGCCACAATCTGCAATATCTAAGAATTTATAATTCTCTCTATATTGTGCCAAGTTCTTCAGAATCTTTCTTTTATTGTGAAAATACCTTTTTCAAGTATAAAGATGGCCATCTCAAGACTGAATTTTATAACAGTCATGAAAAGAAAATTGACTGAGTCTTCATTTTCTGAAATACTGAGCAATCCTCCCTTCCCCCATCAGTTCACATGATCATCAAATCTTAATATGAAAAGAATTTGACTGTTTTAGCAGTTTCATATGATTCAAAGAACAAAAGTAATAGGAACATCTAATACTGTCCTTTTGCTTCATTTCTTATGCTCTTATATAATTTCTTTTCAATCTTGTTTTCACTGATGCAATGCCTGTTCCCAAGTGACTCTCTGTAGAAACATAGAACTTTGAGGAGCCTTTACAGAGAAAGAAATCAAGGCCCAAGAAGCTATCTTTAGCCTCACAACTTGATGTGAGAGCCACTCCTGAAAATCACGCCAGTCCTCTCTCTTGCGCCACACCACCTTGGGCTTGCCTCATTCTCACTGGTTTTCCCCTGATATCTGGTTTTCTTTAGTCTTCTGTCAAACTGTTCACATAGAAAGCTGTGTTTGCCACTTTCCTAGCAGAAATGTCTTCCAACGTTCTAATAAGTACCAATTTGCTTTTCTTGATGACACTAAAGCACTGCCCTGCTGGTGTTAACTTTCCAGATCATCAGATAACAAATCGAGTCACCTCTGTGTTCCATGTGGCTGGGACATCCATTTGCTGACTAATGAGAAATACAATGAAGGGCAGGGAAACAACTCTGGGGCAACAAGTCAGAGGAGCAGATATTGATTCTGTGGTACAATCCTGCATGTACATATCCCATTGCAAAAACCTTAACAGGAAAAGAGAAAGAAGCACAGCTCTCACTAGTCTTATTTTAATTATCTTTTTAAAAAATTAGAAACTACAATGAAAGAGGGAGTGAGATCAAGGAGAGAAGAATGATTACCCCAGGGTACAAGAGGAAGTTAAAAGCAAAACATTAAGTCCAAATTTGTGATACTCCCCAATAAAGAGCTGGCTGGCTCTCTTCCTCTCCATAAGCAAGCAGGCTGCTCCAAGTAGTTGGCCACCTGTGAAATATTGCCCCATGCTGGGTTTTCATCAGGAAAAACAAACACAAGCCAAGTTTCTTCATGTGTAAAATGCAAAACATAACCTGTACCTCAAAGTGCTGTAAAAATTGTGTGATAAAACTAATGTGAACGTGCCCCAGCACAGGTCTGAGACAGAATGTGCTTCTCGAATGTTACTAGAGCAGGTGGTGAACACAACGGAGCAATCCAGAGCCCCCTTCAGAAAAAGGGCTGGGTGCCCCTGCTGCTGGGAGGACTGTTGGCCCCTCCAGGGACCATCCAGCTTCAGAGAGCCTCCTCCGCGGAGGCACCCCCTTTCCAGGGGTGCCCATACCCTGGAAGGATAGGGGTATAAAGGCCTGACTATTTGGGTCCAACACAGGACCATTTTGATGGGCCATTTTAGTCGCATAGCTCCCTGTGGGGTTGGCCTAAGCTGTCACTGGGCCCATTTCACAGGTCAGTTTCTCCCTTTGTCCTCTCCTGCCTCCTTCCCTCCCTTCCACAGGTGTTGATTCCAAGGGCACACTTAATACACATCCTGCCCACTAAATTCTGTCTCCCAGCCTGCTTTCTGGATAATCCAATCAGCAATAGGAGAGTATAGAAATAAATAAATAGTAGAAATTCAGGATTTAAAATGCTGTTTAGCTCTGGCTGATACTAATATACCTTGTTCAAACCTATTACTAAAAGATTTATAAAGCACCAAAAAATACCCCTAAAAAGCATAATGACTTTCAAAAGTTAGTATTACTTGGCAAGTGGGACTAGGAAATTAGACACTGGGAAAATTGACTATTTGAGGGGAAATTTTCCAGAATAGGCTTCACCTCCTATATTACCAATTAATTTTCAGATATATTTGAGGATGAAATCAATCTTTTTAAAATATATGAGTATTGGGTTGATTTCTGCCTTTTATGAGATTTTTAAAGTAATTCTCGGTTGTTAATTTTTCATTTTGTATATTCTTGAAAAACTTTTAAGTTGAAAAACAAAGAAAAACTCCTATAGTCCCATCATCAGGAATTAACATCTAGTGATATTTTGTAATGTTTGCTTCCAGTCATTTGTTAAAAATTCGCATGCATGATATTTTTATCAATTTACGTACTTGAATGTAAGTAAGCAGAAAAAGGATAATTTGGGTATTGGGTCATTCAAGTATAGAAGGAAAGTCTGGAAATAGCCTCATATGATGGACAAGTACAAGGGCAACTAGGCAACAAGTAGCACAGACAAGTTAAGGTACAGAAACTAACTTAGTAGATGCCGCTGCTGGTCCCACTACCCCTGCACATTAGACACCCTCTACTTTGGACTCTCAATATGGCCATTTCAACCCTGAGTAATTTTTCAACTCTTCCTCAGTCTTGGCATCACCCTCTCAAATTTCAACGTTCATTCAAATGGCCTATGTCACACTAATTGCCAGGGTTGGGGAGAAGGTATATTTGACCCCCTTGTAGAGGCAAGACCCTGTCTCCCAAAAGGATTCACAAAATAGGGGAATGTCTGTTATTAAGTTATTTTTTTCTCAGCTTCAAGCCCTGTCTCCTGTACATCACTTTGTGATGCTGAGGCTGACATTCTATAAACCATGTTTCTCTTTTGCCAGAGGCTTCCTGTATTGACTGCCAATAAAGGACTCAAGAAGAACACTAGAAGTCTAGGGAAAAAAGAATAGTCAATGCTTCTTCCTGTTTATTCCCTGTGCCTGTCAGCATAAATCTAGTAATGCATCTTCACCCCAGCAGTGGTGATTCATACTAGTTGTAGTGGTAGTAGTAGATTCCAGATTGCAATTTTTCCAACATTCCTAGTATAGACTCATCATGCTATCTTTGAGCTCAAAGACACTAAGTTTTAAAAATTCCAACCTTTTCCCTTTGTTCTTCCATCCCTTGGGATGGTGGGCCTTAGTGTCTCCTTTTTGAATTGCCTAGCCATATTCTGTATTCATTACTATTCCATTATTTCTCTTTTATTGATTTGTAAGAGCTTTTTGTATATTTTAGATACTAATCTTTGTCAGTTTTGAACGTCTTCTGTTCTTCATTATATAGCTTTTAAATTTTTCTGTTACTGTATGCCATACACTTTACATTTTGATACATGAGTGTATCAACCCTTTCCTTTATTGTTTGTGCTTTTTTATGTCTTGGAAAGAGAGGGGAGGATAGAGGGAGAGAGATAGAGGGGGGAGCTATGTACTTATCAAGGACAAGAGCATTCCAGATAGAGAGAAAAGCCAGAGAAGAAGCCCTGTGACAGTCAAGATGTTTAAAGTATTTGAGGAACAATCAGCAAGGAGCCAGTAGGGCTGGAATTCAGTAACCAGGGACAAGTGGTAGAAAATGAAAAGAGAGAGGTAGGCAGGGCAGGGGCCACCTGTAGGCCACTGAAGAGAGCCGGGAAAGAGACCTTATCTTACTTATAATATAGAAGAGTCACTTAGTTCTTCAGTGGAGAGAACAGGTGCAGGGAGACGTGAGAGAAACCAGGGAGATTAATTGGAAGGGACTGTAGTGTCCAGCAAGAAATAAGAACTGCATGCACAAAGTTATCATAATCTTGTTTTTACATTTCTTCTTTTTAGAGCATTGTTTGTTTTGCTGTTGTCATTATTGTTGCTGTTGTTTTAACCTTTAAGACTATAATGTAGCAAAGTTTATTTTAGGATATGATGTAGGAATCTAATTTTAACTTTTTCCATATGGAGAGCCAATTGTTCCAATACTGTTTATTGAATATAGTGGGACTTTTTCCAATTGATTTGTGAAACAAGCAATTTTATTTATCAAAGTCTCTTTTGGGGGTGGGGGTGTCTATTCTGTTTCATGGATTAGTTTGTTCCTATGGTAATACCATTCTTTTCAAATTGTTGTGATTTTGGAATGCATCTTAATATCTGGTAGAATGGGTCTCTCTCTTCCCACTCTCACCACCATCTTTTGTTCTTTTTCAAAATTATTTAAGATTTTTGTGTAATTTCATATTAAATTTAGAGTCACTTGTTGTTGAGTTCACACAAAAATCCTATAAGCTTTTCGTTTTTAATTATGCTGAATTTACAACTTAACATAGGGAGAACTTACATATATAGAGTACTAAGTCTTCCTAAGCAGTCACCATTCCCTTATTAAACAGCTTTTAAAATTCAACTTCCTCTGTCTACCAGTGAGTAACTGAAATACAGAGGCTCTCCGTCCCAAACTCCAGCCTAAAATGGCAGCTTCCTCTTCACCTGTTCCCAGTGGTCTGCATGGACACGTGTGCATGTTGTCAATAGCAGTGTGACCTCACTTAGCTTTCCATGTATTCGGATCCTTCAATAAAGTTTAAAGTTTTTTCTTTATAAAATCCTCCCAGGAACTCTCTAATTCATACAGCCATTATGAACATCTGGTTTTTCCTATTGAGTTTTCTGTTGGTTAGTACTCGTGACAAAGGACTATATTTTAGTGTTAAACAAAACTCTTATCAAGCATAAAAAAGGCAAACAAACAAATACAAAAAAGTAGGCCAAGACACATAAAATTTTCAGGAGAAACACAAATAGCCAATTAACATATTGAAGTTTTTCAACCTAACTAGCAATCAAAGAAATGCACTTTTGAACAACACTAAGATAATCATAATCATTTTACACCTGCCAAAGTGGAAAAGTTTGTTTTCAAATTCCTGTGCTTACTCTATTCTAAGGACAACACTAACAGGCACTCTCATTCTCCGCTGGTGAGAGTCTAGGTGAGGGAAAGAATGCAGTACAATGTTTTAAGAAATGTTCAAAACCATTCATTCCCAATCATAAGGATTCTGACCTCAGGAGAAAGTCAAAGATTTGGGGGGGGGAGCACAAATGCTCATTGAAGAGCCATTTCTGATAACAAAAAACTGGAAACAATCTAAGTGTCTGACACCAGGGGAATAGTTAAATAACAGGTGGTACAGCCACAGGATGGAATGATGCAGCCATTATCACAACCATGTCTGAAAAATTTGTAATGTCTGAGAAAAATGCTCATGATACACTGTTAAATTAAAAACAAAGATATAAAGTGTACATCTACATTTATAGAGAGAGAGCAAATTAGACTAAAGAAAATACATCAGAATATAACAATATTTATCTCTGGATAGTGGATTACCAGTGATTTTTATTGTTTGTTACAGCTATCTATATTTCCTACATTTTCTACAATATGCATGTGCTTTTTTCTTTTCTTTTTTTTTAGAATCAGGACATGAAAATGTTAAATAAATAGTAAGTGATCAAAAGTGCTACAAGAAACTGGAAGTGTGAAGGGGCCTTGAATTCTCAGTTCACTTTTTTAAATGTTTGGTTTATTATATGTAAAATCAGATAGACACTGCCCGTGGACAGACTATTCTCTACTTGAAAGTTCAAGGTGTTGCTTGTAACAATTTAGCTCCTAATGAGAAGGGATCCATATCAGTCTTAAAATCCCTAATTAAAGCAAATGCAGCAATAAGACCTGAGAGCTAAATTGTCAGAAACAGAGTATTTGTCAATGCATCTGAAAATGTATAGGATTTCTTTAAACTAGGAAGTCTTTATCATTCTAAAGTATATGTATTGTTCACTCATCCACTCAGAAATTATTTACATGTATATATGGATCTAGATTCTAGACTTTAATGTTGGCATTTTAAGACAGATGAGTTTGTCGTGATTTTGGCAAAAACAAACGTTATTGCTAAGTTTTATGTTGTGACTTGGTCCGGTGTCCAAGCCCAGTGTATCCACGAATATAATCACACCCACAACCTTCCTGGGGAATGTAATTCACTCCTCCTCGCCCTTGCAGCCAGGAAAGATTTCAGAGTATCCATTTACACTTACGTGGAACTGCCTACCGAGATATTTTTATCGTATCCTCAAAACCACTCATCTCTTTTTCATTTGCCTTTTATACTTATAATAACTTCAGCTCTTTCCTCTTTCTGAAAACAAGGAAGTTCCCTTGATATTTGTGTATTTATTTTGCTAGGAAACAAATTGGAATTAAGCCCACATTTCTATTCAGTGTCAATAGAGCTCATAAAGAAACCAGTTTCCCCTTGGTTTAGGCCTCTTGGTCAAATTTACTCAGCTTCCCAGTTGGCAATCCATCCCACTTACAAGCACTGGGCTCCTCCAGAGAATAAATAACCTAGGCTGGGAGCTCTGTGACTAATCCTGTTTGCCCAGCCCTCACCATTCCCTCATTAAACAGCTTTTAAAATTCAACTTCCTCTGTCTACCAGTGAGTAACAAATACAGAGGCTCTCCGTCCCAAACTCCAGCCTAAAATGGCAGCTTCCTCTTCACCTGTTCTCGGTGGTCTGCATGGACACATGTGCAAGTTATCAATATACAGTGTGTCCTCACTTAGGCCCCACTGGACACACACCCTCTTGTCAGTCCCCATCAGCAGTGTCTCTATTCAAATGCAAGCCCTCAGCCAGGAAGTGCATAGCAAATAGGGCTGTGAAGGATTTTTATGCTCAAAAACATGATGAGGCCACTTATGTGAGCCACCTAGAATCATCAAATTCCTAGAGACCAAAAGTATAAGGGTGCTTGCCAGGGGCTCTGGGGAGGAGGAATGGAGAATTAGTGTTTACTAGGGATTGTTTCGGTTTGGGATGATGAAAAAATTTTGGAGACAGATGATGATGATGCTTCACCACAATGTAAATGTACTTAAAGCCACAGAACTGTACACTGAAAAATATTTAAAATGGTAAATGTACGTTAGGTGTATTTTACAACATTAAAAACAAACAAACACCTAAGTCGATAGAAGAAGAAAAAAATGATGAGGAAAAAGCGGCCTTGTTCCTCTCGTGTAATCCAAACCGGTCTTATCTAGATGCTGCCTCTTAACATTCCAGATGGGTGAGCTCTTAGATTTTCAGAGTTCCACACCGGGTCAACTGGTGAAAGGGAGCTGTGAAGAAAGAGAGAGGAGCGTTGGATGCATGAGCTGCCCATGAAAGCCTGCAAGGAAACTGTATAAAAAGTGCACGTGGGCTGCAAAAATTCCTCAGGCTCACTTTCCTGCCTTTGGCTTCCTAAGTCCTCACTAGGCAGATGGCCTCATTTCTGTTCTTTGTCTTGTTTGGGGGTGAGTGCCTCCCTCCATCTCCAACAGAGTTCATTCTATTTGCCCATCAGTGTAACCCTGGGTGAAACCCCCCTCCCCACCCCTACCCAACCCCCTGGGATGCTGCCCCAGCTGTGCCCTCCCCTAGCCCAAATATCAGGAGAGATGGATGGGATAGGTAAATAGCAGGGAGCCTTCAACTCGGCGTTTTTCTGAGCCTTCCCCCCAATTCCTAAGTAAAATTCCTAAAGTAAAAATGGAATTTTTGCTGGAAGAGTTTTTAAGTTGAGCAAATCTGCCACATTCCTTAAACGACAGCTGCGGTAAGTACAGCTACTGTGTTGTTATGCAACATTCAGCCAATATTGGCACAACTGAGCACATGGATAAAACATGAAATGCTTTCCCTGTTTTCCATGTTTTGCTACAAAATTCTGTTCAAAAAGTCTGTGACTCTTCACTGTCTGTTATTTCTGTGGGCTCATCCGGAAATTTAGAAAGTGCCCTTTCAGTTAAAACTCCTCCCCAGTGTAATAAGAGCATCTCTCTCTCTCTCCCTCCCTCCCTCCCTCTCTGTCTTTACCCCCTTAGGTAATACATTCCTTCCTTACTTGAACTAATATTTACCTGCATATACTAAAGGAGCAACAACTACTACTTTTATTTTGCATTTTCAAGGGTCAATATGTAGGGAAGAGGAATTTTAAATCCCAGTTTCTGAAATAACCCAAGATAACTGAAATTGCACTGATCTATAAAGAACAAAT
The DNA here is from genome assembly GCF_000147115.1 of Myotis lucifugus. NCBI lineage: Eukaryota > Metazoa > Chordata > Mammalia > Chiroptera > Vespertilionidae > Myotis > Myotis lucifugus. Next base: position 508,397 of record NW_005871097.1, read on the forward strand.
TCTTCCATTCAATTACCATTTTACAACTTCTCAGCTCTGTGGAAACAGTATCGGTAACACTTCCCTCTATGTGCAATGTGTTTAGGTGTAACATTGGTGTAAATTAACAGTAAAGTGTTATTTTAAGTGAGCTAAAGCAAGGTTTGAACCTGAAATTATAGTTTATGTGATATAGCTTTGATATTTCAAAAGGAGAAAAGGGTCAGAAAACTATTTGTAATGTCACTAGAGGCGCTCCGATTTAATTAGGCTATCCTCAGCAATTGAGAAAACAAAATTTTTTTGCTTCTAGGAAATTGGCTTTTAAAATATTCAGAACATCTCCTCCCTTGGAGGAAATCTTAATTATTCTTTTAATTGTGGGATTCTAACAAATGAAAGCGAAAACTGGTAAAAGATTTTTCAAATTAAAAATTAAATATCTGCAATGCCAAACCAAAATATTTTCCAAAGCCAGGTTCTAAAAAGTGAATCATATCTTTCAAGATCCCCAAGAATCATTCCAGATTGAATTTCATAAAAATAAGTACCATTTGACAAAAATGTTGATTCAACAATGAGATTGCCAAACCCTAACCCTAACGCATTTACTATAACAAAATTTCAGCACAATAACATTAATGCTTAAATGGTCCTTACAAATTCCATGTACAGTATGTGATAAATATAAAACAATAAAGAAGCAGCTTGCTTTATTAATATTCTAAAGGTATTCCTCCAAAGATGAAGGTAATTTAAATTTTTATAAGAAGAAAATCATATTTTTGAGGACTGAGCAACTGTCTAAAAGAACACTGGTAAACCTTTTATTAAATGAAGCATTTTTAAGAGAAAATCATCACCTCTTGATTTAGGTGCTTTTTAATGTATCATTTCAGACATCATGTTTTTGTAAAGGGGAGATTTCCTGCCTAATACAATCCTCAGACCTTTAACATGCTGCCCTCAGGAAAGAGTTGTTGTCCCTCTTAAACTTCTGACTACTAGAAATACAGGACACCTGCATTGAGAATCATAGGCAACTTTATGTGGTCCAATAGTTTCAAAAGTTGGATTAAAGCAAAAGATTGAAGATAACCTATGATATTTAAATGGGTGTACCTTACTTGATATAATGAATATCTTCCTAAAGCTTATATGATTATTATAGCTGGTAAAAATAGATTGTAGTTTAAATTACTAAATTGGCATGTCATTCATAGTATACCATGATTTCTTCTAGGTTTGCATATTTTTTTACCTTTGGTGATATAGACTTTGCATTAAATTTTCATTGTTATATTTAAATCAGTGATGTAAAGATCTAAACCTGCTCGTCCACAATGGCTCAATGGTTGAGCGTCAACCTATGAACCAGGAGGTCACGGTTCATTTCCTGGTCAGGGCACATGCCCAGGTTGCGGGCTTGATCCCCAGTATGGGGTGTGCAGGAGGCAGCCAGTGAATGATTCTCTCTCATCATTGATGTTTCTATCTCTCTCTCCCTCTCCCTTCCTCTCTGAAATCAATTAAAAATATTTCAAAAAAAGTTTTTTTAAATATCTAAACCTATTAAATCTATGGCAATTCTCTTTTCTTTCTTTCTTTTTTAATCTTTATTGTTGAGATTATTACAGATGTCACTCTTTTTCCCCCCATTACCCCTTCCACCTGGTTCCTGCCCTGCCCCAGGCCTTAGCCACCCTATTTTCTGTCCATAGGCAATGCCTATATGCATATAAGATCTTTGTTTAATCTCTTCCCACTCCCCCACCCCCTTTCCCTCTGGGAATCTTCAGTCTGTTCCATTTCCATGCCTCTGATTCTATTTTATTCACCAGTTTATTCTGTTCATTAGATTTCTTATTCATTTATTTTGATTTTTAGAATCAATTGTTGATAGGTATGTATTCGTTGCCATTTAGTTGTTCATATTTTTTATCTTTTTCTTCCTTTTAAAGAATACCCTTCAACATTTCATTTAATACTGGTTTGGTGGTGATGAACTCCTTTAGCTTTTTCTTGTCTGTGAGGCTCTTTATCTGACCTTCAATTCTAAATGATAGCTTTGCTGAGTAGAGTAATCTTGGTTGTAGGTCCTTGGTATTCATCACTTTGAATATTTCTTGCCACTCCCTTCTGGCCTGCATAGTTTCTGTTGAGAAATCAGCTGACAGTTGTATGGGCATTCCCTGGTAGGTAACTAACTGCTTTTCTCCTGCTGCTTTTAAGATTCTCTCTTTGTCTTTTGCCCTTGGCATTTTAATTATGATATGTCTTGGTGTGGTCCTCTTTGGATTCCTTTTGTTCGGGGTTCTCTGCACTTCCTGGACTTGTAAGTCTATTTCTTTCACCAGGAAGGGGAAGTTTTCTGTCATTATTTCTTCAAATAGGTTTTCAATATCTTGCTCTCTCTTCTCCTTCTGGCACCTCCATAATTCGGATGTTGGTACACTTGAAGTTTTCCCAGAGGCTCCTTACACTATCTTCATATTTTTGGATTCTTATTTCTTTTTGCTCTTCTGGTTGGGTGTTTTTGGCTCCATATTTCAAATTGTTGATTTGATTCTCAAAATCCTCTACTCTATTGTTGAATTCCTGTATGTTATTCTTTATTTCAGTCAGTGTATGCTTAATTTCTGACTGGACCTTTTCCATTTTTTTTGGTATTCTCACTAAGATTCTTGAAAGTATCACTAAGTCCCTTAGAGGTTTCTAGAAGATTCTTGAGTAACCTTATAACCATGGTTTTGAACTACTATATCCAGTAGTTTGCTTTCTTCCATTTCTTTCATTTGTGACATGGTTCTTTGTCTCCACATTTTGGCTGCTTCCCTGTGTTTGTTTTTATGTATTGGATAGAGATGCTAGGTCTCCTTGAGTTGACAGAGTGGCCTTGTGTAGTAAGTGTCCTATTGATCCCAGTAGTTTAGCCTCCCCAATCACCTGAGCTGAGTACTCTAGGTGCACCCCTTTGTGGGCTGTGAGCACAGTCTTGTAGTTGAGACTTGATTGCTGTTTGTGTTACTGGGAGGAATTGAACTCCAGGCTAATTGGCTGTGAGGACCAGCTGTGACTACAGTGGGAGTGCTGCTATGCAGGAGACACCCCTATGGAACAGGAATTGCTTCAGTGGGGCTTTGGTGCTCACTGAGTCTGCCCCTTGAGTGTGTCACTTATGGATGTGTAGAGTTATAATCTGGTATGGTCTCACACTGACCACTGGGTACACTGGCTCTTGGGTCTCCAGGGAGGTGCAAAGTCAGTCACTGCCTGGGGCCACCTAGCAGTAGCTACAGAGAGATCTGCACATTCCTCCTCTTTGTATCGGGTTTGGAAGTGCCCAGATGAGGCCCAGCTATGAAGCAAGGCAGGCTGGTGCTGGTTCTGGGTCTTGGGCCTTTTATTGATAGGTTTGGCACTCCCTGTCCCAGCTGTAGCTTGTTTGAGATTTTAGCCTAAGCAAGGATAGGCCATTCATATGCAAAAACTGCTGCACACAGCTTGGGTGGGGTTATAAATTGGATGAGGCAGGGTCTTATGGTATCACCAGGGTGGAGCAAACAGAAATGGCTGCCAGTACCAGCATAGGAACAATGATCCCTGTGAGCACCTCCCACTGGGACAAAGCTGCCCCCAAGTTTCTGCCTGGATGCCAGACAATCCAGTTCTTCCTCGTATGTGTCTGTGTCCCCCAAAGCCTCACCCTGGTTCTGGAGCTCAGAGAAAGCAGGACCTTGTATGGTATGGGCCTTTTAAGAGGAACAGCTGGGTCTCCAGCAGCCTCTGTGTCACTGAAGCCCAAACCACACTGGTTTTTACAGCCCATAATTACGGGGACTTCTCTCCCCAGCTCTGGGACCCTGGGCTGGGGTTCTGGTATGGGACTGGGACCCCTTGCTTCTCATGCGCGGCCTCCACAGAGATGATCTCCCTCCCAATTAAAAAAGTGGCACATGTGGGTGTCGGACCAACCCCTTCTGCACCTCCACACCTTTTACCAGTCTCTATGTGCTTTTTTTTTTCATTTCTCTAGTTGTAGGACTTCCATTTAGCCAGCTTTCCAGCAGTTCTGGATGATGGTTGTTCTGTATTTTAGTTGTAATTTTTTTAATGTATTTTATTGATTTTTTACAGAGAGGAAGGGAGAGGGACAGAGAGTTAGAAACATCGATGAAAGAGAAACATCGATCAGCTGCCTCCTGCACACCTCCTACTGGGGATGTGCCCGCAACCAAGGTACATGCCCTTGACCGGAATCAAACCTGGGACCCTTCAGTCCATAGGCCGACGCTCTATCCACTGAGCCAAACTGGTTAGGGCTAGTTGTAATTTTTGATGTAATTGTGGGAGGTGGCAATATAGGCATTTACCTATGCTGCCATCTTGGTTTGCTTTTTTTTTTTTGGCATTCTTATTTAAAACAAAATAACCTAAGTGGCCAAGAATAGGGTACTGGTTACAAAAACTACATTATATCGCTACAATAGAATCCTGAACCCTGTCCTTAAGGTTACTTGGGAACAGAGGCTTCTTTCTACATATGGTGTCTATTCCAAAAGGAAAGGGTGTCTCCAACAGGAAGATTTCTTGCTCCTTTAATGAAGGGGCTTCTTCCAGGCAGTCCCTTTGTTTAGAACTGTGCCATATAGTATGGTAGCCACTAGCCACAGGTGGCTATTTCATTTTAAATTTAAATAAACTAAACAATAAAATTTAAAATTCCATTCCTCAGTCTCACCAACCACACTTTAAGTGCTCAATAGCCACAAGTGGCTAGTGGCTAGTATTAGACAGCAGATATAAACATATCCATCATTGCAGAAAGTTCTATTGGACAGGGCTGGTCTAGAAGTTTTCTCCTTAATTAGACAGAATCTGACTTTTCCTTTAGTACCATCCTTTAGTTCCTCTATGACTTTTTTTCCCAACAAGATCTAGCAGTGATCTCAGAGCTACTGTAATATTTTTTTTACCCATCCCCTACTCCCTCCACTTTGGCAACTATCAGTTTGTTCTCTATATCTATGGGTCTATTTCTGTTTTGTTTATTTGTTTATTTTATGTGTTTTTTTAGATTCCACATATAAGTGAAAGCATACAGTATTTATCTTTCTTTTTATTACTGAGTAATATTCCATTCTGTATTTATATATACCACATCTTCTTTATCCATTCATCTATCAATGGACTCCTTGGTTGTTTTCATTTCTTGGCCACTGTAAGTAAGCAATGATTCAATGAACATAGGGGTGCATATATCTTTTCAAATAAGTGTTTTTGTTTTCTTTGGATACTTAGAAGTAGAGTTGCTGGGTCATAAAACAGTTATATTTTTAATTTTTAGAAGACCCTCCATAGTGTTTTTCATAGTAGCTGCACCCGTCTGCATTCCCACCAACAGTGCATGAGGATTCCCTTTTCTCCACATCCTGGCCAGTACTTGTTATTTGTTGATTTATTAATGGTAGCCATTCTGACAGGTGTGAGGTGATATTTCATTGTGGTTTTGATTTGCATTTTCGTAATGATTAGTGACATTGAGCATCTTTTCATATGTCTATTAGCCATCTGTATGTTCTCTTTGGAGAAATGTCTATTCAGGTGCCTTGCCCATTATTTAATTGGATTATCTGTGGGATTATTTTTGTTGTTAAATTGTACCACTGTGACTTTTAACTTCCTAAATTCGCTTTAAAAATCAGTTCATCTACATCAACAGTTCTCAAAGTAGAGCCAGAGATCCCTGAGGGGTGGTGAGTCTTCAAGGTCAAAACTATTTTCATAACAATACTGAGACAGTATCTAAATCTTTGACTTTTGTTCCCTCCAAGCTATATGGATGTGTGATATCACTGAAGCAGATGACAATCCATGTATCTTCTATTAAGTTGGACATTAAAGAGATTAGCAAAAAATAAATGAGCAAACAAAATAGAAACAGACTTAAGGTTGCCAGAGAGGAGGGAGGTAGGGGCTGGGTGAAAGAGGTGAAGTGATTAAGAAGTACAGATTGGTAGTTACAGAATAGTCATGGGGATTTAAAGTACAGCATAGGGAATATAGTCAATAATATTGTAATAACTATGTATGGGGCCAGGTGGGTACTAGAAATATCAGGGGAACCACTTTGTAAAGTATATGATTGTCTAACCATTATGCTGTACACCTGAAACTAATACAAAATAATATTGAATGTAAACTGTAATTGAAAAGTAATTTTTTAAAAAAACAATGCTATTTTCTCACTAAATGTTTTTTTTGTTTTGGAAAAGATTTACTTTTATTTTTAAAAATATGTTATTTATGTTAACATGTAATGGTTTATTAATGTTATCTTTAAGTGAATTAACAATTTTAAATAACTGTTTTAATATCTTATATGGTAAATATTGATCTTTATAACTCACATAGACCGTATCTCTTTGGGGTCCTCAATTATTTTTAAGACTGTAAAGGGGTCCTGAGATGAAAAAGTTTGAGCACTGCTGAACTATGTTATTAGTTTTAATGATATAACTGCTCAACTTTGTTTCATTCTTGTTTTTGACCATAAACTCATCACTAGATAAGAAAGAATGTTCCCAGGCCAGGCTCCCCCATTGTTCCCAGCTTATCTGTGGCAGCAGTAAGGAGGTAATCATCTTGAATCCCTTGTAGAATGAAACTGGCGTGAATAGAACAAGGGCTCTGTTGTCATGCTTGTAGATTAGCAAAATGAACATCTTTCGAAGAAGCTGAGCAGCAGGCAATGAGAACGAATCACAGAAATGTCCCTCTTACCCCCTTGCCCTTATCTCCCCTAACCTGACCCTGCCCTCTTGACTTAATAAAGGAGCTGTAGAAAAGTCCAAAGCCGAGAAAGGAAAAAAAAAAAAGGCAAACCCAAGGGTTGTGATGCCAAGGGAATATGGGGTGAGCAAGGTTCTCATTTGAACCAGTGGCTGCTAATAAGATTGGTATTAAAATAAACTATTAAGAAATAAATTAAGGAATGGGGAAATGTGCACTTGTGTATTTTAGGGGTCAATATTTTTTCTTAAAAAATATAAAGAAGTGTCTGTTTCATGTTGTTTAAGATTCGTGAGATTTAATTTTTTGCTAACGAGTCAGAATCATTGAGGAGGAAATCATGTGTAAAACATTTTAAACTGCTCTGTTTCTGTGAGTCTCAGAAATCAGGAATGGAAAAGGGGTAAAGTCTCCTTCAAAAAAAATAGTTGGTATCTGAACAGATAATAAAACTGAAGTAAATAACAAAGTTATGAATATTAATGACATAGAAAAGAGAAACCTAAAGCCTGGAATCTAGGATGCTTATCTGAAGGAAATTTTCAAAAGGTTAGGTAAAGTTATATTCTTTTCTGTTTGTTTTCTCTTTTGAGTAGAAGAAAAGGAACAAAGGAAGTTGGGAGGTTGGGGGATAGTCTCCCCATAAGCAAGGTTCTCTGAAGTCCTAAGCTATGATTCTCCTTCCTCTTCTTTCCTCTGTTCACCTACTCTCACCCCCTCAGATAACAACAACAATAATAGCTACCAGGTATTGAGACCTTGAATGTGCAAGGTACTATTCTAAACATTTTTAATGTAGCAACTCGTTTAGTTACCACAACCTATGAGGTGTGTACTCATATTAATCCTCACTTTATAGATGAGTCAACTGAGGCACATAAGGGTAAAATTGTCCAAGGTCTTTGCACTTCTGAGCCTAAGAGTTCTAAGTGAGGGCAGTTGGGAAGCATAGGCTTTGGTGGGGTGGATAATGGTTGCAGTTTACTATAAGAAAAATGTGCTACTTGAACCTTAGATTTTGTCCTTCTTTTATGATAACTCTTTAGTATATTTTTAAAATAATTATTGGAAAATTATTTAATGTTTATACTACTTAATGTTATACTACTTTTTATTTAATCCTAAATAAAAAGGAAAGGAAATAACATCTCTATTTCTCTTTACTGTACACATTTAAGAAGAACATAACTACTGATACTCAGCTGCCTCTTCTGTAAAATAGGGATAAAATACAACTACTTATTTTTTGGATTTTTTTAATTTTTCAATTACAGTTTACATTCAATATTATTTTGTATTAGTTTCAGGTGTATAGAATAGTGGTTAGACAATCATATACTTTACAAAGTGTTCCTACCCATATTTCCAGTACCCACCTGGCACTGTACATAGTTATTACATTACTAGTGGCCCGGTGCATGAATTCATGCACATTGAAAGAAAATTAATTAGAAGAAATATTTTAATATCGTCATTCACCCTTTCTCTATAATAGAAGTGTCAACCAAATTCAAGATTGACAATGACAGATCAAAACACATGTGTGGTATTGGCACCAGCAAGAGTTTTATACTAACATGTATCACGCATGAGTGAGTCAACTTAGCCTTTTATAGATATAGAATAAACTTGCTTAATTAGACCTGATTTCTCACTTAGCTAAACTTTTTCCAGCCCAGCGAAGCACCCCAACTTCTCTTTCAGTTAATTGTCAGCAACACAGCAATAAATATCAACAATAAGCAGATTATAATTGTAGATCACACAGGGAGAACAAAGGGTAAAATATTTAACTGCAGCGGTGTTTGACTATATTCTGCACAGTGAGAAAACCTGAAGTTATTTTCAAGGTTCACCATTTCTTACTTCTTTTCATTGAGTCGTTTCTAAGTTTTCTAAATCTCCATTTTCCAGCTAATGAAAAGAAAATAGGATTCTACCAAGTCTCCTATCTACCTACTCCAGGACTTCTGTGAGGATCAAATGAGATGAGGCATGGGAAAATGTTTCACAGACATTTGGTTACAGTGTAGAATGTTTCCACCTGGCTATAAAGCAAGTCATGTTCCTGGGCTGAAGAAACTCAAAGGAGGCTAGTCGCTAGGGAGAGGAAGCTAGGCGTTGCTATGTGACGCCATTACTCGGTGCCCACAGCCACCATTTCCGGACTGAGCTGGGCTATGGGCTGGATTTTGCGCCATGGGGTTTTGGCAGTGTCGGCTGCAATTTGGTGGGGTGTTGCTCCGGGGTGGTGGCGGAGCCTGTGTCCCTCTTGGGGGAAGCTGAGTGTTGCTCTGTGGGCGCCAGGTCTGCAGTACTGTTTCTCTGTAAATGGTCAGTGTCATCATGGCAGCTCCTGCATTGGCCATCTGCCCCCTGGTGGTCAGTGCTTGTCATAGCGACCGGTCAGAGGGACACTTAGCATGTTAGCCTTTTATATATATAGATTATTGATGATATTCCCTATGCTGCACGTTATATCCCCATGACTGTTTTGTAACTACCAATCTTTACTTAATCCCTTCACCATTTTCACCCAGTTCCTCAACTCTTCCACTCAATCTGTTTTCTATATCTATGAGTCTGTTTCTGTTTTGTTTGTTCATTTGTATTATTCTTATATTCCACATATAAGTGAAATCATATGAAAACCAACATCTTAAGGTTGCTAGAATGATTTAATGACAAAAGTACAGAGTGCCTAACACCACCTGGTACATAGTGATTAATAAGTAGCAGTTATAACAATGGTTCCCACACCCTCCCCATATTTCTATGCTTTACTTTCCTTTGGGTTGATTCCATTTCAAGCTCACCTCTTGTGGTGGCATGATGGCTGCCAGCAGGTTCAAGCCTGTAACGTATCTCCTCAGCAACTGCACCAGGAATACAACTAAGAGTTACAACCAAAGTGTCAAGAACTGCAAGAAGGATCTGAGATTTTACCCTACTTGCAAGCTAACAATTTAGTCTGCCACAGATTCATGGATGCTGGGAGAAGACATAAGACTCCAAGGTCAGGAAGGAAGGATAGTTTATTACTCACAGCAGTAACAGTAGCTAGATTATCAGCATTTGTGTGTTGGTTCTCCAGACCCAATTCCCACAGGGCAATACAAAGAGGGCCAGGTGACACCTTTACACACAAGGGATTGCATTAGAGGAGAGGAATCTTGAGCTTTATGAATTTGAATTTTTTACAATGGTCTGGAGAGAACTGTTATCTTTATTATACTGGATAGCAGGCATGCCCACCCTTTGCTCTGGAAGAAGACAGCATTTTAGTCCTCCAAGATTTTTGGCTACATTTTTGGTACAAAGGGCATTCAGTGCCTCACTTGCAAAATGTGCAGAAATTCAAGAGGCCCGTGGAGAATTGTCTCCCAATACAGAACTCCAGAATTGAACCTCATTGGTTTGCCTTGAGTCACATGCTCATTGCTGACTCAAGCACTGTGATCAGGGGCAATGATTGCACTGACTGGCCAGGTCTGAGTCATATCCCAGAACTGGGAAAGGGTTTTGGCCCCAAGGCAACAATAATACAGCAGCACTGCACCTACCATTTCCAAATGTGACAGGTGATGGCAAACTTCACTCTATGGCTATAAATCTATGAAGATGCCTTTTGATGTATATGGACAGTTTCTATTTTTATACTAGGACCACAATATTGTAGCGCACTACTAATGTGCATCAAATATAAGTGCACTACCTTGGTAATACCAAAAAAGTAAAGCTAAAACCAAATAATATGACTTGATACCTTAAGGACTATACTCAATAGTTAATTTCTCAAAACAGTCTTTCAAAGAATAATATTGAACTGTAAGGTAGCTTGATGAAAGTTACATTGATAAAATGCTAACTTTGTGTTTTAGCCCATCAAATTATTTCTTTGTAACTTAATAGTTTAGGTAAGTTCTCTCTTTGAAGGTCCCAATGGATTAATGAGAGTCATTATGTTACTCACCCAGTACCAACATCTGTTTGTTTTTTTAATTTTCCAAGGTAACCATCAAGCAAAGCCTGGATGATCATATGTCTGGCAAGAATGTTATGAGTGGACTAGGAGGCTATGATAGATGTGTTTCCCAAACTGTATGGAACCTTTCATTATCTCACTATGTCAACATGTTTTTGTAAGAGAGAGAAAAAGAGAGAGGGGGGATTTTATTATCAAATTTAAGAAGCAGTTTACAAAGTTAAAAAGGTATCTTTACCGGAGAGCTTTTCAGTGCCTTTTCAGCATTAACATGTAGTATGAATCTCCACAAGAAAATATAGAATGCAGAATTCCCCATATTTTTTTACCTCAGAACCACCCCTATTTTGACAAAAAGCAATAATAATTCAATGAAATACTGGACTAGGTGAACATTAATAATTCTTACCAAATCAGAGATTTTATAATTCTACTAGTGGCCTGGTGCACAGATTCATGCACATTGAAAGGAAATTAATTAGAAGAAATATTTTAATATCACTATTTACTCTTTTTCTATAATACAAGTGTCAACCAAATTCACGATCGACAATGATAGATCAAAACACACGCGTGCAATTGGCGCCAGCGTGAGCTTTATATGTATCGTGCGTGCACAAGTCAACTTACCCTTTTATAGATATAGAATAAACTTGCTTAATTAGACCTCATTTCTCACTTAGCTAAACTTTTTTCAGCCCAGCGAAGCACCCCAACTTCTCTTTCAGGTAATTGTCAGCAACACAGCAATAAATATCAACACTCAGCAGATTATAATTGTAGATCACACAGGGAGAACAAAGGGTAAAATATTTAACTGCAGCGGTGTTTGACTATATTCTGCACAGTGAGAAAACCTGAAGTTATTTTCAAGGTTCACCATTTCTTACTTCTTTTCAGTCGGGTCAACTTTCTAAACATTCTAAATCTCCATTTTCCAGCTAATGAAAATAAAATAGGATTCTACCGTGTCTCCTATCTACCTACTCCAGGACTTCTGTGAGGATCAAATGAGATGAGGCATGGGGAAAACGCTTCACAGACATTTGGTTACAGTGTAAAATGTTTCCAACTGGCTATAAAGCAAGTCATGTTCCTGGGCTGAAGAAACTGTAAGGAGGCCAGTCACTAGGGAGAGGAAGCCAGGAATTGCTACGTGATGTCATTACCAGGCACCCACAGCTACCATTTCCGGGCTGGGCTGGGCTGTGGGCCACATTTTGCACCATGGAGTCTTGGCAGCATTGTCTGTGATTTGGTGGGGTGTTGCTCCGGGGTGCTGGTGGGGCCTGTGTCCCACTTGGGGGAAGCCGAGTGTTGCTTTGTCGGTGCCAGGTCCGCAGTGCTGTTTCTTTGTAAATGGCTAGTGCGCATCATGGCAGCTCCTGCGTTGAGTGTCATGTGGTGGTCAGTGCATGTCATAGCGACCAGTTGTATGGTCGAAGGGACACTTAGCATATTAGCCATATATATATATATATATATAGACTAGTGGCCCGGTGCACGAAATTCATGCACTCAGAGTGGGGGGGGGGTGAAGACCTAATATAAATGTTACCAGTGCTTTTGACATTTTATATAATTAAGTGACAATGTGAATAACACTAAATTTCTTCCAGTAGATTACACAATTCTTCAAAAAATTACTGAAATTTTAGTTCAGCTCCAATTTCTTTTGCTATAACAGCATTTAGGGTTCAAGATATCTAACTAAATGTGTCAAAATTAAACATGATTATTACAGACCAAGAGAGACAAAGTAATGTAAAAACTATCTGAACAGTGGCATTTTCTTCAGGCTAAAATACACTTTTTACAGACTATACAACCACAAAACTAGTATTTATGTCAAAGTAGGATTAGTATTATCATATTGCAGATATATCGAGGTGCTTTTAGCAATTTTGAAAAGCAGTTTTATATTCCCAGCTGTAATAGAGCACCTGAGAAATCACACCCATCTTGCTAAAACCAGTGTAATTATGAGAGAAAAAAAAAACAAAATATCTTTGACATAGCCCTTTGGCTGTCTTGTAATACTGAGACATTAAGTTGATGCAGTCTGCTGCTCTTAAGAAATATAGATTCTGCCCTTCCATTCTAGTCTAAAACAAAAATTGGTAGCATAAAATTGAGAAGGAAATGAACCAAGAAAGATTTCCATATTTTTTCCAAAGCCTTGCCCTGGAGAATAGTAGTTAGCTATAGAAAATGAGCAAATCATCAGCTCTTGAAGGCCATCTAGTATTACGTAGATTAAGTTGTGCAATTTATTTTTTGGAAAGCTGTAAGTTTGGCGATGGGAAAAAGATACTTCAAAATGGATAATGTCTTATTTTTTTTTCATTTTTACTTATTGATTGGGTTGAGAGAGAGAAAGAGATAGAGAGAGGAGAAAGAGAGGGAGAGGAAACAGATTTTTTCTCTTCCATTTATTTGTGTATTTATTGCTTGATTCTTATATGTGCCCTGACCAGGGATGGAACTCGCAAACTTGTTGTATTGGGAGGATCCTCTAACCAACTGAGCTACCCAGCCAAGGCCAGATAATGTCTTATTACACTTATTATGTCACATTTCTCGCCAGTCTGAGCCTGCTCCAACAATGGCACACACTCTTTCCAGACTTGGAGATGGGAGCTAGCAAAACAAAGAAGCAAGGGCAGTGGAGAATCTATTTTGGTGGTGGTGGCAACAGTGGTGGCAGCAATGGCAGTCATATCCGGATTCCAGGGCAGAGGTGCTTGCATCCAGCATCCAGTGTCACTGGTGTGGTGACACAAGCCATGGCATTGAGTGTTCACTAGAAACAGCAGGAGTGTCACATTGTGGTGTGATTTGGGGCAGTTTTGGTGGTATCAGCGAATGTTTGAGCCAGGTTCCAGATTTCCTGGAGACACTTTGTAAGCTACCCAAAATCTTTTAATTAAACCTTTTCCCACTTAAGTCATCCAGAGTTTGATTTATTCCTCCAAAGAAAGAGAGTCTGGGATATGATTGTATAGTGGTCTCATTGAGGTATGCTAGTCTGGTGTATTCGTGGCTGGCACTTCTTGACACCAGCCTTCCAATCAGATTTCAGTAATACCCTTGTCTTTCTTGTTTGCTATATAAATATCACCAAATTCTAAAAGTGCCATGCTGTGTCTTCATATACTGACCACAAGAAAGAAGGGTAGAAAAGTATGCTAGACCAGGCCTGAGAGGACTAGGAATATTAAGCATGAGTCTTGAATGGCCACTTGTAAGGCCACCTGAGATTCAAGAACACCCACTATGGCATTCATGGGAGTGATATATAGATTCTTATTGTGTTAAGCCAAAGAGTTTATAGAGTTTATTGGTTACAGCAGCTAGCATTACCTTGATGCAAGTAGATTCTGTTGTCTGCAATAGAACTGATGGCAAATTCAGGATACTGGAGACAGTCCAGTAAGCTGGAGAATAGAACATAAAAGGAACTCTGGCAATGGATCAGACTGGAGAGGGAGGCAAAGGTCAGATGAAGGGACAAAGGCTCACAGAGTTTGCTTTAGTAATGCAAACTCCACCAACGTCAACCTCCAGAGAATATAGTAAGAGAGGCATATAATATGCTCATTGTATCCACAGTGATTGTTTTCTCCTACACTACCAATTATACTTCTTGGCCAAATAAATTAATAAGAGTGTCTTGGAGAAGTTGTAACTTCAGAGGAAAGTCCCAGAAACAAATAATGAGTAGGTGCTAAGATCTTTGGAGTAAGAATGTATTACTTAATGTGAAGAAAAATAAACCTTCAAGGAAACTTCTATGGTCTTGTGAGGCAATGGCTAAGCTAACACATATAAAAGGGTGCCATAGGGTTCCTTCCACATATTTATGGAAGGGCTATGAGGAGAGGCAATAACAGTGTTTGCTAAACCCAGGCACTCCTATGGGTACTCAACTGTGAAAGTAGAAGAGGAAGGGGCTTAAAATAAGCTAGAGTTGGTTGTCAGGAACTTAGGAAATCTGCATAAATCAACACAGACTTATTTCTTTGTACTCGGGGAGGCATATAGACACGGCTAATGAACAGAAAAGGCTAGTATTCAGCCAAATAAAATTGTGTTGTTTGGAAGCTGTTACCTTTCATGGGTTCAACATAGATGCCTGGAGTTCTGACTTCCGATTACAATGAGTTATTGCATCATCATTTGGCAAACTCCAGGACCTTGTCCTTGTCTGTTTGAAAATAAGCCAAATGTCAATGATAATTTACCAGTCAGGAATGAAGTGGGGGAAAACTAGTAAATGATGTCAAAATAACGGGCAAATTGAAAGTGAGGTATAAAAAACTTTTTGCATAAGCTAAGAGAGGAATCTGCTGAAGTGGGGGAAATTCTATTTAAAGAGATCATTTGTAAAATACTAGCTATGTCCTTCCTGTTCCCATAATTAGATGCTTCCCAGATAGACCCACTAAGATGTTTTTATCTTACTTGACTCCAAGAAAACTGTGTTATTGCATTCTCTCTGTTATCACAGGCAACACCCCACCACCATCAGTTCATTCACTGGTTTCCTTAATAGTACTCCGGCAAGCCGAAACCGGTTTGGCTCAGTGGATAGAGCGTCGGCCTGCGGACTGGAGGGTCCCAGGTTCGATTCCGGTCAAGGGCATGTACCTGGGTTGCGGGCACATCCCCAGTGGGGAGTGTGCAGGAGGCAGCTGATCAATGTTTCTCGCTCATCGATGTTTCTAACTCTCTATCCCTCTCCCTTCCTCTCTGTAAAAAATCAATAAAATATATTTTAAAAAAAATAGTACTCCAGCAAATCCCTGTGCATGGGCTGAACCATCAAGTCGAGCCTTTACATTCTATGAAACCCTCACAAAATGTGTTCCATTGAACAGCATTCACTGAAAATTTATCAACATCCCTTGAGGGAAAAGACATTAGACATCCTGATGAAAATGGCAGCCATCCTCAAGATGCTAAGACCACCCTCTTAGTTTCCCATTATGACAGTTCACACTTGCACCAGAAGCAATTACACTCAGCAAAAGACACTGCAAGGATTAGCTCAGTAGACTCCATTTTATGTAGAAGTGTGACTGATTATCCCTACCCTCATATCTCCTGTGGCAACAAAAATTCTGGTCTATACTTCAGGGAAACGTTCATATCTAGTTACTGCCTTTTTAAGAAGTGTAATTGGAATGATTGCTTTGGAGAATTTAAGTGAAAAGTGTTAGTATTTGGATTATACTCACCCCTTTTAAGGTTCAAGTCCTCATTTTTTAAATCTGAAATCTTCATCTCCCACTTCACCCTAGCATCCTTCCTCCAGTTGACTGGGATAAGCTGTCAATCAGTATCATATGAAATGGCTTTTGCTCATCAACAGTACTAGAAGTCAGTTGCTTGCTTCCAGAAGCAATTTCATGTCCTGTCCACACACGCTCTACCCCATCCAAATGTTTATAACGCAATGTTCAAGCTTGGTTGGCCACCTGACATCAATATTTGCTTCATAGAGGTCACCTGAAGCCCCTTAGTTTGAGACAGAAAAATCACTTTAGAATTAAATTTCTTCTTAATTTGTTCCTCACCATCTCATTCCTTTTGACAATTTTATGGCGCTGCACATAAGAGCTCCCTATGAATTATTTCACTTGTTCTTCCCTACAATCTGTAAACAGATTTTACTTGTGAGAAGACAGATATAAAGGGGTTCAGTAATATGTCCAGGGGTACACAAAAGGTTATAGAGAAGGGCCTCAGACCCAGAACTTCTAAGCAAGTGCTCTGACAATTATTTCCCTGATTGCTTGGCCATGATCTTCTGTAAGGAACTACCCTTTTGGCCATTGATCATTTGCTGAATTCTCTTGGGTCTGCTGTCTTCTAGATGATGTCCCATTGGTTCTACCTATCTCATCTTTGACTACTATGTACAGTGTGTAGCATGTGCTATCATATCCTTGCTTATAGCCCTTGGAATTTACCATTCCTATACACGCTGGCCCAGTGATTCCCAACTACAAGCACCTGTGACTCTGCCTAGGGCCTTCCTTGGACTCCTGTGTCTAGGTAGCTAACACCCTGTGTGTAGGTAGCTAGCATCCAAACACACCCACCAATGGCTTACAGAAGATGGTGGATAAATTCCTCAGCTCCCTTATCTCTTTGGTAGAATATAAAGCATATTCTACATTATCTCCCATTGCTTCTCAGGTAGAGTGAGCCCCAGTTGCACACAGCCGTATGCTGCTCAATAATACCCGCTCTATTGGCTTCTTTTCCTTCACTATCTCACTTCCTACTTTCCTACCTGTGCTTTCTGAGATCACCTCCCACATCAACTGTTTGCACTCAAATCCTTATCTCAGGATGTGCTTCTGAGGCAACCCAAAGTAAGACAACATGTATGTGTTGTCCCTTCCTCCCCATCTTAACAACCTTCAGTATGAAGGAGCAGTTCTACTCAAAAATATTCATTTGGCCTCAAACAGCTGCTTGCCTCTTGGCTACCAACTTTCAGATTGATCCTAAGTCCAACCATTCCTGTGCCTTCTTAATATCCTGTATACAAATGCTTTTAACATATCTCCTGTCCCTGTACCCTCAGCCAATAGTGCCTCACACCTCTGTCACCAATACAATAGCCCCACAAATTAGTTGGAGTTTGAGTGGATGTGTAGATGTGGTGACCTAGATAGATGAGGGTATATTCTATCTATACAGAGAGAACGGCATGAACAGAAGGCAAAGTTGCATGTGTCAATGTGGGAATAGCAGGGGGTTCTGTATGTCTAAGGAGAAGAGAGGGCAGGCAATGACAATGAGGGGAGCTGAGATTATGTCTAGAAGGACTAAGCATGCTCTGTGAAGAATAAATATTATCTTGAAGTCAGTCAGTCAGCCCTAAAAGATTTCAAGCAGAAGAGTGCCAAGTTTAGATTCATATTAAGAGAAATTACTCTGAAGGCTCTGTGGAGTAAAATCTTATCTTAAACCAAATAATAAATGTGAAAGCATTTTCAAGTGGAATATTTTGAGTCCTGGGGTAAATTACCCTAGGAGTCTCTATTTATACAATTTAGTACTCTCCTCTATTCCCTCCTCCAACTCAGTTTGGGACCCCTAATGGCAGGAGACAGCAGTGGATTTATTTCAGCAACATTTATTCAGTGCCTGCTATGTTCCAGGTACCAGGATGTTGTTGGAATGAATAATACACAACCCCTTCCCAGGTGAAACTCACTATGCAGTTTATGGAACTCAGCCCCCAGAACCATCCACATGTTCCACCACAGGCCTAATTGCAGGATTTTGTAGGCTCTGATTACACTGACGAAAACAGGTGCGAGACCAGGAGGAAAGAGAAGATGAGGCCAATGCCAGCTGGGGAGAATATACATGACTGTGACAAATGAGAAGAAATGGAGAAAAGAAACAGAGGAAGTGGTGTGGCTGAATGTGGGCATACTGCACACCCACAAGCACTCTACATACCTTGTCTCATTTGGTTCCCACCACCATGCTGACAATGAGGCATTGTTATCCCAGGTATAGAGCACACATTTGGGAAGTGGCAGAGCTGGAATTTGAACCCAGAGTAGTCCACCACAAAAGCACTTGTTGGTAACCACTATGGCTACTTTGAGATTCAAGCAGGCCTCTGTACCTGCATGGGAAAGCACCAGATGGGAATGTATGAAGAATGGGCTGATTAGAAAAGCTGAGGCAGTCAACTCCAGGAAGGAAGCATGGGGTGGGGATGGGTATGTTTTACCACAGACTACCTTTTGCATTAAGATAACAACATACTCAGTATGAATTATCCAACTGTCATCCTGTAAAACATCAAAATTCCTAAGACAACACACAACACTGGAACCTAGTAGTCCTTACTAAAATCACGATTATTCCTTTTAATTTTGGTATACATTCCAGATTATCAATCCTATATTTCTTAATAAATTGTTGAAAAGTGGACACATGTCAATAATTTTGTATGGTTTTACATTAACAACACTTAAGGATTTTGTGATTAAAAACAAAATATTTACTGCACTTGTGTCTCTTTTTCTTCTAAAATAAAACATAATAAAACTGGAGATATATTTAATGATATGTATTTTAAAATTCAGTGACAGTTTGACCAATAGTATAAATAATAACTAAATGATGCATTACCTTGAATGAAACAAGTGCATTTACTAGCTTTAATAATATAAAAAATGAGTTATTTTTTTCATAGATGATACTAATTCTCTAAATGTAACTCAGTGGTTTTGAGTTGTAATATTCTGTATAGCAGCTATATTATAGAAAATATTAATTCTCTAAATATGACTCAACACACAATACCTTTGTGTTTTGATATTCTTGGTAATGGTTGGTTTATGTCAAGAGAAGAAAGGTTATTATTTGATATAATCTCTGCATTATTTTTTACATACTATTTTTGATTAAATGTTCCCTTCCAATATCAGAACTGACCTTTTACAGAAATCTCTACACCACAGCACAAATTGATCTCATAAGGCAAAAGGATATTAAATAACATGGCCTGTCGGGAATGTACTGTTATATTCAAGTCTAGCATTCTGCTGCTTGTGGATATTGCTACCTTCCTAAAGTTAAAATTAACATTCAGCTATGAATCACTAAGCCCACTGATAGGAATTATGAGTGGATCAATGAAAACCTAGACATATATCAATACTTATCTTGGCACACTACACATAAACTGTGTCCCCAAAAAAGGTGAGGTATTGTTATCCCAGGTATAGAGCACACATTTTGGGAAGTGGCAAAGCTGGAATTTGAACTTCAAACCAGAGACCTTCAAACTTAATCTTTGGCTATACATTCTTCTTTTTTTATTAAAAGAATCGTTTATTGATTTTTAGGGAGAGAGGAAGGGAGAAGAGAGAAACACCGATGTGAGAGCATAACATTGATCAGCTGCCTCCCACATGCCCCCTACCGGAGATGAAGCCCACAACCCAGGCATGTGCCCTGACCAGGAATTGAACCAACAACCTTTTGGTGCAGTGGATGATGCCCAACCAACTGAGCCACATCAGCCAGGGCTGGCTATACATTTTTAATTCCTCCCTCCTACTCTCACCCTAAAATAAATTTGCTTAAAAAACAGTCTAGGAACTGGCCTACATGATTCAGTGGTTGAGTGTCAACCTATGAACCATGAGGTTATGGATCAATTCCTGATCAGGGCACATGCCTGCGTTGTGGGCTCCGGCCCCTGGTGGGGGGCGTGCAGGAGGCAGCTGATCAGTGATTCTTTCTCATCATTGATGTTTCTATTTCTCGCTCCTTTTCCCTTCCTCTCTGAAATCAATAAAAATATATTGTCTCTGTACTTTTCTCCTCTGTCAATATTTTCAGGCATTCATTTCTGATGTGTTTCCCCAGGCTTTAGAATGTTTATATGGCCCATTCCATTTTCTTTTTGCTCTAGGACAGTAGAGAGGTAGACTGCCTAATAAAATCTGAGAAGCTCTGATATGAAAGATTGAGGAAAAATAATTCCCACATGGGCACCAATGTGATAGGACCTTCCTAGAGGGAATGGGGGGTGGGGGCTCAGAGATAGACCCCAAGGGATAAGGATACTGCAAAGTGTAGAAAATGAGAATATTTATAACTTTTCTGAAGAAAAAAATCTGAAAAGGCAAATTTAGATCTTGTGTTGTAAAGGTGTTTAGCTTAAAAGCAAGAATATTTTCTATTTCTGTTTCTTTCTATTTTCTCCAGAGTGCCAAAGAGTAAAGGACAATATTGATAAAATATTTTTAAAAGATAGTTTTGGGGAGAAAGAAACTATAGATTCTTTAATAAATACAGATTGAGAGGAGTTGATGATGTCATGCTCATGGCTTTCTCTCACCACTGACTCATCATGTAAATAGAGAATTTCTGTCATGCTTGTCCTCCCGTCTTTGTGATGAAAAGTAAGCCCTGTGTGGCCTTCTATATGATGTTTCGATTCTTCAAATGAGTCCAGTCATCTTTGAACCTTCAAATGACTTTAGTCAGAAGGTCAGTCAAATCTTGCTCTGAATTGCAAATATAAAGTATCCTTTACTCGCCCACCCCTATCCATGTTGACCTTATATTTTACAGTGCTTTCTATAGCCTGGTAAGTAGCAACTAATGTTCTTAAGAGGCATATCTGGATCAATTTACAGGTTACTAAGCACTTTTGAGCTACTAATAGACTCAGAGTTCTGAAGGGCGATTTGCAATCTCACTATTCAAAGTGGGTCCACTGATCAGAGGTATCGGCATCCACTTGGTGCTTGTTACAAATGCAGTCTCGGCCCCTCCCCAGACCTAGTGGGCCAGAATCTGCATTTTCAGAAGATCCCCAGTGAATTCCCATGCACATTAAAGTCTGAGAAGCAAGATATGAAAGACAGGAAAAAATAGTTCCCACTCGGGCACCACTGTGATGGGGCCCTTCTGGAGGGAATTTGAGGGGCTCAGAGAGACCTCAAAATTCTTCATTTGAAGACAAATTAAGTAGGGGCCATGGCATTAAGTTTTAAGAAAAAACAGCCCAGCCCTAGCCAGTTTAGGTCAGTGGATAGAGCATCGGTCCACTGGAGGGTCCCAGCTTCGATTCTGGTCAAGGGGCATGTACTTTGGTTGTAATTTCAATCCCCACCCTAGTCAGGGTGCATGTAGGAGGCAACCAATAGATGTGAGATGTTTCCCTCTCTGTGTCTCTCCGCCTCTCTCCAGCCTCTCTAAAAATCAATGGGAAAAATATCCTCAGTTGAGGATTAACAAAAATAAAAATAAAAAATAATTTAAAAAGACGGCCCAGCCAGTGTGGCTCAGTGGTTGAGCGTTGACCCAGGAACCAAGAGGTCACTGGTTCAATTTCCTGTCGTGGCACATGCCCAAGTTGTGGGTCAATTCCCAGGAGGCAGCCAATTGATGATGTTTCTCTCTCATCAGTGTTTGTATCTCTCTATCCTTCTACCTTCCTCTGTTTCTAAAATCAATAAAAACAACCCTAGCTGGATTGGCTCAGTGGAGAGAGCCGTCAGCCTGAGGACTGAAGGGTCCCAGGTTCGATTCCGGTCAAGGACACATTCCCGGGTTGCAGGTTCGATCCCCAATGGGGGGCATGCGGGAGGCACCCAATTGATGATTCTCTCTTATCATTGATGTTTCTATCCCTCCCTCTCCCTTCCTCTCTCTCTAAATATCAATAGTAAAAAAAAAACATACAAGGATGGAACTGGAGAGCATTGTGCTAAGTGAAATAAGCCAGCCGGAGAAATATAAATATCACATGATCTCACTCATATGTGGGATATAATGATCAACATAATTTCATGAACAAGAATAGATCCAGAGACAAATGGCAGGGGAGGGGGGTTAGAGAGCAACCAAAGGACTTGTATGCATGTATATTAGCATAACCAATGGACACAGACACTGGGGCGGTGGGGGCTTGCCCGGGGTGGGAATGGATGTCGGGGGGGTGTCAAGCAGGGAAAAAGGAGACATATGTAAAACTTTAGACAACTAATTAATTAATTAGTTTTTTAAAAAAACATACAAACAAACAAAAAGAAAAGATGGTTCCTGGGTTCCTGGGAAAGGGAGGGAACTGACTACATTCACACATGAACCTGCTTTTTCTGACTCCACAGATCATGTCTTCCCCCCCCCCCCCACCTTGGTTTGCCTTTCTGTGAAAGGCAAGAAAGACAGACCTATGCTGGGCAAATAGAGATGAACTGTGGTACCTAAACATTAGGTCCCAGGGATTGGACCTGAGATGGCTACATCATCTACCTGCCAGATCACACCCTAATCCCTTTTGAATCACATACCCCAAAACAGCAACGTAATATGAAAAAAAATAAAGTACTACTTCCTGGAACCAGGGTTTCTATAGAGGAATCCTTAATCTTTCCTCCAATATATACACGCTTCCTCAACAGGATCAAGCATGCTTGCCAAGAGGATAGCAGGCTCTGGGCTCAAGTGCCAGCTTCATCACTTATTGTGTGGCCATAGATAAAAATGATTTAGTTGCTCTAAGCCTCACTTTTCACATCTGTAAACCCACCCATAATAATAGCTCCTATCTCATGGAGTTATTGTGAGTGTTAAATAAGTTAATGCAAGTAAAATTTTTCTAGCAATGCCTGGCACATAGTATAACAACTCAATAAGTAGCAGCTACTATTACTATCATCATTATTATAATTGCTATTATTATTACTAGAGATCTGCTTCTGATTTAACATTAATTAGCACTCCCTTGGTAGAGTTGTTCAACCAGTTCCATATGCAGAGCATCACCAACTGTGTTTCATCCAGTCTATAATTCTCCACCCCATCAGGAAATGGATTTTTATAAATCAATGTGACACACAGGACAAAAATCGAGCTGTAGAGTGTCTGCCAGAATAATTCCCTAATCTTTCAAAGCACTAAAGATCAGGGGACTCAAAGGGCCACACTGTTTGCTAGCTAACCCCTTTCCCTGTCTATCCATAAACCACTCAATTTAATATTTAATTCTAAAATTTTGAGTGAATTTAATTTCCAGTTTGAGGTTAGAGTTTTGAGAAATTCAGACATTTTCTTTTATCCAGTCTTTGAGCTCTCCTCTTCCCCACAATTCCTCAGAATTACCAGCAGTGGTTTAACAATTTCATCTGCATTTATCTAAATTCTCTCAGATTGTCATTTTCTGTGTCAGGAGGCCATTTATATTAGCTGGTAGCTCTCTTATGATCTCTTCGCTTATCTCTGTCTTCAATTCCTCTTAACCAAATGTGTTCTGACCTTTCTGCATTCTCTCTATTGCCAATCAACATGACCCACACAGTCAAGCTATCCTGCCCGTATTTTTTGTGAGCCAAGGATAAATTGAAAAACCAACCTCTAAAAGAGTTAGCTTCTTTGGTCTAACCTCTATTCATTCAGGGTTAAAATAATTCTGATAATAGTTTTACAGGCTTGTGTTTGTTCTTTTATAAAGAATATTGGATGGGAGTTTGGGCCTAAAGCTGAGGACAGAGAAGTAGTAAGTAGCATCACATTCTAAAGAGAACCAACAATGATTGGGATCAGTCACCCTACAGAATAGGCTCTACTGTCAATCATTATATCTTGGAGGTAGGAGAAAGCACAAGTCCCTCTGATCTCTATAAGTTGAATACTGGGAAAGGAATCACAGCAATCATGCACAGGGGAGCACAGCATGATAAGTGGGGTGCTGCATCACTTCCCTGTGGAGAATGGATGAGGCTGCCTTCTGTTCCCCCTGGGTAAAGTGAGGGGGTACCTGCAAGAACTGTGAGCTACAAAACCACAAAGACATACCAGTTCCCACAACATAGCTATAATAAAAAAAGGCCAACAATAACAAGTGTTGGCAAGGATTGGACAAATTGGAACACTCATACACTGGTGAGGGAATGTAAAATGACACAGCCACTTTGGAAAACAGTCTGACGGTTTAACCATACTTTTACCATATGACCCAGCCATTTTACTCCTAGTATATACCCAAGAGAATTGAAAACATATGTACACAAAAGTTTCCTAGGGCTGAGAGGAGGGGAGAGGGGGAGGTTTAGGGGACATGATGGCTAAACAGTACAGGGTTCCTTTCTAGGGTGATGAAAATGTTATTAAATGATTGTGGTGATGGTTGCACAACTCTGGAGATATTAAAAGCCATTGAATTGTGTACTTTAAACGGGTGAAATGTATCATATCTCAATGAAGCTGTTACTGAAGGAGGGGGGAGGTGAGAAGGAGCAGCATGGTTTGCCCCTCGCCCCTTCCAGCTGGATTTTTGCTGAGGGGAAATATCTGTAGGCCCATCCCAGTGCACATATCAGAGCATTGTGAGGGAGTATTGGGGAATTTGGAGGCTTATGTGAACACAGAAACTGGTGCCTGCTTCTAGCCTGGAGATACAGAATGGGGTAGGACAAGGTGGATGCTGGGACAGTTGACCCTACAATGACAGTGAAGAGGGCCAGCAGTGGCTATGCCTGGCCAGCACAGTTTGGCAAGGGAAGAGTGAGTATATTTTGTACAGGTCAAGGTGGCAATGAGGAAGGAGATATCTGGGCTTAAGCAATCATGCCAGCATCTGACTCAAGGAGGCGGCCTAGTAGACAAAGAGACCTTCAACAGAGAGATTTGGGGCATGCAACCAAGTAGCTGAGGGGGAGGGAGGAAAAAAAATGCTGAGCCATATCTTCTCTATCAGGAACCTATATAGTGGGGAGGCCCTCCAGGGTCCTCTAAGACTGCACTTCTCAGCCTTTACCACACCCTCATGGATCACCTGGGAATGTTATTAAAATGCAGGTTCTGACTCAGTGAGTCTACATTGCTAACAAGATCGCAGGTGATCTACATTCTGCTGGTATGTGGACCAACTTGGAGTGGCAAAGCTCTAAATCACTAGTTCTCAAAGTCTTTGGTCTCAGGATCGTTCTGCACTCTCAAAGATTATTGAGATCTCAAAAAGCTTTTGTAGATGTGAGTTACAGCTATTGATATTTACTGTGTTCAAAATTACAATAAGAATTTTATATGTATTGATTCAATAATAAATCCCATTATGTATTAGCATAAATAACTATATTTTCAAAATAAAAATATGTAGTGAGTGGCATTATTTTACATTTCTGCAAGTCACTGACTTAACAGAAGATAACTGATGCATTCAATTTGTTGTAGTAGATTGGTTTTGTTGAAGAACATAAAGAATATCTGACCTCATGCAGATAATAGTTGGAAAAAGGAGGAGTATTTTAATGACCTTTTAAGGTAATTATAAATACTCTTCTTTGATACTACTCTAAAACTCCATGAGATAGTTTCTTAAAGGTTAGTTATAACATGAAATCTCAAACAATAACAGTGAACTTTTCATACTCTGTTAAATTAAAATTCATTGGTCTATTTTGCACTTTGAATGGATCTTTTACCCATACATGATTTTATAAAATCGTGCATGGATAATTTGAAAATAATGGTTCACTGCAGATGCTCCAAATGTTGACACATTGCATTATACAACTTCCAAAAGTCACATTTGTTAATACCACCACTGATTTTACCACTCAGCTCACAAGAAAAGTTTTTAAATACTGGGAAACCTTCACATGCACAATGGTGGATACAAGTTTTCAAATTTTTACTTTTTGCTTGAAAGCTCAAATTTTGTCATTTGATAACAATTGCTGTCCATTGTTTTACTTGAAGTGGGAGGCTTACTTCTGTAATTTGCAAGAAAAAGGCTGCCAAGTACCTAAGTCTAATAACCATAGTTTGTCAGGAACTCTTTCAAATGAAAATAAGTGGTAGTTCATCTTGCAACTCTATAGTATTCAGCAGAAATGCTTTAAGCATACTTCCCACTTATCACAGAATATTAATAAGACGTACTCATAGGTCAAGACTCAACACAATTAGTCATTTTTACTGCTTTATTTCCAGGGGTCCTCAAACTATGGCCTGCGGGCCACATGCGGCCCGCCGAAAACATTTATCCGGCCCGCCGGGTGTTTTTGCCGCCGCTGTGTGCATAGGAATTTGTTCATAGTTTTTTTTAAACTATAGTCCGGCCCTCCAACAGTTTGAGGGACAGTGAACTGGCCCCCTGTTTAAAAAGTTTGAAGACCCCTGATTTAGACATTCTTAATTGAAAATGGATTCTCTTCTGTTTTGATTTGTTTTGTTACCAAAAGTTAACAGCAAAGATGAATACCATGACTATTAGTACAGTTTGGGGCCACTGCTTTGATTTGTGCTAAGGTGAAGGCAGTTTTACCCACCATTGATTTGCACTGTCATTGAAAATACCAACATAGTGAAAAAGACAAATAATATCTCAGTATCAACATGAAAATAGTTTTGATCTTGCATACCAAAGAAAAGGTCTCTGAGAACCAATGCCATAAGGATCTCACCATGTGCCTCATGAAACAGACAGCATTTGGAAGGCTGCTATCCGAGGGTACAGAGCCCTGGCAGAGCACACCAAAGAAACCACAACAACCGAGAGAGAGCAACAATAGCAGCCCAGTCAGTAAAGAGGCCCTTATCCCTTTTCCCTTCTCACCTCCCTCCAGCCAACATACTTGGTGAACTAGGCCTTGGAGACAGGGGAGGATATATTTTAGAGCTAGATCAGGCCACTCCAACACAGCTCAACCTTAGGCTTGGTCAAGGAGAGGAAATGAGGTTGAGATCAAACTTGAGATTAAAATTTTAAGCTGGATTGGGCTTCTAATAACCAAAAGTGACCAGAAAGTTTATAGAATCTACCCAAGATGTTATTAAGAAAACAGGGAGGGCAGTAAGACAGAGCACAGTTGGAAGCAGAGATTAAAGCTAAATAAAACACTTTTATGTTTCTATCCCCACTGAGTTGAAACTCTTCGTTAAGCAGTTATGTCTAGTCCCCCTTCCATTTATAATGCATACATATTTGAGCTAATTGAAAAACTCCCTGTGGTAATATGCCATATTCCATTTTTCTCTTTTCAGTATCATATCATTCATCTATTCAGCAAAGTTCGATTGAATGCCTACTGTGCCAGGGACTGTTCAAAGGCTTAGAAAAAAATGCTTGGGAAACACCAATGAAAAAACAGATGCATATTGTTGGTGGAGCTTACATTTTTAATTGTTACTTTTTAAGGCTGGGATCTTGGAGCAACATAATAGGGTTTGGGACAGAGTGGGTAAATATTCTGAGTGGTCCCAAGGAAAATGGCCAGAAATCTATATCACAGTGTTCCAGGGGCTGTAGACCTGACTCCAACAATCAAGGTTATCTGATAATGTAGTGGGCAGAAGCCCAAGAGCAGAAGGCTCTGGGAAAAGTTAATAAGAGTGGCAGCATCTCAATTTCAGTGGCACCCAGAAGGACAACTGAAGTCCAACAAAGTCCAACTCCTTCAAAGAAGAGGGCCTGGTGAGGACTTGGAAGGGATAGAGTTTTGTCAAATGAGATGGGGTTACTTGGGAACTTTTCTAGTACTAACAAAAATTAACTCACAGCCCAGGCTGAAGTGGCTCAGTTGTTTGGATGTTGTTCATGCATCAAAAGGTTGCCAGTTCAATTCCTGGTCAGGGCCCATGCCCAGGTTATGGGCTCGATCCCTGGTAAGGGGTATGCAGATAAACCTTCCCTCTCCTTTTATATCTCTCTACCCAAGCAATGGTCATAACTCTTGAGGGGAATGCAAATGCCCTAGAAAATGGTAGACAATAAAAAAGAATACTAATAATCTTATGTTTAATTACCATAAAAGTCTCAGAGCAGAGCTTCTCAAAATGTTGTGTGTTATGCCAGGTGTATTGAATCATTCTAGGGTACTTGTTAAAATGCAGATTACTGGGCTCAAGTCCAAACCAACTGTTTTAGTTTTAGTTCCCCTAGAAGCAGACCCAGAGACAAGGATTCAATTGCAGGAAGTTGATTTGGTTGGTGGTCCCAAAAACTCTAGTAGGGGTGAGTGAGGAAGTGAGACAGGGAAGGAAAGGCAGCCAATAAAAGATGCACTCTTACACCAGTTACCTTTGTGGGCAACTGGAGCTTAATCCCACCAGGGAACTTTCAAAATAATATAGTACATGCAACTCAGAATTATGCTACTGAAGAGGAGAGGGAATTGAGGTCTGTGAACACCAACTCCCCTCAGTCATTGATTGATACTACACTTGTGTGGCATTAATTCCTTGACACTTCTGGCCTATGAAATCATAGCCTCTGGCAAAAAGGAGGTGTTAGGAATTTGGGGGTTGGGATTGGATGCACCAAATATGGTGAGAATTAAAGAAATATGGGCAGGGACCCAACATTATCTGCTATACCAACTATATTAACATGCCAGTGTGTGCAGCTGGAATCTGCATTTGGAGCAAGCAGTTGGAGAACATAGAGTATTAAGAAAATGTAGTACAAGTGAGATTCAACTTCTAATTTCCAAATGGTTTCTATGAATAAGAAGACATTTCTATCCCACCATCTCTTCCCCACTCCCCCAAAATATCCAATTTTAGTAAGCCCTTCTTTTCTTATGATGAAATTATAAAACTTAAATCTGCCACTCACCATTATAATAACTGGGCTCAATTTCCATTTTGTACCAGGGGAGCTATTTTAGACAAACCCTGTGAACTTAAAAAGGGAAAGTGATTCATTGGCATGTAAGGTCCGTTTCATGTTGATGTCAGGATAGAGAAATCAGATGGTGCTAAATGTTCTCTCGGGTCAATACCTGATGACTTCATAGCTCTCACTAGCGTTTTAATGGTTCAACATTTAACACTCAAGTCCAGGAACTTTTTGCCAGCTCTTTGTGAAGGGGGAGACAGAAGGAGATGCTATTGAAAGGTTTTTTCAGAAGGTTAGTTAATGCACTAGGGCATGGATTTCATTACATGGTCGCATAACACTGAGTGGCAGAATATATAGTGGGCAATCTAAAAATAATTACTGCTCAGATGTCGATTAAACAAGGGTTGGCCATGAGCCAGACTTTGGAAATATGAAGCTAGGGGTTGAGAAAGCAGGTTCCTGGGATCCTGATCTTTGATAAGGCTGCAGATTGGGAAGAAATAAAGTCAAATTCCTGCTACTGGAGTTCTCACTCACTTTTCCTTTTCTTCATAATCAAAAGCTACCCCATGTCCATTGGAGTTGCAAAGTGCAAATAGAGGGATATCCGTCTTATTTGCTACAGTCAGCAGTCATCTCATATATGATGAATATCAATGTATCATTAATGTTCATCTGTGGTTCATCATGCTCTTTCTATAATACTGCCCTGCCTAGGAAAGTATAGGAATTGAGCAGAGACCAAGGGAAAAAAGAGAAACTAGCACAGAATATGGAGCTGAAGGTTCTCCTAAGAGAATCAGTAAGAAATGCTTGGGAGGGGCAGGGAAGTGAATACATGTAACTGAGGCAGGCATCCTGAGCTTCCACTCTTTGCCAAAGCACTCACCACACTGTCGCATTTTTGTCTTTTTTCTTGCCTATTTCTCCTCCTTTCTGTCCCCATTAGAGTTCCTTGAAAGCAGGGATAAGTTCTGCTCATTCTTGAATTCTCTCTGCCTAATATACAGGAAGCTCACACTGCATTTTAGTGAAGTATATAAATGAATAATAATTATTTTAAAAAAAAACTTGTGCCAGAAAGTAAGGAAGTGCCAAAGGGAAGGAAGGAAGGAAGGAAGGAAGGAAGGAAGGAAGGAAGGAAGGAAGGAAGGAAGGGTAAGATACAACTGAAAGAATTCCCAATGGCCAAAGCTGGAACAGTTTGAACAAAAAAATAATGTTGAATTATAACTCAAAATATAAAATAAATACTCATGAGTCCGTAATAATATAAATGATTGAATAAATTAATAAATGAGGAAGAAGAAGAAATCTTCCATACAGAAAAATTTAGAATAGAATCTAAATTTTATAGATACTCCACCCTAAAGGAAGTAGACCATAACTTACCCACTCCTTAACTATGGGCAGTGCAGAGTGACTTTCCTCCAAAAAGGACACTGTGGAAAGAGGGAAAAAGAAGAGTAACCTTGTAGTGGAAAGACCTGACAAACTCTACTTTATCCTGATGACCAAAGGTAACATCAAAAGTTATCAACCACGTTGATAGTACACTCCCTTAATATGATGTGATAAAAATGGAACCTAATCTCTGTGGTCTTCCTCCCCAAAACTCAGCACCCCAGTCTAATCATGATAAAACATCAGACAAACCCCAATAGAGGGGCATCCCACAAAATACCTGACCAGTTCTCAAATCTGTCAGGGTCATCAAAAACAAGTAAAGTCTGAGAAACTATCACATCCACGAGAAGCCTAAGGAGATGTGACAACTAAATGTCTTGTGATGCCCTGGATGTGATCCTGGAAAGAAGGACATAGGGGAAAACTAAGGACACATGAATAAACAATTGGCTTTAGTTAATAATAATGTATCGGTTTTGGTTCGTGAATTGTAACAAATATATCTTGCTAAGGTCAGAAGTTAATATAGGGGAAATGTGTGCAAGGTGGTGGGGGAGGTGAGCTTTATGGGAACTATCTGTGCTATATGATCACTTTTTCTATAAATACAAAACTTCTGAAAAATAAAGTCTATTCTGCACCTGAAACTTGTGTCAGTGTCACTCCAACAGATTCAATAAAAAGGAGAGAGAGAGAAAGAAGAAGGGAAAGAAGGAGATAATAGGATTCAACTCTGTGCTATAGGCCATGGGCAGACCTGCTATAGAAAACCTGTAGTAACCATAAATGGAAAACTCCTGGGGCTCACAACACAGGCACAGATAAGAGACAGTTCCCCTGTGGTGCTCCAACAAGAATTTCAGGAACCAAACCTTGACTTTGAGCCTGAGTAAGGGGGCTTGCTGAGTGTACAAGTAAGACTAGTGCTTTATTTGGTTGTAAAAGTTGTTTCTGAATGCAGACATGGCTGGTGTTTAAAAGGCAATAGGGCCTTAGCTGGTTTCACTCAGTGGATAGAACATTGGCCTGAGGACTGAAGGGTCCC
Source organism: Myotis lucifugus (assembly GCF_000147115.1). Lineage (NCBI taxonomy): Eukaryota > Metazoa > Chordata > Mammalia > Chiroptera > Vespertilionidae > Myotis > Myotis lucifugus. The sequence continues at coordinate 539,732 of NW_005871097.1, forward strand.
AGGTTTGATTCCGGTCAAGGGCACATACCCAGGTTTGTGGGCTCGATCCCCAGTGGGGGGCGTGCAAGAGGCAGCTGATTAATGATTCTCTATCATCATTGATGTTTCTATCTCTCTCTCCCTCTCCCTTTCTCTCTGAAATCAATAAAAATATATTTAATTTTTTTAAAAAATAAAAGGCAATGGGCCCACAATTCCAGGCTCCTCTGGACTAGGGGACATCTCACTGTTTCCAGGCTACCAAGATCACTAAGAAAAGCAAGAGAAGTGATGGGGCATTGCATCTACATCCCTGTGTTCTTATCTCCTGAATATTATTTGCATGCTTTGGGAGAAACAGAAGTAAAGGTAACCTTGACTTGAACTCAAGTTGTGGATCTCACTCGTTTTTTGCCACCCATACCAGATTCTGCCTGTGTCTCTCTGTGATCACGGACTAGTTTGGACTTGGGGTTGCCTCACCCAGTAACTACGGCTGTCTTCTTCCATTCCGAATATCTGGCCTGCCCAGTGTACCACCATCTGTTGAGGGCTTTCTAGGTGTGGGCATACTTTCCGTGTTGTTGCATTAATGCTACTGTTATCTTTGCCCACCTGGAGGCGAGAATTTGATGTTCTAGGAGGAGTTGCCCTCAACTGTTAAGGGCAGAGTTCATCTTTACACTTCTCCATTGGGTGGACAGCAGAGTAGACAAGTAGTGGTCACAGGAAACCCCAAGCCCCTCCCGGCCTCACAAATTTTCCAATCTATAGTTCTACTTCATTCTGCCCCACAACCCTGGGTAATTCCCAGATCAGTAAGATAACCTCATGCAGTGATTAGCCTAACTATGGCCAAGAGTCAGACACTGCTTAAAACAGTCCAGTGTTGATGCTGACAGACACACTCCACTGTGGTAACAGCACAGAAAATGCTGATGAATTGTTCTTTGTTCCATTGGTTTTGATAGTAACTAACATTTATGTCACAGTTTGCAGTGTTCAGACAAACCTGACCTCACTTGATTTTCAAAAAAATTGTCTGAGACAACCAGAAGTGTTGTTATTGTTTCCATCTTGCCTAGGAGGACGTCTAGGCTCAGAGATATTAAGCAACTTGTAACAAATTGATGTGGTAAGAAAGGCAGTAAGGGTACAGGGAACCTAGCAAATGGCTGCTCCTGACACATGTAGCTTAATAGTGTGTCCTTGGGTGCCCTTCCTGATCCTCTTATAAGTTCTATCTATTGGATTTTTTTTTTTAATCTCAAACTCTCAAAAGTCTATAAACTGGGGTTGTTGTTAAACATGATGAGACAGATTCAAAATTACTTGCACACTATTATATAGCTAAGAAGATCTCAGTAAAAAAGAGTACAGACCTAGTAAGACAACAAAACTACTGTTACTCCCTTTCACAGTACTTTCCTAAAGTGATATTCTCCCTGAGTGGCATCCTTCACACCTATAACCATCCAATCTGTCTCTAACCCAGACTTCTCCTGAGCTCCAGATTCATTTATGCAACTGCCTGCTGGGAATGTCCACTTGGGTGCCCAGTAGACACCTCCAGGCCAACGTATCCTAAGGTGAACTCAGTATACATCTCCCAAACCTGCTCCTCCTAGGGGACTTCTGAATGCATTTAATAGCACTACAGTCAGTCCACTGTACAAATCAGAAATGTGGGAGTGTTGTGACAGTCCTCCCTCTTTCTCACCCCCACACTCAATTGGCAAGTTTTCCCAATTATTTCTCCTAAATATGTCTCCAACCACTCTTTATCTCCCCATGTCCCTTTTTATCTTTAATTTCTTTATTGGTTAAGGTATTACAAATGTGTCCTCATCCCTCCCCAGGTCTCTTAATCCTTTATGTTCTGCAATATATTCCCCCATGATCTCCTTGCCTCAAGTCTCACCCCACCCCCTCAAACTCCTCTCTGCCTGGCCAAGCAGCACCCCCAGATCTGGCCCTGCCTAGCTACCTAACATTCCAGCCTCAGTCCCTCACTTTGCCTCAAACAAATGTGTTCCAGCAAACCCGTAGTACATCCAGTCCACAAACAGGAATGCACCTTCTGCCTAGAATGCCTTGTCCCCACATTCAAGACTTAGTTCAACAACCATTGTCACTTCCTCTATGAAGCATTCCACTCCCCAGTGAAAGTTGCTCACTGTCTCCTTTGTAACACTATTGTAACTTGAACTTGTTAATACTGTGGCCCTTCTCACAATTCTTTGCTTACATGCCTTCCCTCTACCACTTCTACCACCATGTTGGGAGAACAAACACTGGGTCCTACTCATCCTTGCCCAGTGCCCAACACATACTGGACACTCCATAGATGTGCATTGAATGTACGCTGGAATTCATGATCACTGAAATTTAGAATCACTGAAGGAAACTTAGAGGGAACCTAGTCTATTCTAAACACTCATTTTACAGATATTGGTATCAAGGCTCAGAGAGGATATGACTTGCTGAGCTACATTCCTACTTGGCAGCAGTGGTAATAAATAGAGTCAAATCTCTACCCTCTTTCCATAATTCCTCACTGTCTCTCAGACTCAAAGTAGAAAAGACATTGTGCCTGTCAGTATCTTCGTTTCCCCTCATAGGCAATGGAAATTACTAATGCCTTCCCTCTCTACAGCACAGAGATTTTATTTAACTATGGTTGAATGCTATCTCTAAAAATGCTTTGACTTCACAGAAGAAATACACCACAGCCAAGACTCAGCAGCCCACCACTTTGATTTCAACTTCTCAGTTTACTCTCTCACTTCCTCTATTGACTTTTCCTCCCATGCAGCCTGCAGGCCAGCAGAGGCTGGAGGAGAAAGAAATTTGCAATTTCCTTTTCCACTCCAAATCCACTTAAATAAGGAGAAAGATATTGTAAATAAAGTAAGACAAAGAGTCCTATGAGCAGTGTTAATAATATTGCCATTGGGCCCTAGCTGGTTTGTCTCAGTGGATAGAGCGTTGGCCTGCATACCAAAGGGTCCCTGGTTTGATCCCTGGTTGGATGCCTGGTTTGATTCTGGTCAAGGGAACATGCTTGGGTTGCCGGCTCGATCCCCAGTAGTGGATGTGTAGGAGGCAGCTGAACAATGATTCTCTCTCATCATTGATGTTTCTAACTCTCTTTCCCTCTCCCTTCCTCTCTGAAATCAATAAAAATATATTTTTTAAAAATAATATTGCCATTGATCAGAAGTTTAGAATGAGAATAAAAGGGGGTTCAAGTTGGAAGTCTTGCACTGGGAATGCTTATGACACTATTCAGACACTCCACATCCATCCATATGTATGTATATAAAATACCTAGGAGATATATTTCTTAAATCTTTATTGTTTAAAGTATTACATAGGTCCTCCCCCCCAATTAACCTCTTCCAGCCTGTTCCCATCCTCCCCCACCCCCAGGCTCTCACCTCCCCATTGTCTGTGTCCACAAGTTATATATACAAGTTCATTGGTTGATCTCTTCCCACCCACCCTCCCCTGCCTTTCCTCTGAAGTTCAACAGCCTATTCATGCTTCTATATCTAGGAGATATTTTTACAATTCTGAAATTCTTTTCAAAGGGGGAGGAAGGTTAATTTGAAAAATAATATCATAGAAGACAAAGAAAGACTGTGGAAGTGTTCCAGATTAAAGGAGACTAGAGAGATATGACAATGACATGCAGTGTCTCACCCTATACTGGATTCTGTGCTGGAGGGAAAAGATGCCATGAAGGACATTATTGAATCAATTGAAAAAATTAAAATGAGAAAAAATACAAATGTGTTGTATCAGTATTAAATTGACATTCTATTGTGATTAGGTAAGAGACTATTTCTTTTCTTTAGGAGATACACACTGAAATATTTAAAAGTAAAGGCTCAAGATGTAACTAAGTTACCCTCAAATGGTTCAGAAAAACTGTGTGCATGTGTAGAAAGAAAAAGATAAGTAGATACATAGGTAGATAGATAATAGATGATAAAGAGCTAGATATGGATGTATAAAAGAAATGAGGTAAAATGTTTATAGTAAGTGAATCTCGGTAAAGCATTTACAGATGTTATTTATAATACTGCAACTTTTTGGTAAGTTTAAAATCATTTCCAAATAATAAAAATCATATGAATAAGAGTTTGCATATTTAAGTTCCATTTGCTATATCTCTAGCTACCTATCTATCATATATCTATCTATTTTCAGTAATCATGCCCCTGACAGTATGTTAAAAGCTAATTAAAAATAGGAATAGGCATAATATTTTTCTTTAAATAGTTCATTTTTAGTTCAGAACAGAGAGCCTAAACAATGAGAAGATGGAAATAATAATAAGCAACAAGTGCTGGAGGCCAAAGGAGTAGCAGCAACAAAAGGAAAGGCAAAATGGGATTCCAGTTTTAGAAAGCAGACAGAATTTGAGTCAGGCCTATGAGTGGGGGGCAGTTCTGGAAAGGAGAACAAGAGAGGAAATGATACCCCAAGTGGAGGGTACAGTGGAGCCAAGGAACAGAAGTGGGGAAATACACCCTATCCTGAGTAGTATGATTTGAAAAGTTTCATGGGGGTGAGGGTGGAGGTGGCAAAGATCAGTGTAGATATGTAGGCTGGGGCTAACTGGGGATACCTGAAAATGCCAGGTTAAGGAGTTTGGACTTTATTCCAGAGGTCAGCAACCCCTTAGAAGTGGCTGACCTCTCTTTGTTCTGGACAATGCAGATAAAGCTGGGAGTGGGCTATGCCAACAATTACACAAAGATACTAAGAAGGCCTCCCTCATAGATCCTACCAATCAGAAATCCATTTGAAAACAGAACTATTTTGGGGGAGCTAATTTGGTACTTATTGTTCACAATTGAGTGCACTTTAATCAGATAATTATTTCTCTTGCCTTTAAAACATGGCTATTTTCAGCTATGTTGTCAGCCACACTGAGGGAATGGAAATTTTAAGAGGAGGATGGAGAGCAGTAATTTTGGAGATGTGAGTGAGGGGAGACTGAGATGGCAGGTATATTAGTCAGAATAATTAGTGCTAGCTGCTGTAACAAAAAAATATCAGTGATTTAACATAGTAAAGTTCTATTTCTCATTCATTCATTTATGTTGAAGACATGAATGGTATAAACAGAACAGCTCTCCTTCATCAGTCCCCCCGAATTGGTGACTCAGGAATCCAGGTACCTCTATCTTGTGATGCTGCCATCTTAAACACATGGCCTCTGAAGTCACCATGGAAAGGAAAGATCGAGTTTTGTGGCCAGGTCTGGAGGTGATGTATATAACTTCTGCCCATGGCTCAGAGCCTAATCACATGGGCCCAACCAGACTGCAAGAGCCACTGGAATATGTAGTTGTTCTGTGTGCCCAGGAAGAGGAAATGAGATCGTAAGTTCTGGGTTTCCCTAAGAGCCAACTCTGAGACAAGGATATGAGACAAAGATAATAGTGTAGGTGAGAGGTAATCTCAGAACACCTAGGGAAAAGAGTAGGGAAGTGAGACAGAAAGAAGGAAGTCAATATAGAATATATTAATGAGCATACTCTGGCACCTCAGGCTCAATCCAAATGGGGATCACTGGAAAACTGTATAAAACAAGCCCAGAGTTATTCCATGTGAGAGGTAGGAAAGCTGAGCTATCCACCAACTTCCATCCTTTGTTGGTTGAGAGTGCTCTCTGGGAAGTTAATCTCTGGCATTTCTGACAAGCAGACAAACATGCTTCAGTGGCCAGAGAAAGTCCTCAGGCAAAGAGTCCATGTGCTGTGGATGACGCGAGCAGTGTGTACTAAATAATGAGTGCTGAATGCATTTGAAAGGGATATCAAAAGCATCTGCTACAGTGAGTACCCACCTGTAGCTTCTAGGCTCTCTGTGCCCCACACTTAACCCTGATCAAAACACTCCTGGGAGATCAAAGTACGGTCTTTGACCATGGCTGTGGAATGAGTCCTAGAAATTCATTTTCAACAAGCTCCTCCCATGGGTCAAGGCAGTCCATTTGGAAATACCTCTCATTCTCTACTCAAACTTCTTCATCTCTCTTCTCTTGCAACCTTCTAATGAAACCACTCTCCATAAGGTCACCACTGGCCTCCCACTTCAAATCTCTTTTTCTTTTCAAGTCCTCAACTTAGTCATCTGACAAATGTTATTTTCTTGAAACAGTTTTTTTTTTCCCTTCAAGAAACCCCACTCTTCTCAACTCCCCCGCCTTCCTAGGTGCGCTCTCTGCACCAAATAACCAGAGAAGCTCACTCTTCCTTAGAGGCTTACAGATGTTCCTGGTCACCACACTTAGACTTTGAGAAGAAACCAGGAATAATAAGTAGACTTATTGATAATGGCTTCCTGAAGGCATGTTTTGAGAAGGAGTCTGAGGCTATATGTTCAATTAGCTATGTCTGCCATGTGTGTTGACATGGAGAATGGCAGCCTGAGTTCGGACATTAGTCACCTCTGCTATAGATCTGTGTCAAGTGTCCAGCTTATATGATCTTGACAATCTCATCTACTCCCAAGGCATTAACGACCATTTCTCTATAGATGCCAACTAAATTTATATTTCTATTCATGACCTTCCTAAGAATTTCAAAACTCATATTTTCAACCCTTTGAGGACATATTAACCTTGATATTTATTTTTATTACAATCTCATCTGCATTCTCCATGTCATATGATGGCCTCACCATCTTTCAAGACACCTTGGCTTGGAATCTTTGCAGCATCCTTATTCCCTTAATCTTTCCTCACCACCTTTCCCTATAATTTACCATGGTGTGCAACAAATTGTATTAGAATTAGCTGTTTTATTCTCTGTCTAACCCCAAAACACTATGGATTCAGTGAACAAAATAACCAGATCTGACTCATCTTGCACCTTCAGCTTTCAGAACTGTTTGTGGTAAAAATTACATGCTAAGTGTCTGAGATTTTGTTATTATTTACATAGATAAGCAATGCATGTGTGTTTGTATATATCAATTGAATGTATAAATTATATATACATACATATGTTTGTTTTGTTCCTTGTCTTTAACACTCCACACTTCCCACCCCACATCTCCAATCAATCACCATGCTCTGTCCATTCAGTTGATCCACAAAGACATCTACCTATGCCAGCTCCATTTCCATCCTCGTTATTTGCTACAGGCTGGGTCCCCTGGAAAACAGACTTAGAGGTAAATATATGAGTACAGGAAGTTTATTAGGAACAACATCTGTAGAGCAGGGAGGGCAGCAGGGTTGGACAGAGAAGGAGTTAGGATACAATATAGTCACAACAAAATCCTCAGCTTTTAGGGAGCTTTAGAGCTGGGATGGCCCTTCAGATATTCTCCAAATCGGGGAAGGTAGGACCTTTATAAACCACCACCCCACCCCCCGCATTGACCAAGTATTGGGTATAGTGAAAAGTGTGCTTTGGGGCTAGCTAGCAAGCTCTCTTCAAGTAAGGGCAAGGCCCAAAAGGAGACTCAACTAGATCCATCAGCTGCCAGCATTTCCTGCAGCTGGGCTGATGAGCACCTCAGTCCTGAAATGGGGATCTTGGAAGCATACCACCGCATCCGCTAGACTGCTGGCATCCTAGATCATGCCCCCATGACTTCTTGTCTCCCCTACTGCAGACATTGCTAAATAGTCTCACTTCCCCCCAACCTCTTTTTTCCAATCCATCCTTGCCCTGTCACCCAGACTAATTTTTCACAAAGCAAATTAATATGTTCAAGATTCAACAGCTTACTTCGCAGTATGTACAAATCCATTTGGGGGTGGGGGGAAGTAATAGATGTAGATATAGATATAGATATATGGATATAATTATATAGATATAATATATATAGGTATAATATATATTTTTCACAAATATGCATAGAAAAGTATCTTTGGGAAAATCCATAGAGACAAAAAGTAGATTAGTAGTTGTCAGAGATTGACGGATGACTGCTAATGGGTATGGGGGTTTCTTTTTGAGGTGATGAAAATGTTCTGGAATTAGACAGTGGTGTTGGTTGCAAAACCTTGTGGATATACTAAAACCCAATGAATTATACACTTTAAAATGGTGAGTTTCATGGTATGAGAATTATATTGATTTTTTAAATATCTTAGAATTGACATATGAAAGTGATAGCAGTGATTATATCGGGTCTCTGTTCTTTGTGTTGAATTTGCTTTTTTATTTTTCTGTAAGTGAACCACATTTTTTAATATTAATTTAGGAAAGATAACAATTCTACCTTCAAAATGACTCTTCTGCTTTACAACCTTTGAAACTTCATCCCTACAGGTAGAGTAAAGGCCAAACTCCTTGCAAAATAGTCCAGGCCCTCTATGAGCAGGCCCCAGTCTGCTTTGACAGACTCTTATTTGCCACTCCCCCGTGACTGTCCACCCCTGACTTCAGCCACTTCAGGTTTCTTCATTTCATGAATGTGCCCTGGACTTTCTGCCTCAGAGGCTTCGTTCCCTGCCACTCACACCCATGCCCTTCTTTACCTCCTCTCCCACCCAGCCCTACCTGCAGAAATTTTTCCAGGGCCAGGTCAGATATCACTTTCCCAAAACTGTAATTAAAACATCTCTCTCTAGCTCTGCTAACACTTTGCTTGGAATTTGTTTTTATAACATTTATTACATGATGCCGTTTTATATAATCAGTGGTGTGTTTCTCATTAGGCAAATTCACCTTTGATTTCTCTACTGTATACAGCACATGGAATAAATAATCAGTAAACTTGATTTTTGAATTTTAAATATTTTAAATATTTTAAATGAAAATCCACATTTACTCACTTGCTCAGTATGGGTTGATATCAGATAGCATGATACCGCCAACATTTTTTAAAAATATTTTTATTGATTTCAGGGAGGAAGGGAGAAGGAGAGATAGAAACATCAATGATGAGAGAGAATCGTTGATTGGGTACCTCCTGCATACCACACACTGGAGATCGAGCCCACAACCTAGGCATATGCCCTGACCGGGATTCGAACAGTGACCTCCTGGTTCATAGGTCAAGGCTCTACCACTGAGCCACGCCAGCAGGGCAATACCTCCAACTTTGTTCTTTCTGAAGATCACTGTGGCTATTCAGGCTCGTTTGTGATTCCATATAAATGTTTGGACTATTTGTTCTGGTTCTATGAGATATGCCATTGGCATTTTGATAGGAATTGCGTTGAATCTATAGATTGCTTTGGTAGTATGGACATTTTAATGATGTTAATTCTTCCTATCCATGAACACGGCATATGCTTCCATTTATTTCTATCTTCTTAGCAACTTTCTTCGGTGTCTTATAATTTTGTGAGTATAGGACTTTTACCTCCTTGGTTAAATTTATTTATAGGTATTTTATTTTTTTGAATCAATTGTAAATGGGATTGTTTTCTGAGTTTCTCTTTCTGATAGTTCATTATTGGTGTATAAAAATGCAGCAGGTTGAGTGTATTTCCCCTCCCTTTTCAGCTCAAAGTTTCTGTCTTAAAACATCAACTAAATAGAAGCAGCAGTGCTTTTTGGGTTTGAATTATTAGATATTGCTTCAGTTCCCCTTTTCTGTATATATAGACATCAAAGAAAGAATTATGGAGAGTGTGATTTCAGTCATAAATATCCCAACAGACTTTAAAAACAGGATTGTCAGTAACCAACTGAAAATTGATCTTGAAAAGAAATTAGATGAAATTCATTACCCACAATTTTACAGTTTATTTATTTTATTTTGTATTAGAGAGAGGGATGCTCTTTCTACATATGAAATCTTTATTGGAAGAGTGGCAACGCAAGAGATGTGTAAATTGTGAGTCATTAATGAAAAGGAACAGAGGAGCTGTCACTATTACCATGGTTGCCATGGCCATATCATATTAAATCAGGATAGAGGAGGTTACTGAATCGGCTTTTCAAACAGGGTGTCTCCTCATGAGACATCTCTGCCAGTGACATCAGCAGGAACACCAAGTACAGAGTGTCCACTGGAGAGAACGTACAAAATATTCAAAATGATGATGATTCTGTAAATCAAATAGCTCTGCTGTGCCCCACTCAATGCTATTTCTGTCCTGTGTAAAATGTGTGTGTTCTGAATTTGATTACTATCTTTCACGTCATTCACTCACACTGTGGTGTATGGATGCAGTGAGGGGCTCCAATTAGGACCTGAAAATCCACTGCAGTGCAATTGAAGCATACTGATTTGAAACAGATATGAAGCTATGGAGAGGAAGAAGGATGTGAAAGCAACTCATTCCGAATTTCCTGTTTAGGGCGAAGGCACAACGCAAAATGGTGATTAGGAAGCCAAATTTCTGAGACAGTCCCAGATTTGAGTTCAGGCTCTGCCATTGCTCACTATAGGACTTCAGGCAAGTCTCTTATCCTCTTTAAGACTCAGTTTCTTTACCTGCAAAATGGGACTACTGTTGAAACAACCTCAAAGGTTTAACAGAGGGCGGGAGGAAATTCCTTTGTAAAACACTTCACAAGGTGCCTGGCACAAAGTAAGTGCTCAATAACTGTGAGCTATATACATTTTTAAACTGGAAGGGACTTAGGAGGTCATCCAATCCAAGCTCCTCACTCAGAAAATGAAAACTAGAGCCACAGAGTAGCCAAAGTTTGCACAGCTAGTGAGACATTCAGGGCTGATTCCTGTGCCTTCACATTATCCTCCTCTTGCACACCCTGCTGCGGCCTACAGCCCTGCCTACACTCTTCCACAAAGTGGAGCTTCAGTAAATAATTGGGGGGAGGGGGGAGCGTTCCTCTGGATAGCCACATCTCAAGCACAGAAAACTCTGAATGGTATGGAATTTTCTAATGCGGCACTCACTGCCTGCTCACTTAAATCTGCTGCAAGTATCTCTGGGAAATAAAATATTGGCAGGTTTGTCCAACAGCTGCTCAGGCTAGAGACCACAGGCTTATTTTCGTCCATTTATGTTAACTCATCTGTCTTAAGCTCTTTGTTAGTGACTCACCGCATACTGCTACCAAAAATATACACCAAAATCCAAGAATCATTCACATGAAGGGCAAACCTCTTCCTTAAAATACCACATTTCTGCCGTCTTGTTTTTATGAAGTTTTTGCTTCCTCCTGCCTCCACATCACATTTTCTTCTCTCCTTCCTTCCTTCTTTATCTCTGATTGCCTTCAGTGGCATGGAAGCCGCATGGTGAGGTCAAGAGGTTTCTAAAATGAACATCAGAAGACCTAGTTCTGGTAATGGCCTGACATTCTTTAGTTCTAAGAACCTAGCAAGTCACAACTGGTATGTGACTCAGTTTCCTTATATGTGATATGGGAAGGTGGTATTGACTCTACAGTTCTCATCAGCTGCAGTGTCAAGAACTTCCTCATTACTTTTTTTTTCAAGGATTCCATGCTTTGAAGGATTTTCATCTGCCATGTAAACTGCCTTTTAAAATAAAATTAATATTTCCCATTTTCTATTAATTGTAGGTATGATCAACCTAATTAATATTAGAATCAATAAACAACAATAAATAGAAAATTAAAAACATTTTAAAGATCAAGTTGACTTATTTACTAAGATGTTGCTGTTTTAAATATTCTGCCGAGGATTATCACAGGAAAATATGCCATCTTTGTTAGACTTGGTGAAATATTAAAAATGTTTCATATACTGTGTCATATATTTAAAAATAGACAGATGTAGGAAGATACACACAAACTTCAGGATGATGCTAATTTCCAGGGAGGAGGAAGAGGAAAGAGATGGGAAGAGAGTCTTCAAGTACATCTGTACTATTTCATTTATTAAGATCTTAAGCAAATACAGGAAATTGTTAATGTGTTAAACCTGAGTGATAGAATAAAGGCTGCCAGTTATTAATATAATTCTTTCTTTTCATGTTTGAAACATTTCAAAATTAAGTATGTTGAATTAAAAATAATATCATCAACTGAAACTCTTGTGCATTACTGGTGGCAGAGTAAAATGATATAACCACCTGGGAAAAGTGTGGCAGTTTTCTTAAAAAAGTGAAATCTACACCTTCCATATGACCCAGAAATCCCCGTCCTAGGTATAGACCTAAGATAAATGAATACATATATTCACAAAAAGACATGTACAAGAATGTTTATAAGAGCTTTATACATAATAGCCAAAAATAGGAAGCAGCCTAATGCCTATCAAGAAGTAAACAGGTAAACAAATGGTGGTATAGTCATACAATGGAATACTTAACAATAAAAAGGAGATAATTACTTTTATCCCATTATACGGGTAAATCTTGAAAAACATACAGAGCAAAAGAAGCCAGATAAAAAGAATACATACTGCATGATTCTATTTACATGAAATAATAAACCAGGCAAAAATGAATCCATAGTGATAGAAATCAGAACAGTTGTCTATCAGAAATTAAGTGGTTGCCTATAGTGGAAAGAAATTGCCTGAAAAGAGATACAGGGAAATTTCTGGAATGAGGGTCATCTCTGGAAGAAATACCTTCATTGGAGTATTGGCTACATGAGTGTTTGCACTTGCAACACTAAACTCTTAAAATTGTATATATAAGATCTGTGCATTTTGCTATATATACATTTTACCTCAAGTAAAAGAAAAATACCTGAAAACTTTAAACTCACATACTGTCCTCATATAAACTCACATGGACTCCGGGGAGCTCTAGGGATCTGAGGACAGGAATCAGCTCTGGATTAAGGAACTCTGCATTCATTTTCCTCTATGCACAGTATAGGATTTTACTTTATTTATTGCTCCTCACCCTTGTTACAAAAGAAGTCTTTCTTTAAGCATATCTTTCAAAGACAATGTGGTGCAGTTAGAAAGAATATAGGCTTTAGCATTAGCTGGAGCCCTAGGTTTGAGCCTCTGCTCTAAGGCTCCCTAGCTATATGACTCTAGACAAGGCAGTGACCTCCCTGGGGTTTGTTGTTGTTGTTGTTGTTGTTGTTGTTGTTGTTGTTGTTGTTTGGGGGTTTTTTATGTGTATGTAGGAGAGTATGAAGCCTACTTCCCAGGATTATTTGGAAGATTAAATTACATCACATGAGCAAAAGTGTATTGCACACAACCAGGCTTGGCACAGATGCTCCATACATTCTGGTTTCCTTTTCTTCCTTCCTTTACTTTTTATAGACCCTCCAGAGAATGGAAGTTTCATATCTACTTTATCATCACAGTTCAAATCCTGAGGATATAAGGAATATCCTTCTTGTTCCTTCTCAAGTGTGACAAGCAAATGTGTCAACCTTAGATTCTGGCTAAAGGAGCCACTGTCCCAAGCCTCATGACTTCAAGGGTCTTGCTCTGTCCCTCCCTCAGCCACACCCTTCCCTATAGGGCAGAGTCAGTGAGGTCAAGGGGCTATGCCCATCCAGAGCCTGTGCCCCATCAAGACCACATCCTGGATATTCAGGATCTATGAATGTGCTGCCCAAATGGCCAAGAGTGAATCCCAGGGCCAGCATGGGTCACTTTCCTGGTTCACTCATCTTCCCGGGAACAGACTCTGTCATGAGTGTGAACATCCCTAGTTGCAAGGAGCAATCAGAGGGCAGCTAATAGGGGTTGTGCAAGCTCCTTTGTGGTGATGGGAGAATCCTGGCATGGGAAGAGAAAGGGGGTTTGACCTCTGCCTGAGATCAGAAGCCAGAAACTTGTGTACCACCAGGTTCTGGTGCAGAACCCTGAGGAGTCCACGAATTTTAAACCTAAATCTGACCTTCCAAGCCAACATTGAGGCATATTAGTCAAGTTTGGATGACAGGATATTTTATAACTTGACGTCTAGACATTAGAGTTCATGGACCTCCATTTGTACTCTTGCCCCGAGCTTCACAAATGTTCAGGACAAGCCTGCCAGGCATATTCCCCTCTCTAGGCTTTCACACTTGCTTTTTTTATGCCTAGGACATCCTTCCCCCAGATGTCTGCTTGGCTTCCTCCCTCATTTCCTTCATGTTCCCTCGCCCATCTCCCCTCTTCACTTCTCTAATCATCATGTTTAAAATAGCTCCTCAGTCCTTATGCCTCTATGCCCTTGCTATAATTTATTTTTATTACAATTTGATATTTTATTTGTTAGGTTCCGACTCCTCCATTAGAGTATAAATTCCAAACCATCAAAATTGTTTCTGCCTTATTCCGTACTGTATTCCCAGCCCTTAAAGTAGTGCCTGGCACGTAGGGAGGGCTTAGCAAGGTATTTGTCAAATTAATGCATAAATGAATTAATGACTGGATTTCAATTCCCATACCTTGTTCTCTGTTCTGGTTCAAATGATTTGCAACATTTAACCAAGACAAAACAAAAGTAAAAATTTTAATAGGCCAATTTACTTTCATTTCAGATTTATTTCAGTTTCAATAAGCCAACTGAATACAACCTTCCAATCTTCCAATTTTCTTGCTCTATTTTTACCATTACATCTGTTCTTATTACAGAGTCCTCTGGCCCCTTGACATCTTTTGCTTTGTCTTCATCTACCAGCCTTCCCCTGTCTTCATTTCTTTTCCCTATTCTGTCTAGAACTCATAACACATTCATTTCAACCATTTCTTTGCCAATAGCCTCAAGTACCTTACCCTTTCACCTGACAAAACCCTAACTCTGGAGAAATGAAGGAACTTTCCCATTTCTACACTTCAGCTACATCAAAGTATGATAAATTAACAGGGGTAGCAAACTGATCTAAAAATATAGTCATTTATTTCCTGGCCAAAACCCTTGCCTACCAACTATTACACATTCTTTACAAGGCTAAAATTAAATAAGCAAGTCTTCCATGGCATTTAATTAGCGATTTGGCAGAAAGCAAATGCTGCTCTACTTTCATTCGCAAATTTCAGTTTAATTACATCCCATACCCTTTTCCAACCCAAGATGGTTGGGTTCAAATCTCTGCCTAAGAAAATCTAAGGTAAATGTTACATCATTTCTGAAAAGCTTGAAACTCACACAATCAACACATGTTCCCTCTTTTTTCCCCCCAGTTAGTGTGGCATAACTTCCTTAGTACTATTTTGCAATCTCTTTACAGAAATTACAGATCTCTTTTCAAAAGGGAGTTAACAATAAAAAGCAGAATACAATATTGTATATATACTGTGATTGCCACTATGTTTAAAGATATAGTTGTGTATGGGCAAAGAATAGAAATGATACTAGTATTAGGAATTTTCTTTCTTTTCTCTTAACACTCGTAGATTTTATAAAATTGTTTTTACAGTCAAAAGTGAGGACAAGGTAAGGAAGAGGGAAAGAAAGCCAATTTTACTGCAGAGAGAATATGATACAATTGCAATATTCAAATTTATTTTTAATTTCAAATCATCATTTTGTTCCATTGATACCTAGAAATGGCTATTTCTCTGACCTTTAATAAATGTCCTAAATAAACCAAAGCAGTCACAGTAGAAAACCAAGATGGCGGCATAGGTAAACACCGGAAATTGCTGCTTCGCACACTTCAAAAATACAACTAAAAGACGGAACAGACATCATCCAGAACCACAGGAAGGCTGGCTGAGTGGAAATTCTACAACTAGAAGGAAAGAGAAAAGCACACTGAGACTCAGAGGAGGTGCGGAAGTGCAGAGGTATGGAGGCACACGTGGAAAGGGCTGGCAACTGAGGACGCGGCTGTCTTTTTCAATCGGGAAGGAGACACACGCTCCAGCTCTGAACTCCAGTTCCAGGCGAGTCTCTGGGGACCAAGACTCATACGGGGAGAAAATGGACTGTCTTGCATTGGTCAGAACTCAAGGGCAGCTTTCTCTCAGAGGTGCTTGCAGCGGTTGCCAGGACACTGAGACATGGGGCCTCTTAGGGTACGACTGAGGAGCAGCCATAGCTGCTTGCTCCGCCCTGTTGATGCCCTGAGACCCCGCCCCAACCAAGCTGTATGCAGAGGCTTTTGCATATCAAAGGCCTGGCCCTTTGCAATCTGAAAATTACCTAACAAACTGCAGCTGGGTCAGAGAGACCCAGAACTTCCAAAAGAAGGCCCAAGGCCCCACAGCAGCTTGCGTTGCTTCACAGCTTGGCCTCATCTGGGCACCTCCAAACCCCAAACAAAGAAGAGGAATCTGCATATCTCTCCATAGCTCCTGCCGGGTAGCCTCATGCAGAGGCTAAATTAGCACCTCCTTAGAGATCCAAGAGCCAGCGTACCCAGTGGTCAGAGTGGGACCATCCAGATGACAACCCCTCAGATCCATAAGGGACACACTCAGGGGGCAGACTCAGTGAGCACCAAAGCCCCACTGAAGCAGGTCTTGCCCCAGAAGGGTGTCTCCAGCACAGAAGTTCTCCCACTGCAGACACAGCTGATTCTCACAGCCAATTGGCCTGGAGGTCAACTCCTTCCAGTGACACCTAAAACAATCAAGGCTTAACTACAACAAGACTATGCACAAAGCCCACAAAGGGGTGCGCCAAGAGTGTCCACCTCAGGTAATTGGGGAGGCTGAGCCACTGGGCCCTATAGGACACCTAGCACACAAAGCCACTCTATCAACACAGGGAAGCATAAAAAATGTGGAGACAAAGAAACAGGTCACAAATGACAGAAATGGAGGAAGCAACTACTGGATATAGAGTTCAAAACCACTCTTATAAGGTTTTTCAAGAATTTTCTAGAAACCACCGATAAATTTAGTGAGACAGTCAAGAAATCTAATGAGACCCTCAAGGTTATGAAAAGGGACCAACTAGAAATTAAGCATACACTGACTGAAATAAAGAATATTATACAGAGTTCCAACAGCAGACTAGAGGATCGCAAGAATCAAGTCAAAGATTTGAAATACGAAGAAGCAAAAAACACCCAACCTGAAAAGCAAAATGAAAAAAGAATCCAAAAATATGAAGATAGTGTAAGGAGTCTCTGGGACAACTTCAAGCGAATCAACATCCGAATTATAGGGGTGCCAGAAGAAGAGAGAGAGAGCAAGATATTGAAAACCTATTTGAAGAAATGATGACAGAAAACTTCCCCTACCTGGTGAAAGAAATAGACTTACAAGTCCAGGAAGCACAGAGAATCCCAAACAAAAGGAATCCAAAGATGACCACACCAGGACACATCATAATTAAAATGCCAAGAGCAAAAGACAAAGAGAGAATCTTAAAAGCAGCAAGAGAAAAACAGTTAGTTACCTACAAGGGAGTACCCATAGGACTGTCAGCTGATTTCTCAACAGAAACTATGCAGGCCAGAAGGGAGTGGCAAGGAATATTCAAAGTGATGAATAGCAAGAACCTACAACCAAGATTACTTTACCCAGCAAAGCTATCATTTAGAATTGAAGGTCAGTTAAAGAGCTTCACAGATAAGAAAAAGCTAAAGGAGTTCACCACCACCAAACCAGTATTATATGAAATGGTGAAAGGTATCCTTTAAGAAGAGGAAGAAGAAGAAAAAGGGAAAGATACAAATTATGAACAACAAATACACATCTATCAACAAGTGAATCTAAAAATCAAGTGAGCCCTGACCGATTTGGCTCAGTGGATAGAGCATCGGCCTGTGGACTGAAGGGTCCCAGGTTCGATTCTGGTCAAGGGCATGTACCGTGGTTGCGGGCACATGGTGTGCAGGAGGCAGCCAATCGATGTATCTCTCTCATCGATGTTTCTAACTCTCTATCCCTCTCCCTTCCTCTCTGTAAAAAATCAATAAAATATATATTTTAAAAAAATAAAATAAAAATAAAAATCAAGTGAATAAATAATCTGATGAACAGAATAAACTGGTGAATATAATAGAATCAGGGGCATAGAAAGGTAGTGGACTGACTATTCTCGGGGGGGGGGAGGAAGGGGTGTGGGGGGTGCAGGAAGAGACTGGACAAAAATTGTATACCTATGAATGAGGACAGTGGGGGGGGGGTAAGGGCAGAGGGGGGGGGGGAACCAGGTGGAGGGGAGCTATGGGGGGGGGAAGAGGAACAACTGTAATAATCTGAACAATAAAGATTTAATTTTAAAAAAAAGCAGTCACAGTAGGACAATTATAACCCTGTGCTTTTAATGTCACATGCATCCTACTTATTACAAATGCCTTACCAGCCTTTTTAATCCCAGAATTCAGAGAATTTGAGCTATTTTGCATGATCCCAGAATCTGGATCAAGTTGCAAGAAAAAATCAATATAAACCCTCAGGAAAAGGCAACTATATTTTAAAGATTATAAATAATAAATGTATTACTAAAATTACCTCATAATATATACATACTGTTTTTCCAAGGACCAAAAAAAAAAAAGGAAGCACAGAGACTCAATTCTTGCAGAGGGAAAAAATGTCTTTAAAACTGGAGTAAATCTCTAAACTTAGAAAAATGAGGAAGGGCCCTACCATTCCCTTTAGGTCCTGGTTCACAAAAAAACTTAGTGTTTCAGTAAACAAATGAGGTGAATAATCCATTTATGATAGCACTAATTTCCTGAGGTTACTTTCTAATCAAGGCAAAAGTAAACCCTAGACATAAATGCATCTTGCTAGTGGCTTCTCCATACATAACATTGTAAATCAATAATTATGTTCATTTTCTTAGGAATACCTTAATTATCCCACATTCTTGCATAGAAATGTGAGTAAAAACAAACAAAATTAGAGAACATTCTAACATTCCAGTAGATTCACTTTGAATATGTCTTTCTTAGCAATTCTAGTATTGTTATTTAAATTTTTTCAAATATACCTGCTTGTTTATCTTAAGTAATCCTTTGGGGGATGGGAAAACTAAACTGGTACAGCTCATTATTACTGTGCTTTTTTTCCACTGTGCTTTTTAATAAAGAATTATGGTAAACTATAAAGATTTTAGTTAAATAATCAATAGGAACATTCCTCTGCTAGCATTCAATTTACTCCAAGAGAAAATTGTTTATTGTTTCATTTATTAATTTTATTCCTTTATTTGCTACCAAAATTTGTTTACAGAAATAATAAAAGAAGATTGAAATAAAAATTAAGTGCATAGATCATAGAGCAACATTTGCAGAAGCAGCGGCAACAATATGCCTCCTCTTTAGCATGATGCTGCAATCATTTATTACGTGGCCAATTTACACTCCATGTAAAGCGATATTATTAAGTAATAAAGCATGAGCAGGGTAAAGGATGGTGGAATAATTCACATTTACATTTTGTACTGTTTGAGCTCAAGACAAGGGACACCTCTGCCACTAAATGTGTGTTATTAAGCAACAATAAAGAGTCCTGGGAGATACTTTTGTGATAAATAACAGCCAAAGTAAAAGAATCATTTCTAACAACTCAGAAATCCACTATCAGTTTTTTATATACATATCTTTCAAATAAAAAGGAAATCGAACTCGAGGGAATGAAGCTAGTTCAGGAGGAATCATGATGGTGATTCCTCAATGACCTGTGGTGTATCCCTAGGGCACTGGGTTTCAGTGTGGGCTAGTGCATTGCTTTTGGCTTCTTGCTGCTTTTCGATTTCTATTTGTGGTGGTAATAAAAGGAGAATAACCTAAAGTACTTTTGTCAGAATTCAGTTGAATTATTGAAAATAATATGTGGAACCTCACAGATGAGTTAGGGGAGAAAATAGGTCAAAGGCCAATAGTTTAACTGTTTCAAGTGCAATATGATTAAGGTTCTTAAGCCAGTACTTCTTAATTTACCAGCAAAGTCTCTTTAAAGGCACAGGGATATAAACTCTTAAAACTCCACCATGACCCCCACCCACCGTAGACTGTGGGCTTGGTTCAGATCAGACTCAGTGTCTTCTGGGAAGGTTACCCCAGAAGCAGACCTGGAGACTAGGAAATCTCTCTTTCTCTCTCTCTCTCTCTCTCTCTCTCTCTCTCTCTCTCTCTCTCTCATTACGTTGGACTTGACATACCTCATTTCATGGTTATGTCGCCATCTTCCATTCATTTATAAAAAAAAAAAGTTCCGTCATTTCGATGTATGTACATATGTGCTTTACATTTTTTTTATTATTTATTTACCATAAGTAAAGGTCAGGAATTGTTATCTTTCTTTTAAATGTGTATGTGTATGTGCTCCATGTGAATGACGAAGGTGCTTATGTAGGTGGGTTCCGACTTAAGGTGAAAATCGCGTTACATCATGCCGTAGGAACGGATCTCAGACGTAACCTGAGGACCTACTGTATATATCAATGACTTTTTCTCCAGTATGAGAGAGAATACATTTATTAAAATATTTTAAGAATACACCCTAACTGGTTTGGCTCAGTGGATAGAGCATCGGCCTGCAGACTCAAGGGTCCCGGGTTCGATTCCGGTCAAAGGCATGAACCTTGGTTGTGGGCACATCCCCAGTGGGGAGTGTGCAGGAGGCAGCTGATTGATGTTTCTCTCTCATCAATGTTTCTAACTCTCTATCCCTCTCCCTTCCTCTCTGTAAAAAATCAATAAAATATATTTTTAAAAAATATTTTAAGAGTAGCCTGGCCAGCGTGGCTCAGTGGTTGAGCGTCGACCTATGAACCAAGAGGTCACAGTTTGATTCCTGGTCACGTTACGAGCTCAATTCCCAGTGGGGGTCTTGCAGGAGGCAGCTAATCGATGATTCTCTCTAATCAATAATGTTTCTATGTCTCTCTCCCTCTCCCTTCCTCTCTGAAATCAATAAAAAAAATTTTTAAAAATGCTCTAAGAACATATCATTTAATACATACATAAGAAACAAAGAAAAAATCAAGCTGCGACTTCAATTGCCACTTTCTTAGCTACCATAGCAATGATACCACTGTTTTTATACCTGATCATGTAATTCTGAGGTAGCCTTGAGATAGACACTTTCTTTGCCAAATAGGAAGGAGTGCAAAAGGCCGTAGTGTACCATGGTTCCATCTTTGAATGTTTTCCATTCATTTTACATTCTTACCAGTGTTGTTCTAAGATTTCTGTGTGATACTATAAGAAGGAGGGTGGAGAATATTTAATGGTTTTCAGCTGTAATACAATATACTAAAACCAGATTATCCCCCACTTTTTACTGCCTCTTCCTAGAGTACTCCATTGTATCCACTGATGCTATTCCCTAAGGATATAATGTTTTGAACTTGTTGTTCATTAAACAGGGAGGTTTATTGTCTCTTAGTAGCCTGCTGAATTCTGTGATGAGTATCCTACGTGAAAAATTATAAGTTGCTTGAAATCATAATTTTAATTAGACTCTTGTCCTGAATATTCTGAACTATTTTTCTAACTTGGCTTTAAGTCATTTTTAAAATTTCTGGGTGGGCGAAATAATAGCATCATGCAATATAGAACCGAATGGAAGCTTAGATCATTAGTCCGACCCTCTTCTGATACAGAGAATAAAACAAGCTCAGAGAAAGGCAATGGTTTATCCAAATTGCCAGAACTAAGTAGTATCAGGGCTCCAGAAACCAGTATTCTAATTCCTGAACGAATGATCTTTGCTCTGCATGTAGAGTACATATATCTGAACATAACCAGCTTTAGGCAAAAATGTTATATGAGTGAGTTTATCTTCTAAACCTCATCCCCTGTGCCCTGAGCTTTTCCATCTCTCTTGAGAAAACTTAAATTTTCCTTTCCCTATTCTCCTTCCTAACTCCTGTCAGAGGTTTCTTGCCCTGGGTTTTAAACTCAGGAGCTTCTCTTCTGTGTTTTAGGTGGCATCTAATTAATTTAATCAAGTCACATTATAGTGAGTGTCATATGGCTTCATGTTAAACTTTCAAATATGGATTCCCATCAGTAGAAAGCCAGGTTCATGGGATGATTGAAGCCATAGATTAAATATTATCATTCATCTTTACAAACATCCAATTATATGAAGAAATTAATTGTAAAAAAGAGTGATGAAATCTTAGTCCCTTCAGATCCACTCTCCATTCCTCTCAACCCAGTTATTTACACCTGGAGGCTGACTTGTACAGACTGCATCACTGAGCTCCCTTATCTTCTGGCTTCCAGTTGGGTTTGAAGAATGGGGAGCATCAACAGGAGGTCAGAGGGCAGGAGGAACAAGAGGTGGGGGTATTGACTCTCTCAGCTCTGTCTCTACAGAATCTCTACAGGTTGGCTGCTAAAGGCCACAGCTACTTTCAGACAGCCCAGGACATACAACTGAGTCCCAATAACCACTCCCTCTCCTTGCTCCTCCAGGCCCAGAAGTGGTAACAACTTCTCAATAATACTATTTCCAGGGTAATGCACTATCCCTTCCTCATTTCCCTAAGTCCTATGGATGCTTTTGTAAGTAGTCCATCTATCAAATCCTCTTCAGTTACCCAGTTTGAATTGTCATCTGTGTCTAGTTAAGACCTGACAGTCAAACAGGACATTAAATAATTTGACTAATTTAAATATTTTTATACTATCACAAACATGGGTGTATTAAAGACCAGACTTCAAAATATAAATTTATTGTTTATGTTAAAGGGCATCTCTGTGGAAATTTTCAGGGAGTGCTGGAAAATGTAATTCTCCTTCCTTAAGGGAATTTTTATGATAACCAGAAAGCAATTCAAACTTTTGCATTACCACTTCTTTTCTGGTCTTTGGCTCATAGTGAAAGAGGAAAAGGAAAGGGGAAAAAATTAAGGCAGGAATTCACCTTTAAAAAATGTTTTCAAATTATGCCTTGAGCTCAGAATATTTTTCCTTTTCTAAAAAATATCTGCTATTCACATTTTAAATGTTTTCCTTTTTGCATTTCTACTCACAAGCATAATTTTACAAAAAGGCATGAATGTAATCATATCATACACATTTGGATTTTTGGTGCAGTCTTTTCTTCTTTTCCCATTCAGCTTCATTTCCCTCTCTGTATTTCTTGCCCCCATCTCCGGCATATATCCCCTTCCAAATAATCCATGATAGCAACTTAGTCTCAATACATATAACTCCCATTTTATACACATACACACCTGCATATATACACTTAAAGGGGTATTTTGATCATTGTTTTAGAAAGAGGGGGTTATTTTATACATCCTTTTCTGATTCTTGCTTTTCTCATTCAGAAATACCATTTGGGAATATCCAAGTAAACTAGAATAACTCTCATTCATTTTTTTAGTTGATTGCACAATATTCCATTGGATGGATATACCATAATTTATTCAACCATTACCTAATGATGAACATTTACTTTGATAATCATCTTCTGCCACTAGAAGCTATGTGGTGTGTGTGTGTGTGTGTGTGTGTGTGTGTGTGTGTGTTCACAATTGATGTTCTTAATTTTCTAAGAGTTGGATACCCTGAAAAGGGATGACTAGGTCAAGTGGCATGGATATTTTTAGTTTTAATAGGTGCTGCCAGATTGTTTTGCAAAAAGCTGTAGTAGGTCAAATTTCATCCAGTAATGAATGAGAGTTCCCTTTTCCCTGCATTCAATCAGCAATGAGTTACAGATACTTTTAAATGTTTATACCTGTTTCTTAAGCAATATCTTATTGTTACTCCTTTAATTTGCTTTTCCCTTTGCTAAGAGAATCTTTTCAAGTGTTATTAACCATCTGGATTTGCACTTGGGCCTATTTTTTCTATTAACAAATAAATTATCTATATATATAAAAGCCCAGCAACCAAAAGGGCAGAACGACCAGAACAACCAGAATAACTGGTGGCTATGACATGCACTGCAGTAGCCAACCAGCGTGATCTGGGCCCCGATCAGCCCCTCTCCCCGGCCGGCCCCACCCCCAATCTGCCCCCAACACCCTGATCAAGGGTGGGACCTGCTGGCCAACCGCCTGTGGCCCTCCCCCCAGCCTGCCCTACCCCCTAATAGCCCCCAACACCCATTGGGGTGGGCCGGCCAGACCCCACCCATGCACAAATTCATGCACTGGGCCTCTAGTATGTATAAAATAGGAATATAGAAAGCTTGGGACATATAACTACAATTTTTGGATACTTATCTTGCCTATTCTTCAAAGAATATTGTTAAAACATATGTCATGAACTAGATTTTTAAATGTTTTTCAGTTGTTCAATAAAAATATCTGCTCCTTTAAGAATACAGGTCAATAAATTATTTCCAAGAATGATTTTTGAAACAATTGCCTCTTAAATTTCTTGCCCATTTTTACATTGAGTTTTTAAATTCTTTTTATAAATTATGTATGTCTATTGTTGCTAATTTTTCCCAAATATCTTATTTTTCCATTAAAGTTAGACATTTTTACAATTTTGTAAACTCAAATATACCTGAGCCCAATTTTGCTTAAGAAGGTCTAACCCACCCTACCTGCTACGTATAGTTTCCTAGATTTGCTAAAAGGATATTTAGTATTTTATTTTTAAACATTTAAGAGTTTAACCTATCTGAAATTTATTTGTTTGTACAATATATAAGGTCCAATTTTATTTTATTCCAGATGGACAGGCCAGTTAAGTCTACTCCATGTATTAAAAAGTCCATCTTTCTCCCACACTTTTCTCTTCTTTCAGTGCTCCATTCTCTCCCACAAATTCCTCTTTCCCACATTTCTCCATCTCCCATGATTCTCTATTTTTATTCCACAGTTCTTTGTCTCTTCCAAAATTCCTTAGGTTTCCCACAATTTTTTGTCACTCCCAAAACTTTCCCCCAATTCCTTGTCTCTCCCACAATTCTATGTCTCTTTCATAATTCTCTATTCTCAAAATTCCCTCTCACGTCATTCCTCGTTTCTCTTGCAATTCTCTATTCTCTCCCACAATTACTTGTAATTACTAAATTCATATATATGTTGGAATCTTTTTCTGGACTCTCTATATTTTTCCATTAAACCATTTGTTTATTCTTATTCAATTACCATATTAATTGGGCCTTATAATATTTTCTCTCATCTGGCAAAACATTGCCCCTTCTATTCTGATTTCAAAACAAAAGAAAAAAAATGCCTTAACTCTTCTCAGACAGTTAGCCATCCACCTTAGAAATAAAGGATATTTTATTCAGTTTTTAAAAAACATACAAAAATTCACCTATTGTCATTCTAACTAAAATTAATTAATTGATATATTAATTTAAGTAAAATAAAGTTTTTTTATATTGTCTCCTCCAAGATTAGAAGTGTTTTTTCATTTGGTTAGATCTTGTTTTATGACCTTCAATTCAAATTTATAAGCTTTTTGTAGTAGTTCTGAATCTTTCTTATTAGCTTTATCTTATTCATCTTGTGTGTTTTTTCCAATAATATAAATGGAATAGATATTTTTCAATTTTCTTTTCTGGGTATTATTTCTAGAAAAGAGAAAAACAATTGATTTTTAAGATATATATCCTATTTTCACATGAGTTAATTGAAGGAGTACGTTATATAGAAAGCTGGGGCAATAGCCCTCCAACTGGAAGGAACATTAAGATCACAGACATGCTTACGGGGGAGGGGACATGCTTAATGAGGCAATAAATAATAAAAAGATAACCATGACTATAGGCCATGGGCAATGTGAACAGTGGTATAAGGTGCAGTCGGAGAAGTACTTGGGCAAGATTACTAGTACACAGTGCCTTATGGGCTGCATTGGGTTATCTATTGCTGTATAACAAATTACCTCAAAATTATCCACTGAGAGCAACAATAAACATTTATTGCCTCATAGTCTCTGTGGGTCAAAGATTTGTCAGTCATTCACCTGGGAGGTTTGGTCTCTCTTGAGGTTGCAATTAAGATGTCAGCTAATCATCTGAAGGTTTGACTGGGGCTGGAGGATCCACTTCTAAGATGGTTTACTCACAAGAACACTGCTGCAGACATTTTTTATTTCAGCCAGTTCAATTCCTACTTAATGCCTGAAGTAAAATCCTGAAATGTGTGCATAGTCACTTTTCTCTGGCTATATTTTCTTAGCTCCTATACTAATTTTGAAAGATGTGTTTTTTTAATATGAACCCATCTAAATGTCAGACCCTGGCTACAAATGTTACAACCATGTACATTTCTAAAGCCTGTAAGTGTTCTCTTTTGGAAACACAATAGCATTTATGAGATCAAGAGAACAGTAAGAAAAGAACCATGAATATTTTAAAGCAGGACATATGAGGGGCCTCCAGGTTTTGACAGACTCTCCTTGATGAAATACTGTGTGTAGCTCCTACTCTATTGCACTATCTCTCAGCATGGAGAGTCTGTAACATCTACCTATTTATAAAAGGGAGGCCTCATGTAAATATGGGGGCAGACTTGGCTGGAGAGAATTAGTCTCAAAGAGCTTAGTCTCTCTTTTCAGAATTAGGTTACAAGTTTAGTCTTAGACCCTACAATTTATATAAGTTGTTGTTCCATATTTTTCTTTTCATTTTATTAAATGTTTTCTTATAGGAAGTAGAGTTACTCTCAATAGTCAGCTTTCTGTGGAAACTTCTCTTGGTCAAACCTACTAAACCAGGTGTGTAATAAAGAGCTCCAGACCCAAGAGGTAAAGGCAAATGTCAGGAGCTACATGAATAGTGAATTAGACAAAAGTCAAAGAGAAAGCAATGCATCTGATGCAAATTAATAAAATTCAAGAAAATATCCAGGATCCATCCAGCAGAACACATGCCAAGAAAAAAGTGTGTCAATGCAATGAGAAAGATATCTAGAACTTTCCCATTGACTGCAGTTCTGGTTTTGGGAAGAGTAGTTCATTAGGATCTAGCAAAGTCTGGATACTACAACTCTTATAATCCCCTGATTTCTACTCTCTATAATTCTACCTTCATCCATCTGACCTTCTGATAAATAAGATATTTCTAGGTATACCATGAAGGGTGTATCTTGGAGAGAAGACTCTGTGGCTCAAGTCACTAGAAATGTCTACCCTCTTACATAAATTAATAAAATTTTCATCTGGTTTACAAACTGGACTCATATAAATTTTATTTTATGGTTTGGTGGGATCTGACTGCTTCCTAGACCAGGAAGAAATAAGGTGGCATACTATTGTTTCTTTTTTTCTCTCACTTTATATTCAAAAGGAAAATCAATACATACATGTTAAAAGCACTTAAAACTTTTTTAAAATCTTGATAAATATGGATGGAGAAATCTGAAATAGGAAAAAATCTGAGTCACAGGACACTGCTAATGGAACAAAGTTTTATTTCATACATGTATATACAATAACCTGCTAACAAACTTTTGTAAATATGAGTGTTGAATTTACTTTATTTAATAAACAATTCATGTGTAATTAGCCAAAACCATTTTATCACAAACAGTTACACCAATGCACAGAGTTCTTCATGCCTGGTAAATTCCCTGACATTGAAGAGACAGTTTCATCTGTATCTGTGTGTTGTAAGTAGCACTCTCTCTATTGCAATTGAATAAAACTCAAACTAAACTCATTTAAGCAGAAAGAGGAAGTTAGGATAAAGATTTCTCACAGATGTCCCTGACCTAGCTAGAGTTGTCCCGGTTTGGTGGTGCTTGTCTCATATCAGCCAGGGACAAAGTAACTCCTTGTTTATCCCAGCTTGTTCTGTGCCCATGTCTGGTTCATGTCCTGGGCACATGGGGGAGGGGGAGGTTTCCCCAAAATCCAAAGTCAGAAATCTGACTGGCTGAGTCTTAGAAACCACTACAATAAGAGAGACAGTTAGTGAATTCTGTCATGCTTCTCTCTGCTCATTGGCTTTATCCTTCTCCCTTACTGCAAACTGACTTTCTCCATGTAATGGAAAACATGGCTAACAATGACTTCAGAGCCTTATATCTTACTTTTTCAAGTATTTAACAAAAGACTGGTCCTTCTTCTCCTTTTCTGTTCTAAAAGATAGGGCTTAGACTCTGATTAGTTTGACTTGGGTCAGGTGATCATTTATTGATCAATCAGATGCAGCCATGGGTGAGCTCATGGTGTACCAGTATTGGGGCTCCTATGATAACCAAGTGGATGTAAAAGGCAGTTTCCAGAAGAAAGGAGCTAAGGAGATAATCCAAATATATGTATGCTATCTTGAGTATAGGTGTTTTCTTGGGATAGATCCATAAATTTCTTCAATTCTCTAGGGATCCTGACCTCAAAATGTTGAACTACTGCCTCAGTACAACATATGTCCTTGAACATTCTCTCACACCAGAGCAGATAAACATATACTCCCCTCAATATTTCTATACTACATTAGTATGTAAACTTTCTTAAAGATTGTACAGAGTAAATACAATAAAACCCACAAATTCTAAGTTATTAAAATCAAATTAGCAACTTTATCATGCCAGATAGGCACATTTCATAGTCAATCTCCTGGAACTGTTTGACTGTTTTTCTAGTTATGTATTACCAGTTTACTCTAATGGGAGGTGCTAATCATGTTATGGATGTGATCTTTGATTAAGGTCTGACAATCATAGTTCCAAGATTTATACTAGTAAAAAATGGAGCATGAACTATTTCAGATCAAGAACCAAAACTCAGCTAGAGAAATCTTTGCCTCTGTCCTTGATTACTCTTAATATATGTTATAGTTAAGGATTTTTTCCAATACCTGAGCTTACTTTTGGAAACTGCAACTACTCTCATGACCTCCTTATTCAGCTTTTATTATACAGTCCACAAAAAGTATGTCTTAATAAACTTGGCATACACACTTGATAAAATAGGTAGTTTTCTGTACTCACCTAAAATCATGTCTAAAGAATATTCAAGTTAGGGTAGATTATATTGTATATGACTACACCAATTGTGAAGCATTTTCTTATAATCCATCTGCATTATCCAAATTTAGTGTCCTCACAAACAGAGACAAAATTCTGAGAGTTTTCAAGCATATAGCTAAGGAATTAGTAGATATGGAATATTTAAGTCAATTTGCTAAAAGATTATTTTTTTATGAGTGGCAATACTTATAATATTATAACCAAAGTCAATGGGAAATAAGGAATCAGGTTACAAACTGTTTTGATAGATGTGTATCATTAAGTAGAGTACTAAAGAGATCTGAAGTGAACTAGATTTTAGACCTGGCTTTACCTCCATTCTACTTTTGTAACCTGGTTATATGATTTATCCTCTTCAGTCATGAACTGTCAAATGAGAGTGGTGACCTCCAACTTAGCCATCTTCCAGTTGTGACTCCTCATATCTTATTTCTATTTATCACTTAAATTAGATTTAGTAGCAAATAACAAGGACCCAAAATAACTGTGACTAAAACAAGGTAAAAATTTATTTCTAACATAAAAATTGAGAAGTAAGCAATCTAGGGCAGCACTGCTTCACAAAGCCCTCAAGAACCCAAGGTCCTTACAACCCTAGGGTATGGCCCTCATCCTTGTCATCTAAAATAGTGGCTAGAGCTCCGGTCATCATACTTGTGCTTTAGGCATCAAGGTGAAGAAAAGGAAAATAAGATAGGAAACAAAGAGAACACACTGGCCATATTTTAAGGAAGATTCTTGGAAACGGCCACGCATCATTTCTGATAATATTCCATTGGCCACACTGAGTTGCAAGGGAAACTGGGAGATGTATTTTTCATTTTGGGTGGCCATGTTCTCAACTACAGATGGGGAGAATGGTTACTGGGGAGCACCTTGCAGTATCAGTCACATACATCATCTTAAAAAGTCAACATTTTTCAAAGAGTAACAGGAAATCTCATTCAATACTTAGCGGTAGTGTTATCTATTTCCATAGGATTTAAGACCTTTCTATTTCAATTCATTTCAATAAACATTTCATTGTTTTCCTTTGCCAGTCACTGTGCCAAACTCTGGGAACACAAAAGTAAATAAGACAGACTTATGCCCTGTTCTCATGGGGCTTACATTAGAATGGGGAAGATCATAAATAAGTAATTATAAGTGTGAAAATTATTACATAAGGAAAAGAGCAGGGTGCTTTTATATTTGTGACAATTTACCCACCAATATTTCTAACTTTCTGGACAAGGGAAGAACATAATATCTATTACCCATATTTGTCACAAAGGCCAAAAGGGAGTTTTCTAGGACATTAACTAGTTCCTTGCTCCCCTACCCTCTTTCCTGCTCTTTCTAGCATTCTATGTTAATTAGACTTTTTTGCATTACTCTAAAAGCTTAACCACTGGGATAAAAAGATAGAACTGAAACTGCATGAAAAGGGAAAAATTCTCTCATACAATGTAACTTGAAGAGAGAAAAAATTATTCATCAAATGTTTTAGTGCAGATAACAATGACATCAGTGGTCTTGAATTATTTAATACTTTGTTCCACAGTGTCATTTATGAGCAATGTCTTTTGCAATTCAGGATTAGAAGCATCTTAACTTTGCATTTCATTTACCCTGGTCACGTAGTTTTCAATTATACATTGTCCACGTTGGCTATGCTTCAATTCCTGTTTTCAAGTTATTAAAACCCTTCTTTGTTGAACCTGAGCAAAATACAACAGAATACATGCAAAATACAAAAGTAGAAAAAAATGAAAATAAGTAAACAATCACCCCCAAATAAATAACCCACAATCTAAAACATTGATCTTGTTATACAAAAAAGCAATAAAGCAAGTAAAAAGAGCTAAAAATTATCAGCAAACAAAAATTTGTGAATAATTCTTTGTGATGAAAATATGTTCAAAAGTATTTCTCTCTGAAGTGAAGGTGTTATGACATTAATGGACTTGGTGGATGAGTTTAGATGCTGAGGAGAAGGAGCTTGAAATAATACCAGGGAAAGGTATGGTTCAGCAGCAAGGGCTGTGAGACTAAAAAGAATAAGTAAAAGAGAGCCAATGAGGAAGATGAGATCATAAAAGCAGTCTGTTTGAGGTTCAGTTTTGAGATTTGTATAAGTAAAGTGAAAACTTTTCCATTTCAGGAACTGGAATTATGTTGAAATGAATTTTGATAAAACTCACCATTTAAACTTTATGAGTATGAGCCCATAATTGCTACCTATCCATTATATAGAATGTACCCACGAAATTCTGCTGGCTGAATTAGTCATAACCCATTGGTATATTTTTAGAACATTTAGATATATTGGTTGTCTAAACATTTCAGGCAATGTTATTCAAATGTACCACAATCAGAATACTTCAGCAGTTTTCTCCATTTCTAATTAAGCACTAAAACATTACAAACCACTTAAAACATTTCATAAAATAGATTTTGGTGAATTATGTTTTATTTATTCTAAAAGAATTTGACAATAGCTTAACTAAAACAGTGTTGACACTGTTTTTAATGTTAATGATACTCCCCTTCAATAGAAATAAATATTGACTTGGTTATTTATTTATTCACCCAACAATTATCAGCATCCCTATGTGCAAAGCCCTGTAGTAAGACATGTGGGGAATATTCAGATAAATCAGACAAGGATTCTGCTCATTCTAATATCACAGTTAATTTGGGAGGCTAAAACAGATACATAAATAGCTATAACATGAAATAGGAAGTGGTAAATGCTAAAAGAGATGTGAGCATAAAGTTCAAGAACAGTGAGAATATATTGCCATCAGAGATGTACAGGAAAGGCTTTGTGGAGAAAGAACATTAATGCTGAATTCATTCTGTCTTTCAAAAAAAAAAATCTACTGGAACGGTCCCAGCCCTCAACGAAGATGCAGTCCAACAGGGAAGGCAGACAATGAGCAAATAAAAATTTGAGAGTATAGTGCTACAGGGAAAGGGAAAGAGCTTGGTGAAATCAAGAAATGGGTAAAAATGGGACAATGTGGGCAGAGTGTAATGAGAAAAGGGGATAGTGATAGGAGATGAAGTCAAGGGGTAGGTAAGGTTCAAATCATATAAGACCATGTAGGCCATAGTTTGGATTTTACTTTGGGAAGCCTAAAGGGTTGAGCAGGAGGGTAACACAATCTGGTTTGCATTTTTAAAAGATCACTGTGGCTTCAGGGTGGAGAAGATGCTGAGATAAGAGTGAGAGCACGAACACCTCTCACTCAGGAGGCAACTGGAAGAATTCAGATGAAAGATCATGATGACTTAAATTCTACTGATAGCCAGGGGCCTAAAGATAAGTGGATAGATTTGAAATTTATTGTGAAGATAGAACCAAAAGAACTTCCTAATGGATTGCACATGGAATGTAAAGGGAGCAGAGGAATTAAACATGACCTTAAGCTTTTGGCTTATGAATGGCAGTGACATTTAATGAAATTGAGAAGGTGTGCAGAGGAAGTGGGGCTGAGGGGAGAGATAAACAAGAATTCTAATTTGACCATGTTAGGTTTGAGATATCTGTTGGAAATCCAAGTAGAGATAGCAAGTAGACAGTTACATATACAAATCTGGAGCTCAGTGGAGACATTAGGCTAAGAATATAGATTTGTGGATGATTAGCATATAGATGTATTTAAAGCCATGGGCCTGGATAAAATCAATAAGGAGAAAGTGTTGATAGAATAGGACAGAGACTGAGGACCAGGTACTGGAGCACTTGAAAGATGGACAACATTTTGATAGGCAGAGATGAAAAGGGCATGTAACAGGAAATAATAAAGTAAACAAAAGCTCAGAGAAAGGAAAGTGTTTAGCAGAAGTGAGGAAGCATGGGTAAGCCATTTAGGGAGAGCCTATAATAGATATCAAGTCCTAGATTTGGTCCACTGACTTCACTAAAGAATTTTGGAAGGTTTTTAATTTGTGAATCAGTTCTGCTCCTGATAATATCCAATGGCTCTTTTGTGACCATATTTCTCTATATAACAACTATAAACCCTGGACAAGATCTTTTTTTAATCCTATCTTAAAACACTGGACAACAAACAAAAGCACACAAATACTGGAAGGGGTCAACATATGAAAGACAATATCAGCTCTTTGTGAGTTTCCCATATTTATTTTACAGCTTTTGCCTGAAGGCAAGTCCCAGTCTTCACCAAGCAGAGCAGTTAAACCCTCAGTCTTATTAACTTGAAGAACCAGAGGACAGAGTTTAGTTTAGAGTGAGGTGGGGAGATGGAAATCTCTGAATGGAGACAAACAGAAAGGGAATACTTTACGTTCTGTATTTAAACTTTGCCTAAATCGTGGCTGATCTTAAAAGTACACATGTGCAGGGCAGACTCCAAGAAGACTAAGCAAGGTTAAAAAAAAATCTGAACCAAAATTTCAGCTGCTGCCCACCGTAGGGGAGACAGTCTGGAATTTGAGCTCCTGCAAGTTAACTGCCTGCAAAAACAAACATAAAGTTCCTTTGGAGGAACGGAACAGAATCCAGAATCTCCAAAACGTGTCATTTACAATATCCAGAATACAATCCAAAATTATTAGTCATATAAAGAAATAAGAAAACATGACCCGTACTCAAGAGAAAAAAGCAATCAGTGGAGAGAACCAATGAGAACGACCCAGATGTTGAAATAACAGACATAAGGAAAATATGCTTGTAATGAATAAAGCTGAGGAGTGAACTCATCACTCTGAATCTTGGGAGAATGAATCTTTTTTTAAAAATATATATATTTTATTGATTTTTTACAGAGAGGAAGGGAGAGAGATAGAGAGTTAGAAACATTGATCAGCTGCCTCCTGCACATCTCCCACTGGGGATGTGCCCACAACCAAGGTACATACCCTTGACCGGAATCAAACCTGGAACCTTTCAGTCCACAGGCTGACACTCTATCCACTGAGCCAAACCGGTTTTAGCAAGAATGAAGCTTAAATCAGTGTATAAGATTAACTTGAGGCCTCAGTCCCGGCTGCTGCCCCTGCAGGTTACATAACCGGTTATGGGCTCCGAGCGGCCCCACTTCCAGCTCCCTGCAACCCCAGGATGCGCTGAGCCCCACAGCACTGTCCACCATCCGCCGCCACTGCCCGCTCCCGCCCGGAGTGTGAATGACAGAGGTGGTGCCATCCAGCGCCCTCAGCGAGGTCAGCCTACGCCTCCTCTGCCACGATGACATAGACACTGTGAAGCATCTGTGTGGCGACTGGTTCCCCATCGAGTACCCAGACTCATGGGATCGTGACATCACCTCCAACAAGAAGTTCTTTTCCCTTGCTGCAACCTACAGGGGTACCATTGTAGGAATGATAGTAGCTGAAATAAAAAGTAGGACCAAGATACACAAGGAGAATGGAGATATTCTAGCCTCCAACTTCTCTGTTGACACACAAGTTGCATACATTCTAAGTCTCGGAGTAGTGAAGGAAATCAGAAAGCACGGCATAGGTTCTCTTTTACTTGAGACTTTAAAGGATCACATATCCACCACTGCCCAGGGCCACTGCAAAGCCATCTACCTGCACGTCCTCACCAACAACAACACAGCAATAAGCTTCTACAAAAACAGAGATTTCAAGCAGCACCACTATCTCCCCTATTACTATTCCATCCGTGGGGTCCTCAAAGATGGCTTCACTTATGTCCTCTACATCAATGGTGGCCACCCTCCCTGGACCATCTTATATCCTTTTCTTCTCAGGGGATATACCGCCAGGCCCACAGCCTGCTCTGCAGCTTCCTGCCATGGTCGAGCATCTCCACCAAGGGTGGCATTGAATACAGCCGGACCATGTGATGCCAGCCGGGCAGCCTCCAACAGGTCCCACCCCTTGGCGCCCTGCAGAGCCCACCTTCCTGGTCATTTGACCTTAACTGTATTCTGCAGAGGAGCTGGCCCATCACCTGCCCCAGCTGCAAGCCCGGTGCTACATGGGCTTGGGAGCAGAGCGTCCTGGGGCGGGTATGCCCGGTCTCCAACAGGCTCTTCAGCCCTCCTTCCTGCTCTGGAAACCTCTGCCCTTGCCCTGGTCTGGCCCCCATGTGAGTGCACCAGCCTTATAGGCTGGCCACAGTGTTCATTGTGGTCAGTTGCTTCTGCTGCCCTGGGAGTATGGGGGCAGGAGAGGGCTTCCTTCCGTGCACGTCCTCACTGGCCTCTTCCCCCGCACTGCCCGTTCCTTCCAACTCCTTCCTCCAAAGCCGGAATTAACTTCTGGGAGGGAGGAACCCAAGTGTTATGGATAGACTTGGCCCTAAAGACACAGGAGCCTCAGAACAATGAAGGGGTGAAATAAAGGGAATGCCAAACCCTTGTAAAGAACTAGCCTCAGAAGCCTGGGGGGCAGGAGCAGCTCCTACCTCCCCAGGAGGGGCTGGCGAGTGGTGGGAGGTTTTTCACCCAAGCACAGAGCTCTGGGGCTTAGTTCCCTGGCATGGTGGTCAGATAATGGGAAGGTTTCCCACCCCTCTGTTGGCAATTCTGCTGTCTCAGAGAGCGAGGAACTACCCATCACATGCTGGATGTGCCATTCAGTTGAACTGCCACAGGGCGCCGGGCTGAGGACAGGTGCTGGTGAAGGTCCCAAGGCCCCTCCCCTCCAGCCCCCCCCCCCCCGCCCCAGTTCCGTGAGATGCAGTTCTGGGGCCTGACCAGATGCAGACAAGAATTGAGTGTGGTGTTTGATCAAGTAGGTCCTGGCCTTTGAGGCTGGGAGCAGTCGCTTGCCTTGTGGTCCTCAGCCTCTGGGAACAGACAGAAGAGGCTGTGTCAGTGCCAGGAAGCATGCATGTGGACATCACTTGCTTCTGGCGTTCCCTCCACCCCATCCCCCAAAGCTGCTTGCTCCCTGCCCTGCCCTCCAGAGTAAAGGGGGTTAGCAGAGTCATGCCCAGCATTGCTGCAGTGTCCTGGAGCCATCGCCACAGTGCACAGTCTGAGAGGGAGGAGAAGGTGGAACAACCAAGCAAGGGGGCCTCAGATTGGCATCCTGCCCTCCCTTGGAACTCCCAGCCCAGGGGCTCCTCTGGCCTTGCGGTGGGGGGAAGGGGTTTCTCGAGATGAAGGCGAGCCTGCGCAGGAAAACCACCTCTCCTTCCTCGGCCACTTCACACTCTCACTGACTGGTCCCCACTCCGTGCTGACATTGACTTTGAGCTGAGGCCCAGCTCAGTGTCCTCTCTAATCTGAATCAATGGTTATCATGTGGTTTTTATTTCTGCCCCATGGGGTAAGGGAAGAGTCTTCCAGAAGGTTCTGCCTTGGACTTCCATAATTGAGCCGAGGCCTTGCCCTGCCCCTTCCTCCTTGCCCCTAATCACGGCAGTGTCTAGCCCAGTGTTGAACAGATTGTAGTGTTCTGTCTGATTACAAACAAATAAATAGACTTTAATTGGTCACAAAAAAAAGATTAACTTGAGGATGCAGAAGCCAGAGATAGGGGAACAGTGAGGAAGCTTTGATGAGTGAGTAGTTCTACAGATATAAAGAGATAAATTATGACAAAAATTTACTTTGAAAAATGTCATCTGACTGACTATGGGAAGAAGTGAAAGGAATCAGAGATTACACTGAAGTTTCAAGTATGGATGACTGAAAGAATGGTAGTACCACCAAAGTAATAGAAACATCAATAGAAGATATAAGGCTTGGATATTTGATGACAAAATCAGCTTTCAAAATATTGAGTTTGAAGTGTTAACATGATATCACAATAGAGTATCCAACATGGAGTTCCAAATTCAAGATAGAACTATGCAAAAAATCAAAGTCAGGGCTAGGGAGAGTGATTTCTAATCATTTGATATAGAAGTGATCATTAAAGTCCCTATGAAATTGGATTCAATTTCCAGGGCAGAATACATATAGTTAACTGAGAAATAATATATTAGTTATCTATTGCTGCATAGCAAATAAAAAAAATGTTTAAAAAACAATTATTTTGTAGCTCATAATTCTGCAGATTAGGAACTTGGGCTGAGCACCTTCTCTACTCTTTTAGGGATTAGGAAGACACCACACAGACTTGCCCCTATTGCCCCCAGTCCCCTCAGTCTCTCTCTCTCTCTCTCTCTCTCTCTCTCTCTCTCTCTCTCTCCCATCCCCTTCCACCTGGGCTGTGCAGAGAAAGGCAACTCCTAACAACCACTGGTACAACAGCTTCTTGGTGCCTCAGTTTCCCATCTGTAAAATGGGTACCCATAGCCATTGGTGGGATGCTTTAGAATGTCAAGCGGCAGAGGTGCAGAGCACAAGTCACACTAGAAACTGCTTTTTATATATTTTGTGTAAGGACCACTTTAGCAACAGGTGTGTTTCTAGTCAGTTTTAATGAGTGGTAGTACTGCATCACATGCTACAGATTTCAGGGTGAGAATTTTCTAATAAACCTTTCTGATACTAAAAACATTTTTATATTGGTCTCTGAAAGGCTCATTCATGTATCTGCATCAGCTTCCAGGTCAGTTTTGCTGACAATTGGTAGAATTATGTTGAAATGGATTTTGATAAAACTCAGCATTCAGCCATAGCCGGTTTGGCTCAGTGGCTAGAGTGTCGGCCTGCTGACTGAAGGGTCCCAGGTTCGATTCCGGTCAAGGGCATGTACTTGGTTGCGGGTACATCCCCAGTGTGGGGTGTGCAGGAGGCAGCTGATAGATGTTTCTAACTTTCTATCCCTCTTCTGTCCTCTCTGTAAAAAATCAATAAAAAATATATTTTAAAAAATCAGCATTCAAACATTATGAGCATGACTCCATAATTGCTATCTACCCATTAGATAGAATGTACATCTTTCAGGCCTCATCTGAGATGGCTGATCTCTGCTCCATATGCTCTCTCATCCTAATAATCTAAACTGGGTTTGTTCACATGGGTTCCAAGAGAGCAAGCAGAAGTATTCATAACCTGTTAAG
Source organism: Myotis lucifugus (assembly GCF_000147115.1). Classification (NCBI taxonomy): domain Eukaryota; kingdom Metazoa; phylum Chordata; class Mammalia; order Chiroptera; family Vespertilionidae; genus Myotis; species Myotis lucifugus. The sequence continues at coordinate 577,285 of NW_005871097.1, forward strand.
GCTCAAACTTGGAACTAGTACCATATTGCTTCCATCTCATTCTATAGGCCAAAGCTAGTCATTGGGCTGTCCCAGATTCAAGTAGTAAGGATATAAACTCCACACTTTGATGAGAGAAACTTCAGAGTCACATCACAAAGGCACATGGATATAGATAGGGGAATAATTTATGGCCATTTTGCAATCTACCACATAGTCAAAGAACTTTGGATTTGCACATCCATGTTTCATAGAGGCATTCTTTACAATGACCAAGTGGTGGAAGCAATCCTAAGTGTCCATTGGCAGATAAATGAATAAACAAATTGTGGTATATACATGCAGTGGAATATTATTCAGCCTTAAAAAGGAAGGAAATCTATATATGATACATGTGGGTAGACCTTGAGGACATTATGCTAAGTGAAATACTAGTAAGTCAGTCACAAAAAGATAAGTATGTTTCCGTTTGTATAGGTATCCGAAATAGTGAAATTCATAGACACAGAATGTAAATGGTGGTGGCCAGATAGGAAAGGGAAAATGTGAGTTGTAGTTTAATGGGTAGAGTTTCAGTTTTGCAAGATGAAAAAGTTCTGGAGATCGATGGCACAATAGTGTGAATATACTTAACACTACTGACCTATACACTTTTTTTCTTTTTTTAAAAAATATATTTTATTGATTTTTTACAGAGAGGAAGGGGGAGAGATAGAGAGTTAGAAACATCAATGAGAGAGAAACATCGATCAGCTGCCTCCTGCACATCTCCTACTGGGGATGTGCCCGCAACCCAGGTACATGCCCTTGACCAGGATCGAACCCGGGACCCTTGAGTCCGCAGGCCGACGCTCTATCCGCTGAGCCAAACCGGTTTCAGCCTGACCTATACACTTTAAAATGCATCGTTATATGCTTGTTATCACAATTAAAAATAAAATATTTTAAAAGATAGAACTTTGGGGAGAGGAGGAAAAAAAGAACCAAGGGAAACCAATTTTGTCCAATCCAGAACTAATGAAAACCAATCTAGCAAGTGGGGCTTGAAAACGGTTCTCTATTCTTCTGTCTTTAAGGATCACTGTCAGATAAAGGGTTTTAGAATTTAGCCTTTCTTCAGTGGAGGAAAAAGGAAAGCATCTGCTCATAAATCCTCTTCTCTCTAGGATTCTAGAGATCACATGATTTTTCCAATGATCCAGGCTTATAACATTACTAGAGGCCCAGTGCACGAATTCGTGCATGGGTGGGGTCCCTCGGAGTGGCCTGTAGGGATTGGGCCCCAGCTCGCGCCCCCAACTTCACAGCCCCACAGCCCTGCCTGGCACCCTGCTGTGGCCTGGCACTGTCCCCTCACCTGCTCCACCATCCCGCCTGTGGGACGATGGATCAGGGCCAGGCCCTCTGTGCCCAGCTCCTTCAGCAGTCCCCTGCTGCTGCCGCTGGTCACCTTCTGTGGAGCAATCAGTGGGGCAATTGGGCCCCGCTGGCACCTGCCTTGGCCTGGCACCACCTGCTCACCTGCTCCACCATCCCACCACAGTTCTGCTTTCATCAGTGCCCATCGAGCTGGCAGTGACTCCACTGCCACCCACTGCCAGCACTGCATCACCAATGCCCACCATGTTCTGCGCCGCCCCTGGTAGTCAGCGCACGTCATAGCGAGTGGTTGAACTCCCAGTGGAACTCCAGGTTGAACAATTTGCAGGCAGTCCTCGGGTTACGTCAGACTCGATGTACGTCGTTTCATGGTTATGTTTCCATCTCCCATTTATTTATAAAAAAAAAGTTCCATCATTTCGACATATGTACATATGTGCTTTATGTTTTTTATTATTTATTTACCACAAGTAAAGGTCAGGAATTGTTATTTTTTCTTTTAATTTTTTTTACTGTTTCACTTCATTACTGCTGTGTATGTGTTCCATGTGAGTGATGTAGGTGGGTTCCGACTTACAGTGAAAATCTATAATAATAAAAGTGTAATATGCTAATTAGATTGGATGTCCTTCTGGACGACCTTCTGGAGGAAGCTGGGGCTGTGAGGGAAGCCCAGGTCCCGGGTGCCAGAGGGAAGCTGGTGCCAGCAGCTGGGAAAAGGAAGGCCTACTCTTGCACAAATTTTGTGCATCGGGTCTCTAGTATACTTATAATTGGCTTATTCAAATTGGAATCCAAACAAGGTCCATGCATTACATCTGGTCATCTATTTTAGTATAAAGCATTATTCTTTTCCCTTTTTTATTCATTACATCTACTCATTGCAGAAACTGGGTCAACTAAACCTGAAGAATATATCATATTTAATATATTTGTCTATTTGTTTGTTTCTAGTGTCATTTAATCTCTTTCTCTAGCCCACTTTTTGCCTAAAACAGAAGTTAGCACTAGAGCAACACTGTTAAATAGAACCCTCTGTCAATGGTGGAATGTTCTATAACATGCACTGATACTGTAGCCACTAACCACAGGTGAAAATTTGACACTTGAAATATGGTTAGTGGAAAAAAGGAACTGAATTTTTTAAAAACTTATTTTACTTAATTTAAAGTTTAATAGTCACATGTGACAAGAGCTATCATATTGGCCAGTGTAGTTCTAAATGGCTTAATTGAATTTCACTTCAGGTTTTTGGAAAGACTATTTCTTAGGTAGTATTTTATGCTTCCTATTTCATGACATAAAAAGCTCATAGTGTTTATTTTTTTAAATATATTTTTATTGATTTCAGAGAGAAAGGGAGAGGAGGAGAGACCCCACCCCACCTAATTTACAACCCCACCCAAGCTGTATGCAGAGACTTTTGCATACAAATGGCCTGGCCTTTCTCCGCCTAAAAACCTGTCAAACTGCAGCTGGGTCAGAGAACCCCAGAGCTTCCAAAAGAAGGCCTAAGGGTCATCAGCAGCCTGCATTGCTTCACAGCTGTGCCTCATCTGGGCACCTCCAAACCCCAAACAAAGAGGAGGAATCTGCAGATCTCTCTGTAGCCCCTGCTGGGTGGCCTCAGGCAGTGGCTGACTTTGCACCTCCTTGGAGATCCAAGAGCCAGTGTACACAGTAGTCAGAGTGAGACCATCCAGATTACAACTCTTCACATCCATAAGGGACACACTCAGGGGGCAGACTCAGTGAGTGCCAAAGCCTCGCTGAAGCAAGTCCTATGCCATAAGGGTGTCTCAAGCACAGAAGTTCTCACATTGTAGACACAACTGGTCCTCACAGCCAATTGGCCTGGAGGTCAATTCCTTCCAGTGATACCAACAGCAATCAAGGCTTAACTACAACGAGACTGTGCACACAGCCCACCAAGGGGTGCACCAAGAGTGTCCACCTCAGGTAATTAGAGAGGCTGAGCCACTGGGCCCTATAGGACACCTAGCACAGAAAGCCACTCTATCAACACAGGGAAGCATAAAAAAATGTGGAGACAAAGAAACAGGTCACAAATGAAAGAAATGGAGGAAAGCAAACTACTGAATGTAGAGTTTAAAACCACGATTATAAGGTTACTCAAGAATTTTCTACAAACCTCCGAGAAATATAATGAGACCCTCAAGGATATGAAAAAGGACCAATTAGAAATTAAGCATACACTGACTGAATTAAAGAATAATATACAGAGATCCAACAGCAGACTAGAGGATCCCAAGAATCAAGTCAAAGATTTGAAATACGAAGAAGCAAAAACACTCAACAGGAAAAGCAAAAGGAAAAAAAGAATACAAAAATATGAAGATAGTGCAAGGAGCCTATGGGACAACTTCAAGCATACCAACATCCGAATTATAGGGGTGCCAGAAGAGAGAGCAAGATATTGAAAACCTATTTGAAGAAATAATGACAGAAAACTTCCCCTACCTGGTGAAAGAAAGAGACTTACAAGTCCAGGAAGCACAGAGAATCCCAAACAAAAGGAATCCAAAGAGGACTACACCAAGACACATCATAATTAAAATGCAAGAGCAAAAGACAAAGAGAGAATCTTAAAAGCAGCAAGAGAAAAACAGTTAGTTACCTACAAGGGAGTACCCATACGACTGTCAGCTGATTTCTCAACAGAAACTAGGCAGGCCAGAAGGGAGTGGCCAGGAATATTCAAAGTGATGAATAGCAAGAACCTACAACCAAGATTACCCAGCAAAGCTATCATTTAGAATTGAAGGTCAGATAAAGAGCTTCACAGATAAGAAAAAGCTAAAGGAGTTCATCACCGCCAAACCAGGATTATATGAAATGCTGAAGGGTATTCTTTAAGAAGAGGAAGAAGAAGAAAAAGGTAAAGATAAAAATTATGAACAACAAAGTGACAACAAATACATATCTATCAACAAGTGAATCTAAAAATCAAGTGAATAAAAAACCTGATGAACAGAGTAAACGGGTGAATAGAAAAGAATCAGGGGCATAGAAAGGGAGTGGACTGACAATTCTCGGGGGAAGGGGGTGTGGGGTGCAGGAAGAGACTGGACAAAAATCATATACCTATGTACGAGGACAGTGGGGGGGGGTAAGGGCAGAGGGTGCGGGTGGAGGGGAGCTATGGGAGCTATGGGGGTAAAAAGAGGAACAACTGTAATAATCTGAACAATAAAGATTAAATAAATAAATAAATAAATAAAAGAATTTTCATCAACATTTTTAATATGGAATACAGTTTATACAAGAAAGGAATGATAAATTCTTAATTACTTATTAATTGCCATTAATGGCTGGAGGAAAAGGTGGGCTTCTTGCATCTATGCAATGGTGCTGGAATTTTATTCTAAGCTATGGAAATCCATTGTGGGTTTTAAGCAGGGCATGAACAACATTACATTTTCATTTTAAGAAGCACCCTTTGTCCATAATGTGGAGAACAGGTGAAAGTTTGCAAGGTTCCAAAGGGATCTGTCATAATACAGGCCAGAGATAGTGAGGGCCTGAACTCTAATGGGGTGATCGAGTAGGAGAGTTTGACAGAACCTAGATTAGAAAGCAGAATCAACTGTCAAATAATGTAGAAATTGGGGCAAAAGAGAGTATGGTAGGATGACGGGCTGAACTCTAGATTTCTAACTTGGGGAACTAAGTAGATAATGCCCCAAACCACCTTGAGAAGTACAGGAAGAAAAGTTACTTTCTAAATGAAAAACTAAATTGGCCCAAACACAGACCTCCCAGACAGAAGAAGAGATTTAGGAAGCTATAGCATAATTTTGTTCACTTTAGTCTAATAAATAATGAGTCTATACTATACTATACTATACTATACTATACTATACTATACTATACTATACTGAAATTGCTCATATAGAATTGTTTCGATTCCAGAGATCCATAAATAAAAAGCAGGGTTTATTAAGAGTTTCACCTGAAGACGTTAAATTCTAGGCTCTATTCCTATCCATTTTTAAACAATTTCTAAATTCCTCTCTATCATTATTTTTCCTATTGCTTACAGAGATGTATCTATTATTTTACGACATCCATAATAGTAGATACAGTGGTTTCAGAAGTGAAAAATGCTATGCAAGTGTATGAGCAAAAATCTTCTCAGTGGTTGTATTAGTTTGCTAGAGTTGCCATAATAAAGTACTACAAAGTGGATGCTTTAAAAAAACAGAAATTTATTGCTCACAATTCTAGGGTCTAAAAGTCAAAAATCAAGGTGACAGCAGGTCATGCTTCCTCTGAAATCTATAAAGGAATCCTTCCTCGCCTCTTCCTAGCTCCTTGCCTCTTCCTAGCTTCTGGTGGTTTGCCAGCAATCCTTGGCATTCCTTGGCTTGTAGATCCATCATTCCAATCCTCTTTCTTTACATGGCATTCTCCCAGTGTCTGTCTTCACATGGCCATCTTCTTATAAGGTCACCAGTCGTATTGGATTAGGGGCCCACTCGGTTCAAGTATGACCTCATCTTAACTAATTATATCTACAATGACCCTGTTTCCAATTAAGGTCACATTCTTAGGTACTGGATGTTGAGACTTCAACAGATTACTATGGGAGTACATAATTCAACCCATAACAGTGGTCTAAAGACTCATTATGGACTATGGAAAATAAAGTTTTTGTTTGAAAATTACCTTTAGCATCCTTTGAAAGTCTTATATTGCTCTTTGGAGAAACTGAAACTCTCTTTTTCAAAATGACATTCACAGAATCTTGCTGTCTCCACAAAGGTGAAATAAAATAAAGATTAAGAAAGCGAAATGAGCCCAACCAGCATGACTCAGTGGTTGAGCATTGACCTATGAATCAGGAGGTCACCATTAGATTCCTGGTCAGGGCATACTCTCAGTTGCCAGCTATATCCCCAGTGGGGGACCTGCAAGAGGCAGCCAATCAATGATTCTCTCTCATCATTGATGTTTCTCTCTCTCTCTCTCTCTCTCTCTCTCTCTCTCTCTCTCTCTCTGAAATCAATAAAAATATTTTAAAGAAAATGATATAACATGCAGATAAATTTAATAAAACACCTTTAAGTACTTATTCAATTATATTTTATGATACATTTCCCCCAAGAATTTCCCTGACATTTTTTGAAAGAATTAATTATAGTGAAAAACATTCATTCTTTATCAGAATAAAACACTAACATTTGCTAATAAAACCTATTGTTAGAGTGAAACAAGATAATGTATGTAAACCATTTAATAGTTTACAAGTACTCAATAGCTGTTAATATGTATTTAGTATTCTGAAGAGTACAACAATGATTAAAGAAGTTAATACATGTGAAACGCTTATAATACAGCCTGACACATATTATATACTCAATAAATGTCTAGCTATTACTGTCAACACAACCATCATTATATAAGAGGATAGTGTCCAAAACTGCCAATGCTATTTCCATTTGGTTTATTCTTGCTTACATATGGACTCAACATTTGCATATAGATTCATTAGGTGGGGTTTCTTAAAATTTAATTCAATCTATAAAATTCATAGCTTATTTAACAGGCCATTTACAAGTTATTTAAATTTGATTTGATTTCTTTTTAATAAATGAATTCCTTAATATTTATACCCCCAAAGTATTTATTTTACCTGTTACCATGAACATGACTTGAAAATAAGCTACTGAAATCATAATTGATGTGTGATTTGTTGAAAAGGTACTTCATTAACAAATATGGCATTTTTAATCCACAGCTAGTTTTTCCAGCAACAGACCTGATTTGACACTGCCTCACTCCCACAATTTTTGTGATTATAGCTGCATATTTCCCAAGCATAGAGAATTGGGGTTCAGTTGGTGGTCAAGGAATGGAGTTCCACTTAATTCCATAGTTTTCCCAAAGTCACTTCTTTAATTGAGGTCTGATTATGGGCTAGTCTTAAATGCAAGTCACTAAAAAGTCAGGATATTTTTTGAAGTATCTTTTCTAGCTACAGACTCAAATCTACACTCAAAAGCACAAATATAAACTTAAAAAATAAAGAATGTAACCACAATAACAGCCATGTTCTAAAACAACAGTTTCATAACCTTTGAGTGGTTTCTTTTTCATAGTGATGAGTAGAAACTGGTGGTCCCTGGTTTTTTGCTTCAAAATGGTTTGTAGACTGAAAAAAAATTGAGAACCACTGCTCTAACCAACCAAACTAAATTGATAGTTATAAAATGGGGATGTTTATCCTCTGAAGGAATACTGTATACTGTGATTTTTGGTTAATCTTAAGGCAGCCGTTTTAATATCAGTTTGAAAAGGCAATTGGAATGTATTATCTCTCTTATGAATAAGTGTTTATAAACAATCACATTTAGTGGATCTTTTCTGTTCTAGTAAAATGAAAACTAAAGAAAAACAGTAGCTTATTAAAGCTCTAAGAATGGCTTCTCAGTTCCTTGTCAAGTCTCAAAGCCCCATAATTCTTTCCCTTCAAACAACTCTGAAATAAAATGACACCTCTAAGGATTAAACATTTTGGAAAACAATAAAAGAAAACATTAAAGCATGTCTGACACAGACCTCCCCTCCATACTTCCCTGTTCCTCCCATATTCCCAACATAACTATGAGTCAGGTAATGTTAACTTTGAATCATACATTTGTTAGTTTCTTTTGCGTATTACATAAACAAAGTTTTGATCATAGCTTATGAGGCAACTGACCTGTAATCATTTTCCTTTCAACATATGTGGCTTGAAAAACAGAACAGTAAGTTACCCTACATGCTCTTTTGTTGAATTCCACAGGAAGTTACTCAGTATCATTTTTTTTGTGTGATACAAGAGTGCCCTAAATAAATGATTATACCATGAGAAAATGCTCAGACAACAAATGGAAAGAAATAACTTTCAAGAGTGAAGTATTTGAATTACATTATGTATGCAGGAATACTCCCTTTCTGAAGCTGATAACAGTAGCTCCGTTTATTGAGTGCTTCTATGTGGCAGGCTCTGTGCTTAATGCTTTACAGACATTATCTCCATTTAATCCTCCCAACAATTCTGTGAGGTGGTTATTATTATCCTTATTTTCAGGAAAGGAAAACAAAGTTTATTCAGCAAATATTTGTTGAGCAACTACTCTGTGCCAGATCTTGTTCTAGGCCTTCAAGTTAAAGCTGAGAGACGCAAAGGAACCTAGAGTTTGGACATAGGCCTGTCTCTGCTTTTATCATGATCCCATATTGCCTAACTGGGAAGAATGTTAAAGTAAACATTTTAAGTATATGTATCATGGAATGTCTTCCCTTTAGTTACTTATAGATTTTATTGGTATACTTCATCATCGACAACTCTAGAATCATTGAACTTTATATCTGGAGGGGAATCTAGGGAAGATCCTTACATTTTCCAAAATTTGAATATTCTCAAATAGATGTAGAAATTCCTGTTGTCTCTTGAGATATGTGTCAATCAAGAAAATAGTCTTAATTTTTATTTGGGAAATTTCAAAGAAAACCCAAAATTCATACCCATGAAAGATACATCACCATGTATTTTGTTTCATTATTGTCTTAACTGAGATGAAATTTGAGCCTAAGCTTTATCTTTCTTTCTCTCTGGAAAAAAATAGTTTCCAGTGATTATTTTTTCTTTTTGTGTAAAAAAATAACTATGCTTCAGATAGTGTAAAGGAAAGATCTTTTTCAGAGAGGTGATGATTATATTATGGGTTTTCTATAGTAGTGACAAACCCATATGTAAAAGAGCTGTGAATTTTGGATGTATGTGAGGTAGAGATTGTGCCATGAGCCATAGTTAGTCATCTTGGAACTTTTCCAGACTGATGTTACTCCATTTTTTGAACAAATGTTATTTTGTTAAGTAAATGTCCATTTAAACTTGTATACAAAGGTTATAATTATAGCAGGAAATTGTTGGGGAGATAGGAGGTTAAATCTGGTTGTCCTGTCATACATCAGGGATGATTTCCTGGAAATCTAGTCCACATTTTCAACTGAGGTTTACTGTTTCCCTTTGCTGTAGTTCAAGTAATAACTTTCTAATATTTTGGTTCTGACTGAGAAGTTTATGTGTGTGTTGGGGGTGGTGGTGGCATAGAATCAGTAGGTAACTGAATCAGCCCTTTCTGATGATTTTGCACCCAGGAGTTCAAAAGACAGTGTAATGTTAGGATATCACATTATACGACTTGTAGGAATACATAAAAGGCTCAATGTAAAAGGAGAGTTCTAAAGCAGTACTGTCCTATAGAACTATAATGCCAATCTTTAAAAGTAAGCCACACGTGTAAAGATACATCTTATAGTCGTCATATAAAAAGTTAAAAGAGCCCAGCCAGTGTGGCTCAGTGGTTGAGTCTCACTGGTTCGATTTCAGGGTTTGGGCTCGATCCCCAGTAGGTGTGTGCAGGAGGCAGCCCGTGGATGTTCCAGCCAACCTTATTTTAAGTACTCAAGAGCCACCTGTGTCCAGTGGCTACCACATTAGCCTGCACAGGATGATCTCTAGAGGCAACTAGTCTTTGAATAACTACACTTCGAGCTTTCTTAAACAAGAAAAAAAAGTAATCCTGCTCAGAACAATATCAGCTTCTATGTTCACATAACTCCTTTTGCTGCCACCTACAAGACAGCCCCCCAGCCTCGTTTGATTTCCCCAAACTCTCCCGGCCAGAGAGTGGTTTCACCACTCTTGGGTTTAATATTTTTTAAAAAAAGTTTATTGTTAACCAAAAGAGAAAAATTCGCTTTCTTTTCTTCGGGGGCAAAAGGAGGGATAATAGTGTATTTTTCTAAATCAATTCACAAATACTAAGTTGATCCTATGTGTAAGACAGCTAGCTGTTCAAGTGGTACTTTAGACCATTATTTACAGTTTGTTTAATGCTTAATTCCTGCAACACTATTCACATTACTTTTGCAGGTCAATTAACTTTGTCTTGAAAGTTACTCCTCTAGTTCTCAAAATAAAAACAGATGAAGCCTCCTCTGGGTGTCTGGGTGGCCTGTGTCAAGGCGCGAGCGTCTGCGAAGGCTGCAGCAAAAGTCCAACACAGATCCAGAGACAGAGAAGCATCAATCAGATGCTCAAACCTCAGAGGGAAGGTAGGAGATGGAGGAGGGGAGGGGGAGAGATCAACCAAAGGACTTGTATGCATGCACATAAGCCTAACCAATGGACACAGACAACAGGGGGGTGAGGGCATGAACCGGGAGTCAGGGTGGGGGTGGGGGAATAAGGACACATATGTAATACCTTAATCAATAAAGAAAAAGAAAAAAAGTCCCACACCTGACTGGCCCAGCGCGAAACCTTGCACTGCCGGTAGGCTAGGTGTGGGGCTCTAACCTCATCCTCACACCTGCTTTCAGGAGGTAGGCTAGGGCTCTCCAGGTGTCTGGGTTCCGGACAATGAAAGGGAGCTGTTAAAAGGCGTGCGCTGGGAGCGCAGCGGGGACGCGCTGTAGTCGCTGGGCGTGGGAGGGCCGGACGCCTGGGCGGAGGCCTCACGGAATGAGGGCCTGGAGCGCACCCCTTATTTTTTTTTCCTGCTCCTTGTAGGACGATTAGCCAGTGGCTGCCCTAGCTTTCCAAACAGCGCAGCGGCTTTTCTACCTTTCTGCACGGCGCAGTGAGCTCGCCGTGGCACCAGGCACGGGGCACTCGGGGTCGCATCCTCCCCCCTCCCGCCCCCTTCGAGACCTACTCCCAACGTTCAGGCCTCTCCCCACACTCTCACTCTCTCCTTGTCCTCTTGGGCGCCAGTTACCGTCTAGGGATTGGGTTTCCTTAACCCAGGGCTTCCCTATCTTGGGAAGGAGGAGTTGGAACACCTCCCTTTCTCCTCCTCCTGCACCCCAAGGCCTGCCTGGTTTTTAAATCTAATCTTTTATTTATTTAAAGTCAATAAAAGAGCAGGAACCCCGGGCTCCTGCCAACAAGATCTTTTATAATAATCCCCCAATCTCTGCCGAGAGTCGCGGGTAGCCTTAAGGAACCTGCTTGTTTTCTCTCCTTCGTGAAGATTTAGGCATCAAGGAGTGGGGGGTTTTAAGGGCTCTGCGGGCTGGGGGGGGGGGGCGTGAGTCATGTAAGAAGAAAGAATTCCAAATATTTAAAAAATAACAGAAGAGCGTTAATTTGGAGAGCCTTGAATCAAAATGAAAGCCTAATTTCCAGGGGGGCTCCCAGGCAAGAAGCCTTCAGACGTCCCGTGGTGGGAGGAGGTATGGGGGGCCAGGTGAATGCCCAGCTTGTGACTCTGGAGAGGGCGGGTCCTGGCCATTATGGGATGTACCCATAGACTCGGTGTACCCACACGCTCCCACAGAGGAGACGGGCCGAATAGACACATCCATGCCCGTTCCCCGGATCCTGGGCACCAGGCTGTGCCCCCTGCGCCTCTCCCATCTCCCTCCACAGCTGCACAGGGACCACTGTTCTCTACATCCCCAAGGAGCCTCCGACCTGCTTGGACCCAAGGTAGTTAAAGGCTCCCAGCCTTTTGCCCCTCCTGCCTTTTCACCTCTTCTTTCCCCCCGCCTCTCGCCAACGCCCCCAGATCTCTGGGGCTCGCCCTTCCTGAAAGTAGGCGAGGCCCAGAAGCTGAGGCTGGGGCGAGGAAGGAGGGCGGAGCCAAGCCTGGCGGCCGGGGGCGTGTCTTCTCAAGCCCCGCCCCCCGAGTGCGCGCGCGGTGGCGGCGCCGGGCTGAGCCTGGCTCTGAGAGACAGGTACCGCTTAGGCGCCATGTTGTGAGCGGGAAGTGGGGGGAGCGCGCGGCGGCTGCTATTCTGCTGGGGAGCGGGCGCGGGGAACCGGCCGCGGGGGGGCGGAGTTGTAGTCCCTGCGGCGGAAGAAGAAGAGGAAGAAAGGGGTGAGACCCGGTGCCGGGCAACAGCGCGAAGCCTCTGGCTTTGGCGCCAGGGCATCTCCAAGCTGAGCGCACGGTGTTTCAAGGTCATGTGCCGCCCCCGACCCTTGCCCGAGGAAGCAGTTCTACACGTCCGCCGCCGCCGCTGCCGTGGGGCTCGGGCGGCGACTGAGTCGGGCCGCCCCCCGGGGCGGGTTGGGGAGGGAGGAGCCCGTTAAAGGCCGGTGGGCCCGGGGGGGAAAGAATCCCCTGGCCCAGCTGGGGGGACCCGTGGCAGAAAGAATGGCCTGTGGAGAGCCCGTCCGACAGCGCTGAGGTGAGTGCAGCCTGGTGGCCGGGGCCGGCGCGCCCCCTCCTCTCGACCCCGCCAGCTGGCTTCCCTCCCCGGAGCTGGCCACTCGGCCCCTTCTTCTGCCGCTCGCTGGTCCCCTCGCTCTGGGATTCCGGTTCGGGTAGTTGGGGTTGGTCCGTTTGCCCTTCTCTTCCACCCACCGTCGCTCGGGGGGCTGTGGTGTGGTGGCGCGTGGGGTTTGGAGTGGGCGCTGGGGCTTTGCAAGAAGCCGATTTTAATCAACTTTGCGTGGGGGAAGCGGGAGGCGGAGTGGGGTCTTGCGAGGAGTTGGGAAGTTTGGCCCTGCGTGGTTGGAGGCTTCCATGGACCCTGGTGGCTTTGGGGTATGAATGAGGGGTATGGATTGTGTTCCCTACGGAGCAGGGACTCTTGAGTCCGGCCTGGGGACAGGGTTGCTGCGGGGAGACCAGCGCGCGGGGGCAGGAACCGCCCAGGGCAGGCGACCTGTGGGGGTTTCGGGTAAGGGGTGCAGGACAGCCAAGGGTTTTTGCTCCCCCCCCCCATCTGCCGCAGCCCTTTCTGCTGCCGCAAAGGAGAAAGTGGAAGCCAGAGGTCTCCCCCCACCCCCAACCCCCGTTTCTGAGGTCGCTGAGCTCGAGGACCCCATTTCTGCGAGTTTAACTTGAGTTTCCTGTCCGTGGAGGTGAGAGGGTGATATTCAAGGAGATCAGCAGTCGCCGTAAAAGGCTTTGTGGGTTTCGTCGCCCCTGGATCTGGTGACCGTCCCTGACTGAGACACCTACCAGAATGCCCAAAACCCAAATATAACCAGACAATTTCCCCGGACACACCGGAGCCCCGAGCTTTTCGCAGCCGCTCCTGAGGTCCCAGAACCAACTCAGGGTCTGCAAAAATAACCCAGGCAAGACCCATTCCCGGGCATCCGCGCTCCTCTCCGGAGCGGAAAATCAATTCCTGATGGTGGCGCTTCTGTGATTCTTCCTTCTTGACTTTTTGCTGTCTTCTTTCCCCGCAGCGGACTTTGGGGGATTACAGGATGGTAGGCTGTGTGTGTGTAATAGTTACTGTGTGAGTGACCGCATTTCTGGAAAGCATGACTGAAACGCGGGGGTGGAATGGGGCAGGCTCTGATGAGTGGTGTACTTGGCGGCAGCCACTGCCCTGCCAGCCTCCGCAGTGTGAGCGGTGGATAGGGTTACTGGTTACGTCAGTAAGACCAAGGCTCAGTTTGATCTGAGATGCGGGACATAATGTTCGAGAATAAGGAAGGGGAAGGGGAAGAAGGGTCAGTTCAAATCGCTTTTTCAATTTTTTCCTACTCCCCTCCACTGCTGTCTAAAACGCTCTGCTTAAACGCAGGTAGAGTTGTAATAGTGCTTACGATTTGGTGCTTGGTATTTTGCCACTTGGGTCGTATTTTTAAACCCTAAACTAAGCGCTGCTCTTTAATAGAAAAGACATTGATATATGTTACCTAAATTGTTTTAAAAGGAAATCATGATATTAGGATTGGCAGAATTACGAGAATTTCATTTAAAAATTATGTTAGCTAACTAATACTATAAATCTTTTTCTAAGAAAATCAAATTTAGAATGTTCAATCATCCTGTGAATGGATAGTGTGAAAAATAGTATTCCGGGGCTCTTTTCCCTCAGAATTTTTTTTGTTAAATAATATAGCTAAAAGGGTTAACAAAATATGTTCTCAAAGTGCTGACCTTGTGGAAAGAAATTTAATTTGCTTTGAGTCTGAATTTTAGATGCAAACGTTAACATTTGCAACTCATAATCAGTCCACATTTCTGCTTGGTATGCATTAATGTGTAAAAAAATCACTTAAAATTTCACCTTACCCTTTTTCTGTATATCATGCATTTGGATAAGGAAGGCACAGAGCTGATATTTACTTAGGACTTACTATATATCAGGCACTATACTACATACTATTTCATTTTATCCTTCCTATAACCCAGGAGAATAGCTTTATGGTCCCCATTGTTACAGATTAAGAAACTGAATCTCAGAAGTTAAGGGCACAGAGATTATAAATAGTAAATGGTAGAGCCATAATTCAAGGCTAGGTGGATCTAATTCTTATGCTTTGCTTTATATCAGAGCAGTTGCTTCAAATCCTTTGTGGAAAAATTCATGGTATAAATAAATAAGCCTGTAGTTAGAGGTCATGTATTTTTCAGAAACAATTATGGTATTACAGAGGTCTCATTTGTTAAAGCCTAGTTATTTCAGTTACTGTCATGGTTTCCAGAACCTGGCAGATAGAATTTTAAAATTTGCCATTTTAAAAGAATTTTTCTTGGCATTATATAGCATAAGGTATGTCAAAACAGAGCCAGTGTTGCCTAGATTTATTAAAACTACATTTTAACAAGTTGCCCTTAAATGTTTTGTTGCCTTTGGTTGTTTAACTGTTTCAAGTAAATTGCTTGTGATACAAATTTGAAAATACTGAAGCCAGTAAGGAAAAAGTTAAGAATTTTCATTCTGAAGTCTTATATTGGACTCCTATTTTGCCATCTCCTCCCCAGTAAGTTCTTAGCAGAGAATAGTTGTATTTTACCAGACCAGGATTTTTTAAAAAATAGTCATTTGACTTGAGTAAATAAATCAAATTTTTCTCTCCAGGCTAAAAGATTTCAGGGTTGGTCTCTATAAGAATTTACATTTATAGTCTCATCCCTGGTAGAACTCTTGAAAGCAGAAACTTTTTCTCTGTATCCTCAACACTTAACATAGTGCCTGGCACAGACATATTATGGACCCAGTAGATGTCCACTGCATGAATTATGAAGGTCAGGAATAGGGTGATTATAAATCTTATACCTGTTATTATCATTTTAATCTTACATTGAAATATGAACAATCTTAAACACCTGAGTACCTTACCAAAAGTACAGGCAGTTTCTTCTCTCCTTTAGGGCAGTGGTTCTCAACCTTCCTAATGCCACAACCCTTTAATACAGTTCCTCATGTTGTGGTGACCCCCAATTTCATTGTTACAAATTGAACATAATGAAAGCATAGTGATTAATCACAAAAACAATATGTAATTATATATGTGTTTTCCGATGGTCTTAGGTGACCCCTGTGAAAGGGTCGTTTGACCCCCAAAGGGGTTGCGACCCATAGGTTGAGAACCACTGCTTTAGGGCCTTCCTGCTTTAAGACCTCACATAGGTCTCATGGTGCTTAAAACAAAATAAAAACCCTGTGGTTGAATTCAAGCATGGGTCAGAACATGATAGCCTAGAATAAGGCTGAATTTGTAATATCCTTACAATTGTAATATCTTTACAATTTTTACAATAAACCTGATCTAAAGTGATACTTTTTTGTCAGTTTCAGTCGAGTAAGAATAAATGGTAGTAAAGCTAAATATGAACAGTTTTCAAAACTAAAATTAAAGATGTTAATTTTGCTTTATAGAAATGTGTTATGTAAAAATAGCCACCTGAATTCCTTTAAGTAACAAGTACCCATAATGCATAGAAAATTAGTAACTATATAAATAATTTCCTTATAAAAAATGAGACCCTTGTGTTGGAAACCATCTTCAGTGGTTGTGCAGCCATTTTTAACCACAAAAATTATTTCGGATTCTATAGTGTTTCTACTATATCAATATTTGATTTCTTATATTTCATCTGTACGGAAAAACATTCTATTAAAGTATGATCATTGGTTTTGCAAAAAATGTTTTATTAAGTTTCTTTTCCTTTTCCTGTTCATTTTTACCACCTTTCAGGTTTTTTTCTTTCCCCCAAGTGAAGATCTGAGGAGAGGACAGGTATTGTTACATGTCAACTGTCAAGAAACTGTGACACATTACTGAACATGTTGTTTTCAATGATTATAATATAGGATGTCAGTCTTTGTTATTTTGGCAGCTTGATCCTATATAAATGGGATTGATCCAAAATGTGAAAGTTTGGTATATTTCAATTTTAAAATAAATAAGCTTATCTAATTAAAGAAACAAGTATAGGCAGACTTTACCTCTTCTTTAGTACGTTTATAGAAATCACAATGAGTATTATTCTATTTTATATAAGAAGAGTGGCATAATTGGGATGTGTACTCTTGACCAAGGATATGACATTCTGTAAATTATAGAATGATAAAAATATAGCAGGTTAGTTATCAGAAGTTTGAATTGCAGAAGAATTGTTCTAAAGATTTTTTAAAAATTTATCATCCGCTTAAAAATTGATACCATTGTGGTCATTGACAAGATTGGTCCTAAAGTTCCATGCTCAGGAACATATGATCTGCCAGACTGGGAATGATGGGTGACGTCAAGTGGCCCAATTTACCAGTGCAGACTGGATGCTTTAAACTAAGATCACAGTGCACTACAGTGACATCTTGGTGGTCTCTTCTTGGTAACACGAGTGTGATAGTGCCCAGGTGTGCATGTGCTTTGGTAGATAAGTTTTAAAGCACTGGAATGCAGTTGTGCAAATACATGTTACATATCCTATTCCCCAGTTCAGATAATAAAAAGACAAAACAAGCAACTGTATTTTAAATCTTGACATTAGATGCCCTCCCTTTCCGAGTTGATACAGTTTCCTGTATCATTTATCTGGAACATTACCAGATTTCAGATGTACCAGTTTATCAATTTAATACCAAATAGAATAAAAGCAAAGCTAAAACAACTGTACATCTTAATTGTTAAGTAAAATGTATCGAGTTAACAAAACCACAAATATACTGTATACATATTATAAAACAGATTCAGGATAAAATATATGCTTATAGAACATAACTGTTATGTAATACATTTGGCCTTCTTTAAATAAATACATTAGTTACTAGCAGTTAAATATCTAAATTTTACTTATCTCCTTACAATTTAGAAGTTATTTTGTGGGATAATTTGGGTGTATGGCACAATGTTAAAGAGCATAGCTTTGGAGTCATAAAGACCTGGGTTTGAGTCCTGGCTCTGCCACTTTATAACTTTTAATCTTATGCAAGTTATTTAATGTTGCTATGTTTCAGCATCCTAGTCTGTAAAATAGGGATGAAAATATCTACCTCATGGGATTGCGGTGAGAATTAAATGAAATTATAATATATGTAAAGCATTTGTTTCAGTATGTGGTTTAAGTGTTTAATAAATAATAGCTATAATGAATCATCTCTTAACAGAACTGTCTGAGAAAGTTCTGTGTTCTTTTTTCAGAATCAAGCAGAACAATTAAAAATGATTTGATTGATCTATTTAAACAGAGCCATTATAATATCTGAATGTAATTGTAAGGGTAAGGTGAACAGAAATCTCTTGAATCTTGTTCTCTTTTGTATTGTTCTCCTCTCCCATATTGTCTTTAAAGGGGGAAAACAGATAGACATTTTGAAAAATATGTGCGGAAGAAGGAAGAAAGGGAAATATATTCACATTTCAACATTGCTCAAATTGGAGTGTCGTTAATTAGCAGTAGGTTTTTTCCTTAGTGATACATAAGATAATAGTGTATCTTACACATGATTGTGTCTTATGATCAGTGAAATATCATATATCCTGTATGTCAACCTCTTAAAGGAAGTGTGTCCCTGAAGAAATGGATAAAGTCAGTATATGGCATCAATAGGAGGATTTTAACTTACTTTATAAAATATACCAAAAGAAAATGTGCTTTTTAATTTTAGGATCAGTTCTGTTAATTTCATTTTTAAGTACAAAAATTGATATGGCACATCTCCCTTCCCATTATTCTAAACACATTTGTTTTGGTTTTTTTGAATATGCCATGAGTAACTGGATTTTCCCGACTAGAAATATAATCCTTTGGATTTGGTCTGTTAGGTGGCATTGATACTTAAGGGCTTTAAATAGTACTTTCAATATTTTTAACTGAGAAGTCTCTGGAAATGTTAAAGGTATATCTGTACCCCAATAACCATCTCCCCCCTCCAAAAGAAACAAAGGAGCATGGCATAATCAAATAAATTTGGGAATTGTGGAGTTAAACAAGATTTGGCCAATATCTTCACTGCATAACTTAGAACTTTTAAGATGATAGCATACCCGATGAATCTGCAAAAAGGATATAGCCCCAGCATTTGAGACTGAGTGTCAGAACCTTTTTTCTGAACCACCTATGAAGTCTCAAAGGACACAAATGCTTTGCAGAACACAGTTTTGGAAAGTCTAATAACTATAGTAACATGATCCAATATTGCCTGGAAATGAGCTGTTATGTTTAATTGACTGTATCAAAGCATTTTTCTTTAACTGTCAAGAGTTTTTATTTTATTTTAAATTGAAATCTTTCCAAATTAAATTGTACAATAATTTTTCATCTTAGTAGCGAACTAAAAATTTTAATATAATAATTTAAATAAAAGCTTAAAATAATGTAAACCTTTTTTGCAATGTTCTGACAAGTAATGGCCATATTCTACTTTAATGTCAAACTAATTTCCCCTACTAAATGGCCCCGACATTGACTTGCTCTGTGACTTATGTGTAATATTCTGTTTTTAAAGACTCTTTTACCATTTGCTACTTTATGCTGCTGTTAGTTTGCCTACTTCTCCCATTCTCCCTTTTTTAAATTAATCGCTTCTAACTTACTGATGAGGAAACGAAAGCCTAGAGAAGTTAAGTTACTAGACTACAGATAGCTAGGGTTAATGATATTTTGATGCAGCTATTTTTTTAAACTTTGGAATATTGTTACTTTATCTTTTAAAAAGACTTACACTTACAGCTTAACAAGCAATGTAAAATAGTGTCCTCACCCTTTTTCTGATCTCTGTCCATCATATACACATACTTCTGGGGTCAGGAGTAATTTGATGGGCATATTACCTACTAATGAACAGTGATTTTATGCCTCAACATACCATAATGAAATGCCTCCATTACTGAAGTTACCTACTCTGCATATTTACCTCCCTATCTTGAAGGTGTCAGCTAGGAAGGAATGTGAATGAACCAAAGAACAAGGAGCTAGAAGACCGAAAGTTAGCCTACTCCCCCACCTGGAGTCAGGTCTCCACATTGTCTTTTAGGTTGTGTTTGTGTATATATGTTTGTGTGGGGGGGAAGGGGGGAGGAATCATGAAATAGTGCTAGTTTCCTGAATATTAGATACCTTACACTTATGTGTAAATCCAAAAGTGCTTTTATATTTCCTGTCATTCTTGTCTTTTGCTAATAAAATAGAATTACAGCAATACATAACTTAAATCAGATTCCCCATCTTGACTAATATATCTGTGGTTTCTTACATACCTTGAAAACAAATTATGTTTTATTCACTGTGTAAATTGATTTTTATAATCTGGCATATGATGATGATCTCATCTTCAAATCTGACCTGGTCATCTAGATTCCTGAGAGGTTGGCCTCTAATCCTTTGGTCCACAGAGCTTGTTATAGGAAACTTGGTTTAGTCATTTGATATGTGTTAGAAGCAGATGTGAAATGATAGCCTAAGCAAAAGATCATTTTGGCATTAATAGATTGAAGTGCATCTCAAGTGCAGTGTTTTAGGAGAGAAGTCTTCACTTTAGAGATCTTGTAAAACCTGTACCTAAAACCACAGTTACCAGATGGTTTTTTTTTTTGGTTCTTCACAGTAGGGGTACAAGTGTCTTCCTGAAAACCATATAAAATAATAGGAAAGATTCACCTAAAATTAAAAAAAAACTTGTAGATTGGCATTGCTCAGCAGCCACTAGCTACCTGTGGCTATTGAATACCTAGAAATGAGCTAGTATGACTGAGGAACTGAATTTTAAATTTAATTTTAACTAATTTACATTTAAATAGTCACCTATGGCTATTGGCTACTACATTGAACAGCACAGTTCTAGATTATAGGATTAGTACAACTTGAACCCTTTTTTCCCCACACTGGTGTTTTCCAACTCTACTTTCTGTTATTTACATATTGAAATTAATAAGCTAAAGCTTTTTCTAAATGAAAAATGTATTCAATATACTTTTTCAAATTATGGTTAATCAGTTTTGTTTTGTCTCTCCTACCTTGAAGATTTTGATAAACCCTGCTAGGTGGTATATGCCCCTCAAATCACCATTCTGCACTTTCTACAACTTCACTAGTTTTATAGTGACATTTCTCATTCAAATGATAACACCAACACATTGGGAAAATTTAGCTATCAAAATATGTTGCATTGTTCAGTATACTGTGCTGTATTAATACTGGGAAGGGGGATTGATACATCTTGCAGAATAAGATTTACTGAATACCCCCTCTGACTAGACAGTTGTATATACCAATTTGAATGAGGTAGACATAATTATCCCCAACTTACTGAGGAGGAAACTAAAGCCTAGAGAGGTTAAGTAACTTGTTTATAGTTGCATAGCTAGTAAGTGGAGGAGGCAGGATTCAGATACAAGTCTCACAGATTGCAAATTCCATTGGCTTTCCTCTAGATTGCCCTGCTTGAGGTGAGTAGTTCAGTCTAGATGAAATCTCCTACAGAAGAGAGAGGTTTCAGGTCATTTGCATGAGTAGATGTTTTATGGGAATGTATCAGTAGAGTAGAAAAATAAAATTGATATTATTCTTCAAATATAGCATGGGTTAAATAGGCTTTTGTGAGCTGGCCTGAGAAGCGGCCTTTGTGACATTGTATATAGAAAAAATGTTTTGAGATTTCTCAACAGCTGTATTATGAACATTTGAAACAAAAACTATGGTACAGTGGGGCCTTGACTTACAAGTTTAATTCGTTCCGTGACGGAGCTCGTAACTCAAATTACTCGTATGTCAAATCAATTGTGAACGAGTGAGACACGTGATGCTGGGCTGATGTTGTGGTGTTCACTGTGACGTTCGCTGTGCCAACTAGCCATGGGGTATCTGAAGCTGGCTCTTAACCCGAATTTTAGCTCGCAGCTCAAAGCAAAAAATCCGCCGAGAGACGGCTCATATCTCGAAAAACTCGTTAGTCGGGACACTCGTAAGTCAAGGCCCCACTGTATTTGGTATAGGGCCGTGGTCTGCAAACTGGGGCTCACGAGCCACATGCAGCTCTTTGGCCCCTTGAGTGTGGCTCTTCCTAAGCCTTAGGAGTACCCTAATTAAGTTAATAACAATGTACCTACCTATATAGTTTAAGTTTAAAAAATTTGGCTCTCAAAAGAAATTTCAATCGTTGTACTATTGATATTTGGCTCTGTTGACTAATGAGTTTGCTGACCACTGGTATAGGGGGATTGCCTAGATGTTACTTAACAGCTCTCCATACAGAAGTGCATAGGTATGTGCTGAATAACTGTGCTCTGGTGTTTGTTTTTTCTTTTTTCTCTTCTTTTTTTGTTTGTTTGTTTGTTTTCTTGGTGTTTTTCTTATTTGTGCTCTGTCTTTTAACTGCAGCATATTAAATCATTACCTCTCTATATTTGCCTCTTTTTTCAGAAAAATCTATATGACACTCCCTCAGAGTACCAGAAAACAGGATCTGGCTCAACCTGGAAAAGTTGCCAATTATCTTGCTACAGTATAAGAAAAGAAAATTTAAACAAAAGTTACAGACATTGGTGGTTTTGGGGGGGAGGGAGTTAAACTTAGGTTAAATAACCCTAATCAATCTTGTTAAAAATTGAGATATGATTTACATACCACAACATTCACCCTTGTAAGGTATACAATTCATTGGTATTTAGTATATTCAAAAGTTTGTGCAATCATCACTACTGTCTAATTCCAGAACATTTTTATCATTCCCAAAATAAATCATTAATGGTCACTCACTATTTCCTTCTTCCCCCAGCCCCTGGCAACCAGTAATCTGCTTCTGTCTCTGTAGATTTGCCTATTCTGGACATTTCATATTAATGGAATAATACAATATATGTCTTTTGTATCTGACTTCATTCACTTAACATAATGTTTGAAAGGTTCATCAATGTTATAGCATGTATCAATGCTTCATTCCTTTTTATGACTGAGTAACATTCCGTTGTATGGATATACCACCTTTTGTTTATCCATTCATCAGTTGATGGGGACACATCATCTGGTTTTGCCAAGATGGAGGAGCTGCACTCATCCTACGTCGTCCTTTACAGCTAAAACACCTTAGACATGACACAACACACAAACACAGAAACAACTTGGAAGATTAAAACAACAGGGCAGACTGCCTACAGATTTTGGAACTCAAGGCATGGCACAAATAGTTCCCTGGGTTTTCTTATTTCCTCTCATATATCCTGAATTGGGTGCTGTAAAGGCCTCCAACCTAAAACCGCCAACAAGAACAGACAAAATGGGCCCCAAGAAAAGTTTCTTCTCTTTAGATGACTGGGGAAAAAGTAGTTTAACAATAGTAAACCTTTTTGTACTATCCACCCTACTATAACTAAACCTCAACAGAAAAACACCCTAGTCCAAGGAAGCAAGTGGCAATGCTCAGATTCCTCCACACAGTGGTATTGGCTAGGTAGATCAGGAACCTAATCTCCCATTCCCTGCCTAACAAAAGAGCAGACAGCACTTTTGATTGCCTCTGCTGGGTGTATGGCAGGGTGATCAGGGACCTGAACTTTCCTCATCTCACCTCCTAATAAGGAGGTGGCGCTTTCACTAGGGAAGTGTCATCAGGGTTCAGCAGCCAGTTGAGCCTTCACCCCAACCTGGAAGCAGTGAGACTTATTAAGATGGTGTGAGACAGGGCTAGTCTCCACTAAGACTTCCCCCCTGCCCTGTGTCAGTGAGGAACTGAGCCTCACCCTCACCCAACATCAACACAGCAGAGCAAGATGGTTGGAGGTGGACTACTTAACACTGCTTCCCCCCTCCCTGATGTCAGTGGGGCCCACTGGGGAGCTGAGACTCCACCCACATCTAGCATCTGTAAGGTGGAACAAAGTGATGGATGGCAGGGCTAGTTGATAGTCCACTTCCCCCTCTCCCCTCCCAAGTTGTCAGCTGGGCCCTTCAGAGAACTCAGCTTTCCACTCTACCTTGCAGCAACAAAGCAATGTGAGTTAGCCCTCTGCTTCCCTACCTCCTATTGTCAGTGGAGTCCATCAGGGAGCTGAGCTCACACCCCTACACAGAGGCAATGAGGTGGTACAGGTTGGTGCCCCACTTTCACTGGTACCAAGAGTAGAGCTGAACTTCCACCCATCTGCAAAAATGCAGTGTGACTCATTGCTCCACTTTTGCCAGGGTGATGTTGGCGGAGCCCAGCAGGAAATTGAACAAACACACCCTGCCCTCACACTACATCTCAACTGATGGACAGCCTACTAAAAAAGATTAAATAGGATCCAGAGTCTTGTCGTCTCCAAAATATCCATTATACAATTGAAGATCACTTATATTAAGAATCTAGAAAATACAACACAAATGAGAAAATAGTCAATAGATACCAACACCAAGATGCTTCAGATGTTGTAATTATCTGACAAGCATTTTAAAACAGCCATCATAAAAAAATGCTTCAGTGAGCAATCACAACACATTTGAAACAAATGAAGTGTTAGTCTTAGAAAAGAAATAAAAGCCATAAAGCAGAAAATGGAAATTTTAGAACTGAAAAATACAATAACTTAAAATGAATTTACATGGGTTCAACAGAAGAATGGAGATGACAGGAGTCAGTAAAAATAAAGATAGAGCAATAGAAATTGCCTGCTCCTAACAACAGGAAAAAAACAGGGAAGAGGGATGAAGAGAGCCTCAGGAGCCTGGGGGACATTAATAAAAGATTTAACATGTCATCAGAGTCTCAAAAAGCAGAGAAAAATGTGGACCTTAAGAAATAATGACTGAAATGTCCCAAATTTGGCAAGAGATACAAGCTACAGATTTGAGAAGCTGACTGAACCCAAACAATAAAAACCCAAAATAATTCACACCCAGGCTCATCATAATCCAACCTTTGGAAAGGAGAAGTTGTTTAATGGGTATAGAGTTTCAATTTTATAAGATGAAAAAGTTCTGGAGATTGGTTGCATAATGTGAGTATACTTAACATACTGAACTGTACACTAAAAATGCTTAAGATAAATTTTATGTGCATTTACCACAATTTTAAAACATTTTAAGTCAAACTTTAAAGAGAAAGAATCTTGAAAGTAGCTAGAGAGAAATGAACTATCACTTATAAGGGAACAGTGATTCAGATAACAGCAGATCCGATGTTAGAAACCATAGAAGCCAGAGGAAATGGCACACTTTTTCAAGTGCTGAAAGAAAGAACTGTCAACCCAGAATTCTATCTCCAGTGAAAATATTCTTCAGGAATGAAGGCGCAATCAAAGCAATCTCAGATGAAGCAAAACTTAGAGAGTTTGTGCTAGGCCCTGAAATGGCTATAGGTAGTTCTTTAAGCAGAAGGACATGGTAAAAGAAGGATCTGGAATATATGAATAAAGAGATAAGAACTACATGAATTCTACACAGTCTCTTCCAGAAAATAGAAGAGGAAAGACTTCATAACTCATTTTGTAAGGCCAGTTTTGCCCTGATCCCAAAATCTTAAGACAGTACAGAAAACTACAGACCGGTATCCCTCAAAAATATAGATCACATACTTATGTACAAAATATTAACAAAACATATCCAGCAACATATAAAAAACTATACACTCTGAACAAGTGGGTTTTATTTCAAGGATGTAAGACTGGTTCAGTATTCAAAAAGAACTGTATTTAGTCCACTGTATTAAAAAGCTGAAGAAAAATCCTATTAATCAGGGGTGGGCAAACTTTTTGACTCGAGGGCCACAATGGGTTCTTAAACTGAACTGGAGGGCTGGAACAAAAGCATGGATGGAGTGTTTGTGTGAACTAATATAAATTCAAAGTAAACATCATTACATAAAAGGGTACGGTCTTTTTTTTTTTTAGTTTTATTCATTTCAAACGGGCCGGATCCGGCCCGCAGGCCGTAGTTTGCCCACGGCTGATATTAATGCAGAAAATGCATTAAACTAAACATTTATTCATAATAAAAACTCAGAAAACTAAGAGTAAAAGGGGACCTTTCTCAATTTCATAAAGAACATTTATTAAAAAACACACAAAAAACAACCTGCAACTAACATTAGACTTAATGGTGAAAGACTAAGTGCTTGCCCTTTAATATCAGGAACAAGGCAAGGATGTCCACTCTCACCATGCTATTCAACATAGTCCTGAAAGTTCTTACCAGCATAATAGGCAAGAAAATGAAATAATAAAAGACATACAGATTTGAAATGAATAAATAAAAACTGTCCCTATTTTCGAGTGGTATGATGGTCTCCAATGAAAATCTTAAGAAGTCTACATAAACCTATAACTAGTAAGTGAATTCAGCAAAGTTGTAAGATAGAAAATCAGCATACAAGAGTAAATTAAATCTATATACTAGCAGTGAATGTGTGGAAACAAATGAAAAACAGTACCATTTGAAACTGCTCAAAAAAAAAAAACCCACAAAAAAAAAACAACCCAGGTATAAATCTAACAAAATGCATGGAATTTGTATGCTGAAAACTAAAAACTGCTGATGAAAGAAATCAAAGGTCTAAATAAATGGAGAGATACACCATGATCATAGATTGGAAGACTCAACATAGTAAAGGCGTCAATTCTCCCCAAATTATTCTATAGGTTTAACACAAGCTTACTCTAAAAGTTATATGGAAAGGTAAAGGAACTAAAATATTGAAAACAAGATAAAAGTAAAGTGGGAAGAATCACTCCACCCAATTTTAAAACATTATATAGCTTAGTATTGGTGAAGGGATAAACACATAGATCAATGGAACAGAATAGAGAACCCAGAAATAGACCCATACAAGTATAGCCAACTGATTTTTGTCAAAAGGAACAAAAGCAATTCAATGGAGGAAAGGTAGGTAGCCTTTTTAACTGGTGCTTGGAGCAATTATACTTCCATAGGTAAAACAATGAACCTCAACCTAAACCTCACGACTTACACAAAAATGATTGAAATGGATTGTGGATTTAAATATGAAATGTAAAATTAAACTTTTACAATTTAAACATAGGGGAAAATATTCAGGACAGTAGGCTAAGTGAAAAGTTCTTAGGACAGATATCAAAAGCACAATCCATAAAAGAAAAATAGCTCTAGCCGGTTTGGCTCAGTGGACAGAGCATCGGCCAGTGGACCAAAGGATCCTGGGTTCGATTCCAATCAGGGGCACGTACCTTGGTTGCAGGCTCCTTCCTGGCCCAGGCCCTAGTTGGGGCTCATGCAGGAGGCAACCAATCGATGTGTTTCTCTGACATCGATGTTTCTCTCTATCTTTCCCTCTCTCTTCCACTCTCTCTAAAAATCAATTGGAAAATATCCTTAGGAGAGGATTTAAAAAATAATAAATAAATAAATAAATAAATAAAATATTTATTTTGATAAATAGGACTTAATCAAAATTCAAATCTTTATGAAAAATAACTAGTTAAGGGGATGAAAACACAAGCTACAAATTGGGTGAAAAATGTTTCAAACCTATATCTGAGACAGGACTTGTATGTAGAGTATATAAAGAACATTCAAAACTTAATGGTAACAAAGACAACAGACATTTCACCAAAAGGGATATATGGATAGCAAATATGCATATGAAAAGATGTCAACATGGTTAGCTATCAGAGAAATGAAAAAAACGACAGTGAAATATTACATGCCTATTAGAACAGCCAGAATAAAAAATAGTGACAATACCAAATCTTGAGGATGTGAACAAACTGGTGATGGGAATGTAAAATGATACAGCTCTTCTGGAAAACAGTTTGTCCATTTCTTTAGAAAACTAAACATACTCTTATTTATATGACCCAGCAGTCATCCTCCTGGGCATTTATCCCAGAGAAATGAAAATGTATGTCCACACAAAAGTCTGTACACAAATGTTCATAGCAGATTTATTTGTAATATCTAAAAGTTAAAAACCAAATGTCCTTCAATAGGTGAATAGCTAAACAGGCTGTGGTATATCCACACCATCCAACACTACCCAGCAATTAAAATGAATGAATTATTGATATAAAAGCTTGGATGAATCTCAAGGGAATTTATACTGAGTGAAAAAAAAATGTTACATATTGTGATTGCATTAATAGAACATTCTTGAAATGACAAAATTGTAGAAACTGAGACTAGTGGTTACCAAGGTTAAGAGGGGGGTATAAAGGGATGTGAGTCAAGTTATAAAGGGGCAAACATAGGACTTTGGTAATGAATTGTTCAGAATTGTTACTGTGGTCATAGATACAGGAACCTATACATGTGGTAAAATATATAGCATGCACACACACATGAGAACCTGTGAAATCTGAATAGAATCTGGGCATTGTACCAGTATACATTTCATGTGTTTGACAGGGATTTATGTAAGATGAAACCACTGGGTTAAGGGGATATGGCATCTCTGTACTATTTTTGCAACTTCCTGTGAACCTATAATCATTTCTAATTAAAAAGTTTAAAAAGTCATAAAGCATTAAATAAAAGTCAATGGTGGTTCTCAGTTAAACATTTAGTAAAATAGAAATAAAATGATGTGTTCATAATATTTAAAAAAAGAGAGAGAGAGCCCATGGACATGGACAATAGTGTGGTGATTGCAGGGGTGGAGGGGGTAGTGGAGTGGAAGAGGGCATAGAGGGGATAAATAGTGATGGAAAAAATCAAATATATATCAGACCAATAGCCAGCATCATGCTTCATAGGGACATATTATAGGAAGTCTCATTAAAACTATGCCTACTGATTTCACTTCGATTTTACATTCTAAAAGAGTTTGCTAATGCAATTAAACAAAATCAAAGATATTCAAAAGAAGGATAAAAGATTACTATTCATATCATCTACTTAAGTAATCTAAGGAAACCACTAAAAAGGTTTGTTAAAACTAATGATAGTCTAAAGGTGATATTATACAGAATAGGTCCAGAAATCAATAAATAGCTTACCTAGTTAGACATGATAATGGGGAAAAATATCTCATTTAAAATAGCAATAAAAATATTAAATGTCTGGAAATAAACCTAACAAGCAAAGGGCAGAAACTGAATGAAATTCAGGTGCATTAAAGAATAATTTGAATAAGTCAAGAGAGAAATTATGGTTCTTTAATAGAAAAAAATAAGTAAATAAATTACTTTCAATAGGATTTGAAGTTTGTTTTTTTTTTATTTTTTTAAGAATTGAGGGTAACTTCTGTCTTGAATGTTCCCAGATTTTTAGTTTTTAAATTTTTTAAATTAATTTATAGCTTATCTGAACAGTTAATACTAATAATTTTAGTAAAGTGCTCTTATTAATAGTGTATATGCATAATATATGTGCAGCTAGAATTAATCATGGAGCTGTAATTAGAAACTCTATTTCTGGCTACTTTTTCAGAAATAAGTCTTGTTGCCAGATTGTGTATTTATGCCTATGATAATTTTTAAATACCCACACATTTTTTTAATGAGTAAGTAGTTTGGATTTTTTTTTTCCTCAGTCAACTCCAAACTTGTCTAAAACATTTTGTGTTAAGATACAGTTGAAGTATGGTGGTTAACAAAGGGGATGGATGGGGAAGGAGGAATGAAGAGGGTAATGGTGATGCAAGGAGACTAGACATTGGGTGATGAGCACACAATGCAATATACAGATGATGTGTTATAGAATTGTACACCTGAAACATATAAAGTTATTAACCAATGTTAGCCCAATAAATTTAATTTTTAAAGAGATACAGTTGATACTACATAAGAATTTTGCTTGGATGTGAACCTCTGATTTATTGTGTATTTGAGCAAATCCCATCCTGTCTCATTTCACTTACTTGCAAGCTATTATTATCTTCTTTTTGTTATAAAGATGTTTGTAAGACTGTGTTTAAGGTAATTATTTTAAGTGAGTGTTAGTTAACAGTTATCTTATCAATAATGTATTGTGGTCAGCTCGGCAAACATTTAAGCAGCACTTGTTTTACCGACGAGGAAATAAGAGGTGCAGGTAATCTTGCCACAACCACATAGCTTGAACTTTGAAGCCTAGCATAATGGTTATGTCTGTTTTAGGTAGGAGGGCTTCTTTAAGCCTCTGGAAACCAGAAGAAATTATTAACCTTGTTCCTGAGACCCTTAAATTAGCCACCCAAGTAATGCATTAAATAGTTATCTAGTACTCTGATTTTTAGCCCTAGAAATGGAAGTGGACCCATTAGAGTAAGGGACTCATCAGAATCCCCTCAAATATTTGTATTTGTCATTTCCTGTGGCAAGATGAGCAGGAAGAAAGAGAAGCTAACACTTACTGGCATGGCTAGGCATAATGAACTTTACCACAACCTTCAACATAACTAGCATCCAAATCTTGTGGATTGGAAAACTGAGACTCATGTTAAGTAACTTGCCCAAAGTCACACCTATAATAAAGGATAAAGCCAGGTTTTGAAATCATATACCAGGCTCCAAAGCCCATGATCTTTCCAACACTGTGATTTCCCAGACTGTCTAGTCACAGGAATCATCTAAGGTGCCTGTTTAAAAAATGAAATACTGAGCCATGGGGCTTCTGGAACTTCTGATTCATTTTTGGTTTGGGGTTAGGCCAGGTAATGTATCATGAATGGGAATCTTAGGTGATTCTGATCATCAGACAGGTATGGGAAATACTACAAACTCCACAAGTACTAAGAAGTAGGGTACAAAGGTATTAGGATGGGAGGAATAGGGCTGTCTGGGAGTAGACAGAGGCACTTAAAAAGAAAAGTGGACATTTTAATAATTTTCAATATTAGCAAAATAAGGACAGTAAAATTGGATTGTGGAAATTATAAAATTGCTTTAGGTTCCTTAACCTGCACAGAAAAAACTATGTTTTCTTTTCTTTTTATTAGTATTTCTCTTTCATGTGACATTTGTGCAGTCCTTTTTTTCGCGTTATTCTTGCTTACACTTGGGTACAAAGGCACCACTGAAGGATATAGATAAAACTATTTTGGACGCAGAAGAGAAAGAAGTAATTAGAAATAACATAAGAAGAGCTTTAAATACAGAATCAGTAATATCCTCAGGTGTAAAAATTTCACAAAATCTTAAATAACTTTAATCCTTAAAGTCACAGGATTATAACATTTCCAAGCTGGAAGAGCTCTTAGGTATCCACATATTTTATGCATGAGGAAAGCCACAACTCAGAGAGGCTTAAGGGCTTGCCCACAGTTAGGGGTAGACTTTCAAATCCATCCTGGCCAAGGTTCCACCAAACTCTTATGGCTTGCAAATAAATACCAGAAAATAGTGACTTTTCCAAGTTCATGCTGCTTTTTAGAAATAAATTTAGTGACAAATCATGTTTATTGTATCTTCTCTACTTTATTTATCTAATGTAGTTTCTTCCTTTTTTGATTGTCCTATTGAGAATATAAATATATTCAAAGGAATCTCTTAGGAGATTATGCAGTTTGAAATATAATCATTGATCAATGATGTTAGACAAATGAACCATTACCTCCTTAGAATAGTGTATTCAACAAATGGCCAATTTCAGAATATGTGTTAAGGAAGAACTCTAATCTTTTCCACTTATTATAAAATGTTATTTTATAAATAGAGAAAAATGAACATAACTAGATGCCTAAATGTGAATTCTACCAGTAATATATGACAGCATTTATGTGTAGTAGTATAAGTTTTGGATTCAGACTTGGGTTCAGTTATCTACAAACTTAATAGTTCTGTGATCTTTAACAGGTTATTAAATCTCAACCTAACTTTTTCCCTTTACTATACATAATAACATACCTCTCATGGCTTACTAATGATTAGTTGAGATTAAATGAGAGAATATGTGTAACATAACTAATACTATACTTTGAACAAAATAAGAATTGCATAAATGATATCTGTTATTAGTATTTCCTTGAGCCAGTATTTATTTAGAAGAATATTAATTTTTGAATGAGGGCTTTAGTTTATTGCTTTATTCAATTTTTTATCATAATCAGAAGATATGATCTGTGCAATTTCTGCTTTTAAGAATTTTGGGTTTTATGGTCTAGAACACGGTTAGTCTTTTTAAAAAATTTATCTTTGTCAGAACCGGTTTGGCTCAGTGGATAGAGCGTCGGCCTGCGGGCTCAAGGGTCCCGGGTCCGATTCCGGTCAAGGGCATGTACCTTGGTTGCGGGCACATCCCCAGTGGGGGGCGTGCAGGAGGCAGCTGATCGATGTTTCTCTCTCATCGATGTTTCTGGCTTTCTATCCCTCTCCCTTCCTCTCTGTAAAAAATCAATAAAATATATTTTAAAAAAAAATTTATCTTTATT
Organism: Myotis lucifugus; assembly: GCF_000147115.1. NCBI lineage: Eukaryota > Metazoa > Chordata > Mammalia > Chiroptera > Vespertilionidae > Myotis > Myotis lucifugus. The sequence goes on from NW_005871097.1 coordinate 609,154, forward strand.
GTTGATAGTATTACAGATAGCCCCTATGTTGTTGTTTTTTTTCCATTGACCCTATTGTCTGTGTCCATGAGCTATGCATATATGCATGTAAGTTTTCTGGTTAATCTTCCTCCACCCACCTCCCCACTCAGTCTTTATAATTTTTCATAGATACTTGAAAATAACCTATATTCTTTATACATTATAAAATTCATTATCTACTTATTCTCATAAATTACGTCATATGGTTGGTCTTTATTTTGTGCATTATGCTAATTGACATTAGTGTGCTAAAATTCCTCCTATTTTGTTTCCATTTATTTCATGTGATAGTCCCCAAAATATCTTTTATTTTATGTTGTTAAGTTAGCCTGTGATTAAATGTTCAATACTATTTTGCATTTATTATTTTAATGATATGTTTGAAAAAAATAACACATGCTAATTATAGAAAATCTGAAAAATAGAGAAGCAAACACAGAAGGAAATGAGCATCTTTATTGTTACTATGAAATATCATTATTAAAAGATTTAAATGTGATTAAGAATAGGGGTTTTAGAATCAGATTTGGGTTTGAAATTAGGCTCTGCTTATTAACCTTAGGCAGGATATTAGGTTTTTTCATTTATGGTAATATTTATTGAGCACCTACAATCTGTCAGGCATTTTGCTAGGGATTGAGGACACAGTGCTTAAAAAGATTAACATACCCATCTTGGCTTAATTTTTTCAGTTGTAAATTAGTGATAATGCCTCATAGTTGTCAGAAGCATCAAAGATGATCTATAGGACTTAGCACTTACCTGGTGCATGATAATTCCTTAGTAAATGGTAGTGGTTATTATTACTACATATATTAAGTACTAATTATATTTTTAGTCCAAATTAAATGACCTTTCTTGTTGGCTTAAGGTTTTTGCCCTCACAATTTATTTTTGGCCTTAATCTTACAAATACTTGCTTTCTTTTTCTTTATGTTTTTCTATGCTTATCTGTTTTGTTTGGGTTTCTCTTTAAAGTAGTAAGTGATTATGTGGATGTTTTAAGCTTTTAAGTTTTTGTTATCAGGCACTTTAAACACATGCCACAGTAAAGAGAATAAGTATAATGAACCACCATATTCCCATAACCCAGCCTCAAGAATTATCACCGCCCTCTCCACATACTCTTTCTTCCCCTCTCTGGCTCCAGTGGATTATTTTGAAGCTAATCCTAGATACAGCGTCAGATGTAAATATTTACATCTATATTTCTGAAAATATAAAGACTTTTAAAAGCATAATTACCATATCATCATCAGTCATAAAAACATCAGTAATTCTGTAATCTCATTAAATACACAGTAAGACCCTTAATTTTCACTAGATACTTCACACTTTACATTTCTTACATTATTTTGGAATGATCTCATTCATCTTATTGTAAGTTTTTTTATTGTGTTTGGGGTTTTTTTATTTTTGTCATGGGTTGTTTGTTAAGGAGGTTATGAAATAGTGATGAAAGAGTTATGGAACTGGAAAGACCTGGGTTTGAATCTTGCTTCTGTCATTCACTAATTAACTTTGCTGAGCCTTTGTTTCCTCATCTGTAAAACAGGGATAATTATGCCTACCTCGTGATCTTAGGGTTGAATGTAATGCCTGTGTAAAGTACTATTCACAGTCTGCCAGTTACTATCTTCTAGTGATTTGGACTGCAATAAGTAAATAAAATTCTTGGTTATTGTATGTTTTTTAAAAAACATTGCAAATTTTATATTTACTAGCTAATTACTAAAAATAGTGGTTTTTAAATATCCTTTTAGGACAGAAAATTTAGAATCTCTGTTTCTCCCTTCTTCCACTAACTCTTATTTTGAGTTCACATTAATTTAGCCTGACATTATAGATCTTACCTTTAACTTTCTAAAGTTTTATATTGTTTATATACTTATATCAATTTTTCCTTCATTTTTGACCCTTTTTTTAAGTGGGCTTAACTTTTCCACCCAGTTATTTCTAGATATTAAGTTGGCGTCAGTATACTTCAGCATTTCTTTCCTACTTCAATATTCTTGAATTCTTATTTTGACTCTCTTTCAATAGTCTAGGACACGCCTTTGAACAATTTATGAAAAAAGGTACTACCAGAATGGTGACATTTATAAGGCTTTGCAAACCTAAGAATAATTTCCTGTGGCATTTGTACATGAAAAACTAGGACAAGGTATAAAATTCTTAGATCATAATTTTTCCCTTTCAACTCTGTGTCAATACTTCATTGTCTTCTGGCATTTTATTGTTGCAGGGGAAAACTCTGAGGTCAATCTGGTTTTAGTTCCTTTGAAAATAACCTATTTTTTTCTGCTTGTATGCTTATAGGATTATATCTTTATCCTTGAAATTTAAAAACATTTGCCAGGACATGTCTTGGTGTTGATGATCTCTGTTGAACCTTCTCAGTCTCCAGTCTCAGGTATTTTTTTTCGGAACTGGAAAGTTTTCTTATACTTTTGATTGATTAAACTGCTCTGTTTTTTCTTTAGGAACATTTGTATTCATAGATTATTTCTATGTCTGTCCTCCATAATTTTTAAATATTTTCTTTCATTTTCTTTTTCATGTACTCAAGTGTGTCCTCCGTGGCATGGATTCCGTTTTCTGCAGTGTCAATTCTAATACTTGCTATTCACAATGCAGATTTAATTTTGGCTATCGTGTTTTCTTTTCTTCTTATCTCAACATACTCTTGTTTCATAAGCAGAATTCCCCTTAGGGGTACACTCTAAAAAACATGAGGTGGATTCAGGCCTAAAATGTATCTATTTTCTAAGGCCAAAACCACAGGACCAGAAAGGAAAGAAAAAACTTCTTAAAATGAAGATATAACCAGAGGTCATTCCTATCCTTGTCTAGAAAATAGAACAGTCTTGACTACTAGCAGGTCTTTAGTTGCTGGAGGAATAGCAAAGCAGGTATAAGGGCACCTTATCTAGAATAAATGGATTTTTCTAATTACATTGATTGTTTTATATCTTTAAAAAATAAAATATAATAAATGCATATACTTTTGAAAATACAGTACAAAGAAGAAAATCCTATGACCCAGGTAACTACTGATAAGATTTTACATATACTTTGCTACTTACATGCACACATATTGGGAGGGGGTGCAAAATTGGGGTCATACTACATAGTTTTGTATCCCTTTTAATTTAATATATTGCAAACATATCTTTGCATCATTAATTTTCCTTTGAGGCCCTGATTTTAACCATTGCATAGTATTCCTACATATGAATAGATGTATTATGATTTATTTTACCAGTCCCGTTGGTCATTTAGATTGTTTTCTATTTTTCAGTATAATGAGTATGATGACTATCACTGTACATTAAGTCTTTATGCACATCTCTGATATTTCCTTAGGATAAATGAGGAGCTGATTCTTAATCCTGTCACATTGGTAAGGATTATATACCTTCCTTATTAAGACTATAAAATGCTTGTTTCTTGTTGTTTCATTGTGATTGCATAGATTCTTTGGATTCTGAACAATTTTATCATATCTTAACTGAAGTTTGAGAGAGGTTTCTAATGCCTCATCCTCAGCACCTTCATGGAACTCCTGTTACACACTTTGGGCAGGAAAACCATCACTGATATCATGAGCTTGGAAGGCAAATATACTTTGAAGGTGGTTAAAAAAAAAGTATGGTCCATGCTCATTCCTACAACCTGGGTCTCCACTAGGGCTCTGGACCCTTTCTTTTCTTCTTCCCTCCCTCTTATTTAAGGCTGTTGTTCTCTGAGGAATTCTTTTTTCCCAATGTTCATATGTAACATTCCATTTTTAGGTAAGAAAATGTCAGTACATGGTGTATGTCCTACTAAGTTAAAGTTAGCATGTACTGGGACAGATAATTTTTTTAGTCCCAGTATATTTGTATATGATGATCTCCTGCTAACTCAAAGCATTTTTTAAAATTTATTTTATATTTTCTTCAAAGGTGTCAAACAGTAGCCTGGAAATATACATTATTATAACATGCCATTACAACAAAATCTGTTTAGTAGGGCTACTTAAAGTGAATTTTTTAAACAGTAAAATGTTCTTATTTTAAACATTTCTGAATTTTCCTTTAAATACTTGAGAATATCCTAGAAGTCCTAAAACCTTGATTCAGAATGACTAATTTGAATTGTTCAGCCTCTTTAATTTAAACCAGGAAGATGATCTTAAGTGATAATTTTATACCATAACATTAGAAGTTATTTTGAAAATAATTCCTACTGAAACTCAAGCTGACAGTCTCCTTTATCTGATTTGTTCTGATGAGACCCATAGTGTATGTTATCTGATTTTTTACTTTTACACATTTCAGACTAACAGAGTAAAGCGTGATTAGAATTTTCTAACCTTTTCCAGTATTTCACATAATATTTGCATATGTACAATCTGCCAAGCTTTGCAGTTTTTTGGCTGGAAGGCATTATGGTGGGATGAGAGAGGATAAATACATTTGCCTCTCTTTTAAACTATTTTTTGTCTGCTCTCATTCTTTAGCCACATTGTATAAAAATATACCACGCATATGAATGATCTCTTCCACCCTGCTTGATAGGAATTTGGCTGTAATAAGTGGTGAAACAGGTATCTTCAACACTCTCTTGTAGTTGTTCACTGAATTGCATTTAGAAGTTCACTATAGAAATATAAGTGTTTCACAGTCAATTGAGGCAAAAGAGGGAACAGGAAGTAGCATTTACTGAGCTTCTACTGTCCCTTGGTGGATCCTCTTAATTACAATATTACTGTGAGGTGGATATTATATGCATCTTACAGATAAAGAAACTGAGGCTCAAAATGTAAGTAACTTACCCAAGGTCAGATAACTATAGCGGTAAGTGACAGGATGGGGTTTAAATATGGTACTAGCCAGATTCAGACCACCTGTTTTCTCTGTTTCTTTGAATTAGAGGAATAAGTTTTCTAGTTTAATAGATGCTCTTTCTTGAACTATTGGAACTATAGGAATTGCAATATTGAGTCTGACTGATGGTCCATGTAACCTAATCTTTAATGAAGCCAAGAGTCATTTTTCAAAAAGGAAACTTCTTAGCTGCAGAAGTAACTGTGCATTTATAACAGATAACCTTTGAATCCTTGTTTTGATGAAATGATACCAAACATTTGTTGAAGTAAAAATCCATTTTTGGTAGATCTTTGTAAAGATACTGCACTGCTATTAGCCTCCATATTTTCTTGCTTTAAAAATTAAATTGTTCAAAATTTTAATCTTTGCTAAACTTAGAAAGGAGGTAGATATTTTTGCAAAAAGTAGAGCATAAAATCCCTTTAGATCAAGTTTAACTCAATGTTTTTTTTCTTGGATTGCTTTGTTAGTGTATTAGTGTTAATTAGCTGAGTAAGGAGTTAAGAAAAGAAAATATATTGTAAAATTTATGGATCACATGAAGCTGAAAATAGTAAAGAGGCTGATAACCAGATTCGGAATCTAATCTATAGAGGCTAGCCATAGATCAGAACTGGAAAAAAGATGAAACAAAAATTTAAAATAAGATTTTATTCATGAGACTATGAGTAACAAGTACAAAATAGAGAATACAGGACTTAGTTGTAATGTAAATAAAGAAGACAAGTGGGGAAGAAAGGGGTCCTAATATAAGGTGACAAGAGAAGATGTATTTGACTTTGGGTAGTGGGTGCACGGTGCAATATACAGATCTTGTAACATAGAAACCCACACCTGAAACCTGTATGTTTCATGTTGACCAATGTCACCCCAATCTATACTAATAAAAGGGTAACATGCTAATTAGACCGGACATCCTTCCGGACAAAGCCACGGTGGCGGGGGCCAAGGCAGAGGCAGTTAGGGGCAATCAGGCCAACAGGGGAGGGCAGTTAGGGGCGATCAGGCTGGCAGGCAGAGGTGGTTAGGGGCAATCAGGCCAGCAGGCAGGTGAGCGGTTAGGAGCCAGCAGTCCCGGATTGTGAGAGGGATGTCCGACTGCCGGTTTAGGCCTGATCCCTGTGGGACATCCCCTGATGGGTCCCGGATTGGAGAGGGTGCAGGCCGGGCTGAGGGACCCCCCCCCTCCCATGCACAAATTTCATGCACTGGGCCTCTAGTCAATTTAATAAATAAAAAAAGAAGACAAGGATTTAATCAACAGATAACTTAGTATGACTCAGCAATGTGTTGTGGCCATTCCAAAAACATTGCATGTGAGAATTGCATTAATATTAAGGTTATTTAAGACAGTAAAGAAGATATGCCCTTTACATTGATCATATCAAGGTTGGAATGTTCACTGCATGCAATTCTGTATACCACTCTTTAAGAGGAATTGGATGCATGGTTAGAAAGAAGATGGTCTAATCTGTGTAAAAGGAATGTTTGAAGGAACTTGAGCTATCCAGAAAAGAACAGCCTTGGGGTGGTTTATAGTTACAGCTGTAGATTTACTTCCTATGACTTTTCAGATATGGTGCAGGCAAGTTAGCCATCATATATTACTAATCCTCTTAAAGGGAATTTGTTGCTGAGGAAAGTTACTATGTAATGAATTTTATCTAGCAACCAAAGCTTTTTCTCAGATGGTGTAGTAGGCTGCCTGGTAAAGTAGTACATTCTTGTCTTGATAGTGTTCAAATATAGATGAGAATGGGATAGAAAGAACCAAAGCATATGATGTATATTTGGAACAGAAGACTTTCAAGATCCCTTACAAATCCTAAACTTCTTTTTATTCTAAGATCAAAAGGACTTTATGGAGTATTATTTTATCCTCAATAATCTACCTCACCTTAATAGTTATTTGCATTGGTATAGATAGCTCTTTATAGACTGCTTTCTTATGAGTTAACTCAGTTTTGAGCCTAACAATGACAGGGCAAGTATCCTCATTTTGAACAGATAAAGTAACAGGATAGGAGAAAATTTCAATTGCCCCAAAAAAGCTTATAAGTAAGTGGCAGACCTAGGAATCTACAACTGGTCCACCAATTCCAAGTTTAATGTTGTTTCTGCTGTACCAGTTTGCCTTAAAAGTAAGTTATAAGTTGTGAGTCTTGTTTTGCATACATGAAAGTCACAAGGAGCAGATGGTTCTCAAATTATAATCCCATGGAAAATATAAGTGTAGCTCTAGTTAGACCTGGGTTCTAAAAGCCTAATATTAGGAGAGATGTTGAGCAGATTATTATAGAAAAAGAACTCTGTACAATTAATGAAAAAGTCTAGTTTGGGTTACTAGATGAATAATGATAACATTCACTAAGATACCAAACACAGGAGAAGTAGCAGATTGGTGGGCCACAGAGGGGGTGATTGAATTTAATTTTGGACAGAATTAAAATAGCTAAAATTGATTGTTTACTAAATGCCAGGCACAGTGCTTAGGGTTTTATCTCATTTATCTCATTTAGTCTTCAGAATTCTCTGAAGATAAGACTTTTTAATCTTTACTTTCCAAATGAAGAAACTAAAGCTTAGATAGTTTAAATCATATATCTAATGCTTCATAATTAGTGCAAGAACAGAAATCTGATCTAGGTTTCTGACTCCAAAGCCAGTGTTCTTTTAAGATCTAGTTTTAATTTTATCTGGGATGCCCAAATAAAAATAATCAGTGTTCAGTTGAATATATGGTTGTGGCTTTTAGGAGAAAGATGTATCATGGAGTTGAGTCTTTACCATAGAAATGGGCCTCTGAAAGTGTCTTAGGAAAATAAAGATCTTATACCTGCCTCCCCTTTTCTGCATTTTGGCACCATTTCTGTGCTTTGTAATATTGTATAGGCATTTCCTAATATAGGAACATATTCTGTGAGTGTTTTAAAATGTAAGATACCCTTTTTATGGGTTAGTAGAACTATGAGATCCTCTAGGATGGATCTCTATGATGGGGGGCATGTTTGTTAACCTTTCATCTCCAGCTTGGTGCCTAGAACATAGCAAGAATAAAATGAAATGGATGGATGGATGGATGGATGGATGGATGGATGGATGGGTGGATGGATGGATGAATAGGGATGGGGACAATAGAGAAAGGAATTCAAATTCAGAGCAGCTGCCTCATGAGGAGTATAGAGTAGTGGGTGGGTTACCTTTTATTTTCTAGTTGATAGTGCTCCAAAGATGGTTAGCTTAGATTCTTGTCCATTTGCTGAATTAACAAGTGGTCAAGGGAATTTACACCTTTTTCCAGTGAGGGAACTGGAGAAGACACTATATGTTCCTGACTCTGGTTTTGTTTTATTTTGCTTTAAATTACACAAATTATACATATTCATTGTAGAAACATTAGAAAATTCAAAGAAGCAAAAACAAACAATTTAAATTGTCTAAAATTCTACCACCCAGAGATAGTCATTGTTAACATTTTGATGTATATCCTTCCAGAGTTTTTCCCATAGAAATATATACATTGAAACATGTATATATTTATTTAAAATGGGATCATTACAATCCATATTGTTTTGTAAACTGCTTTTTCACTTATTACATGTGACTGTCTTTTCATGTCAATAAATTTACATCTTTATCATCATTTTTAATGACTGCATAGTATTCCATAATGTGGATGTACCAAATATATTTAACTAGTTCTCTATTGTTAGGAATTTAGATTTCCAATTGGGAGTTCTTTTTGGAAAAAGTTATGGTGAGCATTCTTGTATGTACATCTAAGCACACTTGTCCATTGTTTTTTAAAAAAAGTCGAAATGATGGGCTGTTTTTAATACAGACTTATATTGCCTTCCTGAAAGGTTGAGCTGATTTATACTTTCTCTAGCAGTATATCCTGAGTGCTCTTTCCTCCATATTAGTGCTAGTGGTTTTTTTCTGTAAATCGTTACCAATTTGAAAGGCAGAGGTATCTTTTGGTTAAATGCATTTCCTTGATTAGTATTAAGGCTCAACTCTTTTTTCCCTTATTGGTCTTTTCTGTTGAGGTTCATCATTTTTTCTTACAGGTTTGTAAAACAAAGCTCTTTATGTATTGAGGATACCAACCCTTTGTCATATGTTGCTTTTAATTTTTTGTAATCAATTTGTCTTTTAACTTTTTTGTGTCTAGTAGAAGTTTTTTTTATTACTTTCATCCTACTTACCCCATAAGTATTATTCACCTGTATTTTCTTCTAATACTTGTATAGTTTTCTTTTTGATATGTTTTAAAATTTATCTTTATTGTTGAAAGTATTACAGATGTCCCATTTTTCCCCATTGACCCCCTCCACCCTGCAACCATCCCCCCAGGCCTTCACCACACTATTGTCTGTGTCCATGGGTTAGGCATATATGCATATAAGTTCTTTGGTTAATCTCTTCCCACCCACCCAGCCACCCCCACCTTCCCTCAAAGATTTGACAGCACTGTTGAATTTTTTTTAACATTTACATGTTTAATCCATCTGGAATCTATTTTGATATAGAGATCTAGCTTAATTTTCCCCTGAAATAATTAATCAGTTGCCCTGATTAATTATCAATGGAGTTGGAATTTAGAATGTTTTTCCCATAGAAAGTGTTGTAAATGAACTTTGATGAGGTTTGAATAAGATCATTTGTAATGCATTTAACTATTAAAATAAATTCAAGAGCTCACCTGGAAAGGTAATTATCATTTATTATATCATTTCCATTGAAAAATGTTTTTATAGTTTAAAATAAACAATTTACATGTTAACTTTTGAAGCACAGCCCTGTTGCAAATTGGCAACTGCTTACTTATGTAGTTGTTCTGTACTTCATTAGAACCCTTTAGGGGTAAAAATATTCCTATGTGATTTTGTTTTGTCTGCCTTCATTTAACTTTAACTGATGTAAGATCTGCTTTGGTAACTTTCTACTTGCTGTGCTTTTCACAGAATGGACAGCAAATTATGGATGAACCTATGGGAGAGGAAGAGATTAATCCACAAACTGTAAGTAAAATTTTACATAATAAGGGATATAGATAAATCAAGTACCAAAAAATTTAAGTATTCATACTTTTAAACTGAGCAAAATAATGATTTTATGGTCTTAGAAAATTGTTGATTCTTTCACATGAATTTTACCAAAATTCATTCTTGAATATGCCAGTGACATTTAGAAACTGATTTTAAAAGAATGAAAAAAATTGCTCTCATATTATTCAAAGTTTTCATTAGTACTTTAAAGATTATTTTTTAAACCAAATCATAGATTTATTGGAGAGTAGTAAATAGATTGTCTCTCCATGCAAGATAACCATTGTTACAGCTCAGTTATTATTTTCTTTTTGTTCTGTACATAAGACAATTATTGCAGATATTTATAAAATACATATATTCTGCAATTCATTTTCATTTAATATCTTAAACATCTTTTATGACAAAAATGTAGATGTATATATTTTAAATGGTTGCATAACACTGTTTTATGCATGTCCTATACTTAATGTAATTTTCCCCTATTTATTTTGGGGAACTTGTGTTTTAGTAGGATATCTATAATAATAAAAGCATAATATGCTAATTAGACCAGATGTCCTTCCAGACAAAGCTGGGGCTGCAAGGGAAGCCTGGGTCCCCGGTGCCAGAGGGAAGCCAGTGCCGGCAGCCAGGGGAGGGAAGACCTACTCTTGCATGAATTTCGTGCATCAGGCCTCTAGTCTATATATAAAAGGCTAATATGCGAAGTGTCCGGGTAATGATGTCACGTAGCAACATCCAGCTTCCTCTCCCTAGCAACGAGCCTCCATGGAGTTTCTTCAGCCCAGGAACATGACTTGCTTTATAGCCAGGTGGAAACATTTTACACTGTAACCAAATGTCTGTGAAGCGTTTTCCCCTGCCTCATCTCATTTGATCCTCACAGAGGTCCTGGAGTAGGTAGATAGGAGACTCGATAGAATCCTATTTTCTTTTCATTAGCTGGAAAATGGAGATTTAGAAAGTTTAGAAAGTTGACCCAACTGAAAAGTAAGAAATGGTGAATCTTGAAAATGACTTCAGGTTTTCTCACTGTGCAGAATATAGTCAAACACTGCTGCAGTTAAATATTTTACCCTTTGTTCTCCCTGCGTGATCTATAATAATAATCTGCTTCATGTTGATATTTACTACTGTGTTGCTGACAATTACCTGAAAGAGAAGTTGGGGTGCTTCACTGGGCTGGAAAAAGTTTAGCTAAATCAGAAAGCAGGTCTAATTAGGCAAGTTTATTCTATAACTATAAAAGGCTAAATTGACTCTCGCATGTGTGATACATATAAAGCACTCACTGGTGCCATTCGCACACGTGTGTTTCGATCTGTCATTGTCGTTCGTGAATTTGGTTGATACTTCTATTATAGAGAAAGGGAAAATAGTGATATTAAAATATTTCTGCTAATTAATTTCTTTTCAATGTGCACAAATTCGTGCACCAGGAGACTAGTAGTCTTAGAAAAGAATGAGCTGGAACAAAGGGTATGAACATCTAAATCTCAGTAGACACTGCCAAATTGCCCATCAAACGAAAACTTAATTCCATGTTGAATAGGGTATGGTCAAGCAGGATATTCAACATTGGATATTATCAGAAATTATTTTTAATTTGGGCCACTTTAAATAAATAACTCTTTCTCATTCAATTTGCATCTCATTTTATTATTAGTGAAGTTGAGTGTCCATGCATTATTGGCTTTTGTATTTTTGTGTTGGTCCAATTTTCTTTGGGGATACTTGTCTCCTTATGATCTGTATATATTCTGGATATTAACTCCATGTTTATAACATAAGTTACAAATATTTTCTCCCTATTTTTTAAGATTGATTATGTTGTCTGTTATTGCATATGTACAGAAGTTTTCATTTTTGAGGAATCAGATCTGGCTACTGGGTTTCATGTTTTGGTTAGAAAATCCTTTCTTACACCAAGGTCTTAAATATAGTCTCTTACATTTTCATCTACCACTTTTATGGGTTTATTTTTAGCATTTAGCTCTGTGATCTACTTGGAATTTTAGTACCTACTGTGATGTAGAAATCTAACCATCCTTTCTAAATAAATACCCTGTTGCCCTAATCTCTACTTATTGAATACATAAAACACATTCACCCAGCTGGTCTGGCTAAGTGGTTGAGTGTGGACCTATGAACCAGGAGGTCATGGTTCTATTCCTGGTCAGGGCACATGCCCAGGTTGTGGGCTTGATTTCCAGTGGGGGGAGTGCATGCGGCAGCCAATCAATGATTCTCTCTCATCATTGATGATTCTCTCTCTCTCTCTGTCTCTATCTCTCTCTCTCCCTTCTTCTCTCTGAAATAAAAACATACTTTAAAAAAAATTCATTCTCACTCATTTAAGATCCTTCTTTTATCATATATAAAATTGCTGTATACCCAATTGTATCAGTTTCCTAAGGCTGCCCTAATAAAGTACCACAAGCTGGGTGGTGTAAAACACATCACTCCAACCTCTACCTCTGTTGTCACTTGGCATTCTCCCTGTGTGTCTCTGTATCCAGATTTTCCTCTTATAAAGACAGCAGTCTATTGGTTTAGGGCTCATCCAACTTCAGTTTGACTTCATTTTAATATTATTATATCTGCAAAGACCCTATTTTCAAATAAGATCACATTCACAGGTACAGTGGATTAGAACTTGAATATACCTTTTTAACAGTTTTTAAAATTTTGTTTTTCTTTTTTTACATATATTTTTATTGATTTCAGAGAGGAAGGGAGAGATAGAAACATCAATGATGAGAGAGAATCATTGATTGACTGCCTCATGCACACCCCACACTGGGCACTGAGCCTGCAATCTGGGCATTTGCCCTGACCAGGAATCGAACCTTGACTTCCTGGTTCATAGGTCAGTGTTCAACCAGTGAGTCATGCTGGCCAGGATTATTTTTCAATTATATTTGACATACTATATTATATTAGTTTCAGGTATTCAGCATAGTGATTAGACATTTATATACCCCTTACAGACATTTATATACCCCAATAAATCTAGTACCCATGTGATACCATGTAAAGTGTAGCATAGGGAATATTGAACATACCTTTTGGAGGACATAATTCAACCTATAACATCTCTGAAGATTTTGACTTCACATACAGTTTCAGTTACTGTAAATAATAATATTATTTTAATAATATTGAGTCTTCACATCCAAGGATATTCATTTATTTTGATATTCTTTTATAACCTTTATCAAAATTTTATGGTTTCTTGCATATAGTTTTGTCTATTTCTTATTAAGATATTCTGAGAATTTTGTAGGTTTCGTTATATTGTAAGAGGGATGTCTTCTCTGCTCTGTCTTTAAATAAAGTCCAAACTCTGCAGTGTGACCTACCAGGTCCTGCATAATAAGGCCTTGCATACTTCTTTATATCCTCCCTGGACACACACATCTACCCTGTACTGAAAGTCTAATCACTCAAATGTATCAGGTTCTCTTTTGCTCCTGGGCCTTTAGAGGTGATATTCCCTCTCCCAGAATTTTTTTTCCCTTACCACCCCCTTCCAGTTAATTCCTGATCATCCTTCAGATCCACGTTTTGATATCTCTTCAACTGAGACATCTTCCTGATACAACTGTCACTTCAATTTTCACCTTGAGTTCAGTGTTTTTCCTTTGTGTTGCCACAGCAGTCCATGCATGCCCTAAATAACAGCACCACACTAGATTTTATTGCTTATTTATTCGTTTATATTCCCTACTAAACTGTGAGCTGCATGAGGCAGTGACCATGTCTGATATATTCCCTGTTTTACGGTGTGGGGCCTGCCGGGAGCTGTAGTTTCCCGGCGAGCATGAGTGGGTGGTAGCCGTGCGTGGGCGGCACTCACCCATTCCCTGTTTTATATCCAGCACCCCAATAAGTGCTTGTTAATTAAATGAATGCATGAATTATGCTTTAGCTAGCACAGGACCCGGACATGGGGTCTGGTGCCCACGGATGCCTTCACATTTGGTCACATTTCTGTAACTCCCAAAACATTTGAGGCATTTTACTTCATTAGTCCAGAGTATACATTTATTGGCATTTAAGCAAACATAAAAACAATCAGTAGGTGTTAATATTGATTTTTCTGCCACCAACTGCCTTTTTTCCTTCATGTAACAATTCTTTTTGGAAGGCAAACCTTCAAATTTTTTATTCTCTTTAGCCTAAAATCAAAGCAGTTTTTTCATTGCAATATTATATGGCTCATTCTTTCCCTCAAAGTACTCACAGCATTAGTAACACTTACCTGTGGAAGAAACTGCATTCTAAAGATAAAGTGAAAAGGTATAGAACTAAGATATTACCAGCAGTGTGGGTGAACTGCTGGTAATATCTTAGTTGAGCAGAGCATTCCAGATTATAGGAATTAGGTTTAAGTATAACATAAAAGCCTAATATTTAATATTTCTTTAATGGCATTAAATCCAAAAGATTGTCAAAATATGTTAGCTTTATACTTTAAAATTATATTTGCCTTTAATGTACAATTAAATTTTTTTATTTTGTCAGTTATTGATAATTTAAATAGTGAAAATTGAGATGTCATATTAGTTATCTATTTGATGCATAATAAATTACCCCAAATTTAGTAGCTTGAAGCAACATGCACTTATTATCTCACAGTTTCTGTGGGCCAGGAATCTGTGTACAGCTTAACTGGGTTCTTTAGGGGTCAGAGTCTCACAGACTGCAGTCAAGCAGTTGGCCAGGGCTAGAATCTCATCTGAAACTTAATGGTGGAGAAGGATACTTCCAAACTGACATGTTTGTTGGCCCAGATTCCTGGCCTATAGAAACTACGAGATAATTGTATGTGTGGAATTTGTCAACTGGTAGGCTTTCTAGTAGGTTGAACGGCTCCTTTTCCATGGGCTAGAATGCAGAGTGTAATGATTAGCCAGTTTTGACCACGGCAAGATCATAAGATGGATGGAGGATAACAAGAGAGAAGAAACCTGCGTCTTTAATGACCTAATAATCTAGCAACACCTCTTCACTCTAACCTATCCTGTTACCTATGGAGTGCTCCATGAGAGGAAAATAGGCACTTATCCTGTTTGAGTCATTGCATTTGGAGATCTTCTTGTTACAGCAGCTTAGTTTGTAACTACGGGTAATCATTCATTAACCAAGTAGTTAATGAATGTCTGTTGGGTGCCAAGAACTCTATTAGGTTGCTGGAGACACAAAAGCATATAAGGGAAACTTTTAGTTTTATTTATTTATTTTTTATTTATTTTTTTATTGCTAAAAGTATTACAAAGGGTATTACATATGTGTCCTCCCCCCCCCCCCGCCCTTGACAATCCCCTGGCCTCCCTTACCCCCCAGTGTCTTATGTCCATTAGTTATGCTTATATGCATACATACAAGTCCTTCGGTTGATCTCTTACCCCCCTCCCTCCTGCCCCCCAACCCGCTGCAGTTTGACAATCAGTTTGAGGCAGCTCTGCCTCTGTATCTATTATTGTTCAAAGAAACTTTTAGTTTTAAAATGGAAAGATAAAGCTGCTTTAGGCTTCTTCTCCTCTGAGAAATTATCACCTAAAACAATAAGAAACAGAAATGTGGTCTTTGAAATTAGAAGACTTCTGTAATTGAATCAAGATATGTAATTATGAAAAGAAGATAAAAGAGTCCTAACAAGAGGAAGTTATAGGACCTAAATACTTTTAGAGGAGTATATCAGCAGGAAGCAAGCCTTATTCAGAGACCCAAAGCTCCAGATGAGCTTAAGAATGATGTTATCAGGTACTATGGAAAGTGAAGATATGGCACACAGCTGAAAACAGAGATTGGTTGAATGACTATGTAAAGAGTTTATACTCTCTCCTCTCCCCGGAAAAGACAAAAGGTATTTCATAGGGAAAAATGAACCAGAGAGACTCCAGACTTGGGAAACCCCAGGCATAGTAGGAGGTGGAGTGAGCTACTGGGCTGAAAATAGGGAGATCAAGTAAAAGCTTACTAAGCTGCCCCTCATGTTGTCCCTTGAACATGTCTCCTGGTTTCTGTTTGGGGTGGAGCCATTCCATTTTGGCTGCATTCTCCCTTTCTTTGCACCTCCTCTCTTCCTCTCTTTCCTTTATTCTTTGCCCTGCAATCTGACTCCTTCCCATATCCTAGATCCACTTCTCTTCTATCTTTGTAATTTTAATGCTGTTTTCCTTCTGGCTTCCTAAAGGCATGATCCTTTCTTTAAGCACCTGAAATAAATATTTTTATTTCCTTCACATATCTCATAAAGTATAAGAAAATTTGTCATTCAATTGGCTTATATTAGAATATAATGGATAGTCATCACCAAACCCCATTTCCCTCCCCCAGGAATGTTTGCATATTAATTCATATTTATGTCTAATTAGTTGAATTTTCTCAAGCTCTAGCCATGTCTTGTTCTTTCCCTGCTGGAGAGTTTGTTATTTTTATCTTTTATTTTGGTGGGGCTGTGGAGAAAGACTATCTAGCAGAAGGTAGAGTGCTGTATAGCACCTCAAGCCAAGATACCTTCCTGGATTCCAGAATTTTTCATCCTTTATTAGCTGGCCAGAGGACTCCATGCTCTGCATGATCCATGCTGAAGAAATAGGGAGTCTTGACTGTTTAGGTCTCCATAGTCATCTAAGAATCATTAAAGCAGTTTCTTGCTTAGTGAGAAATAATTCTCTTAATGGTTTTTATAGTACCAGGTAAAGATTCTTCTGGGACTTGAAAGTTAAAAGAGATAAATAAATACTTAGCAAAAAGTAAGAATCCAGCGAGTGTTACTTTTCCTGTCCTCTTCCTTCCAGCGGCTGAGCCTGCTCTCTCAGACTATTCACCCAGGATAAAATAGAGCCCTTAGGATCTAGGGTGGTATCTAGTGATTTTGTGGCTGACAAAATTGTAAAATGATTGGACTTTCTCTTAATTTGGTCCTTTGATCCTTCTTTTCCCCTTATTATTCTTTCTAATGACCATGCATACATTAATTGTTCATAACATCAACTTTGTAAATATATTACTGTAGTCCTAAACACTGTATATATCAACTCAGTCTTTGTAGTTCTTTTTTTTTTTAAATATGTCAGTAGAGGAACGAGCCACCCTTTCTACTTGCAAAGGGTGAACAGAAAGCTACTATATTTCTCTAGGACATTTACAAAGAGTTTTCTTCACCTTAAGAAGAAACTGGCTGAAGTAAATGTTCACTGTAGTTCTTATATTAAGTCACATGCATGATTGTCAAGGGTTGGAGAAAGCTTGTTTAAAGTAGTAGTGATAAAAATGGTTTAAAAAGGTAAAGTGAAGATAGATTAGAGCAGCGGTTCTCAACCTTCCTAATGCCGCGACCCTTTAATACAGTTCCTCATGTTGTGGTGACCCCCAACCATAAAATTATTTTCGTTGCTACTTCATAACTGTAATTTTGCTACTGTTATGAATCGTCATGTAAATATCTGATATGCAGGATGTATTTTCATTGTTACAAATTGAACATAATTAAAGCATAGTGATTAATCACAAAAACAATATGTAATTATATATGTGTTTTCCTATGGTCTTAGGCGACCCCTGTGAAAGGGTCGTTCGAATCCGAAAGGGGTCACGGCCCACAGGTTGAGAACCGCTGGATTAGAGAATACTTTAAATGCCAGATTAAGGAGCAGCACCCCTATGAAGGACACAGGCAAGAATACACCAGCAGTGCCCTGTTCAAGTCCTCTGAAGTCATGATGGGTCTTTAGCAGTAGTTTCTCCCAACTTCCATGCATGCCGTTACTCCAGCTACTGTTTATACAATGCAGTTACCCTAAGGCTGTAGTGATGTATATGATGGTCTTCAGAAGATCCAGGGAATTTCACCAGTTCCCAGTTGTCCACTGGTTTCCTCCATGTCCTTGAAGGTTCCCTCAAGCTGCCTTAAAACTTGCATTTGAAGATCCAAAATGATACTCATAACCATGAGTCCAGTATGTACTTGCATACCTCTTGCAGTCATCATGGCTCAAACACAAAATAAACTACAGAAAGCAAGCCCTAGCAGAGTTGACAATAGACAGTGAAGAACCCACTCAGCATAGGAAGTATAATAGTGCGCTCATTGGCAGGGAACATTTGTGGGGTGGTACATTCATGGCACTTATTGACTAATTATGTACAGCAGCGATTTCAACCTTTTTCATCTTATGGCACACATAGACTAATTACTATAATTCTGCAGCATGCCACAAAATATATTTTTTGCTCATCTGACAAAAAAGGTACAATTTTGATTCATTCACACTGGACTGCTATTATTGTGTTGGCAGTTGTCATTTTTTTATTTGACAATCTAAGGGAAAAGAGGTCAGTACCCCTGACTAAATAGTCAGGTATTGTATGTTTTAAAAATTCTTGCAGCATACAAGTGTACCTCTTGCAGCACACCAGTTGAAAATCACTAGTATAAAGTATTGTCTGTTGTTCTAATTCTCATCGACTGAGTATATTTTAGCGCTTAGAGCATGGGAAAAATATACTGTAGTTGAATTAAGTACATGCCACTAAGGAAAATATGTCTGATATAAGTAGCATTATAATTAGCACTGTATAGTAGCATTAAATGGAGTATGTGTGTAATAGTCAGCATTTCCAAGCGTGCAAGGTTTCCTTTTGCTACATATTTGGCTTTCAGGGCTATACTTTCACTTCCTAGTGTCCCTTTCCTTCATACCTAAGAGCTTTTTAACTCACCCCCCTTTTTTTAAATCATGGCTTGCCTAACTCATACGGTACCTCTGATCCAAAATTGCTTCTCTTCTGCTCTAGTCTATTTATCACAATGCCCCCCCCCTTTTTTTTTCAGCTCGAGTGATCTAATCCATATTGGAAAGGGAGCAAACTGATTTGATTAAGTTCTGTGCCAGTATAAATGTTTTATTGAGTCAACCTGAAATACTGGCATATTGAAAGTTATAACCCCTTTACCTAAACGAGTCTTTTCATTTAAACCATTTTATACAAACATGGCTTAGTAAAAAGAACATCAGGCTAAGTAGAAAAAAATGTCTGGATAGGGAAATGAGAAATGCCAGCTAGGGTGTATTGCTGCTTCCTGCAAGATTTTACCTGGGATGTTGGTGCTGCTGCCCCCTTATCCTCTCTTTATGCTCATAGCGAGATTTCCCTTGATACAGGGCCTTAGAAGCAACCTCTCTCAGTGGTGTCGGAAGCCACTGCCAGTTGATTCAAGTTGATGATCACAAAATTTTTTCCCATCTCTGATTTAAAACCTTAGAACCTTATCATTTTTTAACATTATCTACTGATGGTTGTGTGCTAGAGAGTATTTCTCCTGTACTTAAATGTATATCCTTTAGTGTCTGAAAAATTGAATGATCCATACCAAAAAAAAAGTATCCTAAGGAATTCATTAATAATATGTTAGTTTTAAATTTTTATCATAGGGTTTAGTTTTTCTCCAGAAGGGCTCAGCTGTCATGGAGCCATGAAGATGGTTGATAATTGGGTTTGACAAATGTATGGTGTAGAACAGTGTTCAGAAATTTGGCTGTGGACTCTCTACTGGCCTGTCTTCCTTCAGGGTCTTATCAAAAGATTTAGTACCTCCTGGTTTCTGACCTAAGTCAGCCACTGGCCATACATATATACACTCTTTTCCCAGATAAAAGTATGTGGTTATACTACCACCAACGTCACAGCCATTCCCACTTCCAAACTGTGTGAATTTGGGTAGCAGGCTTCTTAACTTCTCTCTAAGCCTCAGTTTCTTCATCTGTAGTGTGGATAATAGTACTTACCTCATTGTAGCAAGAATTAACTGAAATAATTTCATGTAAAGCATGGTGCTTAGAACATAATAGTATCTTAAATGATATTGTTAGAATTATACTTGAAAGATAATAGATTAATAAATGAGAATTCAAATAAAGGAATTCAGTGAAAGTAGCTAGAGAAAGAACTACAAAGTAAACCTATAAAAAGCAAGAGGAAGGAATTCAATATAAATTCCAAAATCAGTGAATTAGAAAACAGGAAAAAAAACACACACAAATGCACAGCTTTAGGAAAGCAAAACAAGATATAATTACAGATAGGAAGGAGATTAAAGCATCATAACAACTAAAATACAGGTTTGCCCTAACCGGTTTGGTTCAGTGGATAGAGCGTCGGCCTGCGGACTGAAGGGTCCCAGGTTCAATTCCCGTCAAGGGCATGTACCTTGGTTGTGGGCACATCCCCAGTGGGAGGTGTGCAGGAGGCAGCTGATCGATGTGTCTCTCTCATCGATGTTTCTAACTCTCTATCCCTCTCCCTTCCCCTTCCTCTCTGTAAAAAAATCAATAAAATATATTTAAAAAAATATTTACAGGTGAAATAATATAATGTTTGGGATTTGCTTCAAAATAATTAAGTATGGGAGTGGGGGGAAGTATGAAGCAGGATTGGACATAAGTTTTTCATTGTTAAAAGATAAGTGCTAGGTACAAAAGAGTTTGTTTTACCATTCTATTTTTAGATATGCTTGAAATTTTCCTTAACTTTAATTTAAAATAGAATACTAAGTATGACTCTATACTAATATGAAAGTCTTGCTGAGATATGTGGTCTTATAGGAAAATCTAAATGATATCATTTAGGAAGGGATAGTAAAACTTAGTATACCAATAATAGCATGAGAGAAATTTAAGTTATTAAAGAATGAGCCCTCTCTTCGAAACTACAGAGCCAGGCCTCAATGTTTTGGTAGGAGAAATCTTTCAAACCTTCAAGAAATAGATTATTCCTGTTGTTTTTAAATTCTCAAAGCATAGAGAAAATTTTCATTGCCTTCTAGTTTGTTTTATAAAGTTAGCATAGGTCTAAAAATGAAAGTTGACACAGAAAAGAAAACTGTTAATTTATGAATATAGTTATAAAAGTCATAAATCAAATACAGACCTATATTAAAACAATGGATTTTCCCAGAAATACAAATGTATTAGGACATCTATAGATCTGTTATTAAATCAGTAGATCAAAGGAGAAACACTGACCATATTAATAGATAATAAAATGACATTTTGTAAAAATTGCTTATTCATTCCTCTTTTAGTAAAAAGGAAATAATCTGACTTTAACATGATAAAACACGTCTAAAATCAAATATTGACATCATATTTGAATGATCTAGCCAGTATATTCCCAACTCAGGATCAAGGTAGTATTTACTAGTGTTTGCTTTATGCTCCATAGACTATGAGAAATTTGGGCTTTGTGCTGTGATGCAAAGCCACTGCAGAATTCGAGGTATGAGTACGACCTGGTCTGATTTCTGTTTTAAGATGATTCTAGCTGCTGTGAAAAGAGGGGATTGCACAGGGAAAATTGGAAAGCAGGAAAACCAGTTAGATGGCACTAGATGATGAGGATTTGTACTGAGAGTAGCAGAGGAACTAGAAATAGATTTGAGGTTAATTTCAGAGATAAAATAAGTAAAATTTCTTGACAGATCAAATATGAAGGGAAGAAAATTAGATAAAGAGTCAAAAAGAACTTCAGGTTTTTGAGATTGGTAATGTTGCCATTGCCTAAAATTGGGAAGATTAGCTTCTCATTATACTTGAAATAAAATCCTAATCTAACCTTTTTGATAATCTATAAAGCCTTAATATGGTCCCATCCTACCTCCCCATCTCCTTCTCTTTCTGTGGTGTTCACATTCTAGTCACTAAGGTCTTTCCTTTGTTTTGAATTCATTAAGTTGATTCTTATCTCAGGTCTTTTACATCTGCAGCTTTTTCTGTTTGAAGGCTCTAGACCAAACTTTGTCAGAAAACTTTGTCTGGAAACTAGACAGTAAATATTTTACTGGCTTTGTAGGCCATATGGTCTCTGTAGCAACTATTTAAGTCAGCGGTAGGGCAAAATCAGCAGGAGCTCATGTGTAAACAGAGATGGGCATGACCAGGTTTGGTCTCTTCCTGGCTATGCTTGGCTGTCAGTTTGCCCCTACCTGAGGTCTTGGTGTGATTCCCTCATTTTTTAGGTTCTTCCTGGAGGACGACTTGGCAAATAAGTTAGGATAAAAAAAATCTTAATGCTGCAAACTCTGCTTGTTAGAAATGCAACTTCACTTTTAGAAATTATTTCTAAATGTTTGTCAATGTGCACAAAGGATGGGGACATCCCAGTGGTATAGAAGATCAAATACCCAACCACAGGGGATTTGTATAGTAGAATCCTATGTACTCATGAATAATGCATTGAAGGTTATTTAATAATAGAGAGCAGGGGTCAGCAAAATAAACCTAAAACCTGTCACCTGTTTTTGTAAATGAAGTTTTATTGGAACACAGCCTCACCCATTCCTTTTACCACTGCAGTGGCAGAGTTGACAGAGACCATATGGCCTGCAAAGCTGAAAACATTTACTGTCTCTGGCCCTTTACAGAAAAAAAGTGATAATATAGGTAGTATGGTTTAAATGTGTGCATGTGTGTATACAGAAAAAGACTGAGAAAAATGCACCAAAATAGTGATTTTTATTTTCTTGGGGGTTTTTTCCCTTTTGTGTATATTTATTTTTTAAGTTTTTATAATGGACATGCATAATTTTTGTAATAAAAGTTACTCTTTAAATAATAAGGTAGATGAAACCAGTAAGATTTACAAAGGAAGAAAAAACTACCTGAAACATTTATTATAATAAGTTAAATGTAAAGAAAGTTGAGTTAGAGGCAGGAAAAGAATGAATAATAATATCTAGTTTCATGCACACAATCCCACAGGTTATGTCCATTTCAGACTTCAGCATATGATACTTATTCAGGCAGCCATTATTTGAGTTCCTACTACGTGCTATTTGCTATGGGAATACAAAGGTAAGTATGATGCCTGTTCTGAAGATTAATCTGGTAGGGGCAATAGGATGTGCTCAAATAGTAATAAATGCCTTAAGCAATGTAACAAAGGGCTTTAAGAGCTTTCATTCTTGTTAGGTGATAGTTAACACCCAAATAAAGCAGTTGCTCAGTCATGAGTTGTAACAGGATTGTAAGGGATTCCAATCACGTGAGCTAATCTTTTAAGTTTGTTTATGGTGCCTTTTGTTCTTTGGGGTTTTTTTTTTAACCTTTATTGTTGAGAGTATTACAAATGTCCCCCTTTTTTCCCCCATTCCCCCCTCCACCTGGTTCCTGCCCTACCCCAGGCCTTCACCACCCTATTGTCTATGTCCATGGTTAATGCATATATGCATATAAGTTATTTGATTACTCTCTTCCCAGCCTCCCTCCCCATTTCCCTCTGAGATTCCTCAGTCTGCTTCATGTTCTATGCCTCTAGTTCTATTTTATTCATCAGTTTATTTTGTTCATTAGATTCATTGTTCATTTATTTTGATTTTTAGATTCAATTGTTGAAAGATATGCATTTATTGCCATTTTATTGTTCATGTTTTTTATCTTTTATTTCTTCTTCTTCTTAAAGAGTACCCTACAACATTTCATGTAATACTGGTTTGGTGGTGATGAACTCCTTTAGCTTTTCCTTGTCTGGGAAGCTCTTTATCTGACCTTCAATTCTAAATGATAGCTTTGCTAGGTAGAGTAATCTTGGTTGTAGGTCTTTGCTTTTCATATGGTGCCTTTTGATGTAGAGAAGTTTTTGTTTTTAGTTTTATATCAAATCTATATCAATATTTTCCTTTATGGCTTCTGTATTTTCCAAATAGGTAGCCAAATGTCCTAACTTTACCTTCAGATATAGTGTCATATTTATTCTTTTTTGTAACTGTTTATCTTTTATTTTTTCCCATATATCACCTATATTTTTTAGAGTTGTTTTAAGTTCACAGTAAAATTGGCCCTCTTTCAGTGGTTAAAAACAATGAAAAACAGAAGTCTCTATTCTCCTTATAATGTCTATAAATGTCTACTCACACCCAATCTTCTTGGTGAATATATAGCATTTAATTTATTTTTTCCATCTCATTTATCCCCTCTATGCCCTCTTCCACCTCCACCCTTGCTCCCCCTCCCAAATCACTGCACTATTGTCCATGTCCATGAGTTCTATCTTTTTTTTCTTTTTTGCTCAATCCCTCCACCCCCAACCCCCACCCCCACCCCCCCACCCCCCCGCCAGAGCTGTCTGCCTGATCTGTATCTATGAGTCTTTCTCTAATATGCCACATTTTTGTATTTTGGTTATCTCTGTAGATTGCCCTTTCATTATGCAATAACAGAAACTTTCTTCTTTTCAGTGACAAGTTGTAGCTCTATTAATTTATGTCAGTGGATAAGTACCATCATTTACTGTCCTGTTTGTTACTTTTGTTTTCCTATGATTTGGTGAGTGACTTGACAAAATATAATGTTTAACTTCACATGATCATTTAACCAAAGATTTACTATTTTTTTAAAATAAGGCAATGAGCCCTGGCCAATATGGCTCACTTGGTTGGAGCATCATCCTCTACATCAAAAGGTCATGGGTTTGATCCCGGTCAGGACACATCCCTAAGTCTTGGGTTTGGTTCCAGTTGAGGCACATATGAGAGACAACCAATGTCTCTCTCTCTCTCCGTCTCCCTCTTCCTCCATCTAAAATCAATAAACATTAAAAAAAAATAAGGCAGTAGGTGAAATCTATTTTTTCTAAAGTATTATATAGCAGCACTACGCTATTTTAATTAAGGGAGACTTATGTCAGATTTTGGTATCTGAAATATTGCTTCATTTTCATAGTGCTAATATTAAAAAGCACAATGCACAGCAAAATGTAACTTGTTAACCTGAGCATCAGTAGTCATTAAAGTCAATTTAGATTAATCCTTTAAATTCCAAAAAGCTTATTTCGTTGCTTCTGTTCTTAA
Source organism: Myotis lucifugus (assembly GCF_000147115.1). Lineage (NCBI taxonomy): Eukaryota > Metazoa > Chordata > Mammalia > Chiroptera > Vespertilionidae > Myotis > Myotis lucifugus. The sequence goes on from NW_005871097.1 coordinate 633,960, forward strand.
GTATTACTTGAATAAAGTTGATGACTGATCCATACAGAGGCACTTCTATTTTGTTTTGAACATCTTAATCTGTTGTACAATAACCATGATGTTTGCTTCTTCTTGACATTTCTAGCCTTACTGCCCTTTTGCAGCATTGTAAGGAGCCTTAAGTAATTCCTTTTGGAAAATGGGAAGGTTCTTGTTCTGATGGAAAACTTTCTAAATGCTAAGAAATTTAGGTATGCATTTTTAATCAAGAGAGTGTACAATTTCTCAGGCAGAATTCAAAGTTTTATTTTGGATATTTATTTGGGTCCCAGTTGATTCTAATGTATTTAGTTACATAGGATTTTTTTTTTACTTGAGCAAAATTTTTTATTCTTCATCTTACATTAGGTCATTTATAGAACATTTAGAAAATTTGATATAGCAGGAACATTTATAGAACATTGCCATAAAAATTTGATACAGCAGGAAGGGAGCCCCTGGCCTTTCATGTGGTACCTGTAGCACTAAGCTCCCATTGTAGATATAGCTCCTTCATGAAATTTACGTGTCTACCTCGACTATAGTTTCTTCATCCACAGAGCCAGCTCATTGTTCTTGGGGTTTTTTAGAAGCCCTTCAGGTTTTGAAAAATTAGTGATTTTATTAAATTTGTATTGGCAGTGTAGATTAATGTTTGAGTGTTTTGTTGGTTACACATAGACTAAATGTTTGATAAGTAGCACTTTTTCTCACAGCTCTTCATGCTTCTGTCCTTCGGTTTTGTTTAAATGCTGCTATCTTTATACTGTTCTGAATATTGGCATACTTAAAAAAAATATTTTCCAAAGCAAAAATACTTTAGATGAACTTCTAAAAGCTATTAGAGGATGCAGTAAAACATTGTCTGGGAGCTTCACCCCTCCTTTTCCACTTTGGCTTCTTCAGTAAGTGTTCTTTCTGTTTGCTCAGTAATAACCTAGGGAGTTGGACTTCTTAATTTCGTTTTTATCAACTAGGAATGTGAGTTTTAGCTATGGGCCTTGACATCTTTAACCTGGTTGATAATTGATGTTCATAACCAATGTAAATTTAAATGTAATTTACTTGCACTTAAGACAGGAAGAATTTGTCCTTACATCACAATCAAAAAGTTTCTTTTGCATGTGGTCATTTTCTTCCCATAGTTATGAAACTCTTCCTCAATGACAGGGAACACCCAAGACCTGTCTATATATAACCTTAAAATAGTCTTGAGACTATCCTTTGGATTGTGTGTATGAACATTACAAAGGGTTAAATTTCACATATACATCAAAGACATTAATAGTGCTGACTAGTTTCAGTTGCTTTTAGAATCATATACTTAAGAAATACTGGCATTTCTCAGGATTCAGAAAAAAATAATGTTCATTTCACTGGCTGTGAAAATTCACTGGATTGCTGGGAACCAGGAGTAAATAACTTTTCAACAGGATTTTGCTATCAGCAAATCTGTTTTGGTTTCCTGTTCTGGCCTCTCTACCTATCAGCTACATTAGTGCCCTTGCCATTTGTTTCTCCTTTCTTTTACCACAGGAAAATTGTCAGGCCTCTTTTTCTGGCATTTCAGGACCCGCCTGACAGGAAATTTTCTAATTGCCGGAACAGCTAGTAGGAGAAAACTTTGCAGGGGCTTGGCCTTCCCTTTCTAACTTAAGTTTACGGTCAGAAATTCTTGTATCACCATCATGGTTTCATAGCCATGTTTAAATTTTTGTCTTTTCGTGTTCGCTCTATACAGGTAAGCTTTATTCAACTTCACTAAAGACTAAAATGTTTTAATTGGTGCTAACTATAATTATACTAATTAAACAATTACTTTATATGTTCTTTTAAGAAGCTTTTCAAAATTCGAAACCAGTTTTTATAGAACTTTTAAAGGGTTATTTTTCTGTTTATTAAAAGTAAGCCATTTGTGAGTTTTATACATTTCCAAGTCTGTATGTTTTGTAAACTTATTTTTACATTGGTCTTTTAGAGTTGGAGTAACTTTTATCTTCTAATGTTTGTAGTTTGGTATAGTAAAACAGATGGCTATAACTCTCAATATTAAACCAGGCATGAACAAAATTACTAATATTTAAGGGATTACTATAATATAAGCAAATTTGGGGGGGGGTAGGAGAATATATTAAACAGTCGAACTTAAAATCAGATTTTTGTTGACATTCGTTCCTTTTAAAATTTGAGGGTTTTTATCAACTATGTTGAAGTAACTTTAAGCAAGTCATTTTATCTAACTTAGAATAGGCAGTTCTCAAAGCATTACTTTGTTAAAATGTGCTTAGTGAATGGTAATTTGCACTATATTTAATCTAAAATCCTGCCAGATATTTTGCTGTGAGAATTGTGCTATCCTGCTGCTCTGTAAAGAGAATTAATTAAATTTGTTGATTGGGATTCTCGATTGGGAGAAAACTGTGCTTTTTGTGGCAGTGATTAAGAATGTTACTCTGGAAAACCAGCAATGCTGTTTTCTCAAACATGGAAACAAGAAGCTGGCTTGGAAGAATCTTTTAAGACTTTGGTTAAATGAAAAATGCTGAGTGTATTTATCATCCATTACAAGTCAATTAAATAGGATTTGGTCACATTATAATCTAGAATAAATTAAGATGTGGTTTATCACCATGGCTTGGATAACCAGCTTAATTATGTGTTACAGCCAAATAATTTTTATGTATCTTGATCATCTAGAAAATTAGCGTATCTTTTTAAAATGAAACACTACATTATGATACTATAGGTATCTGTGTAGAGAGTGATATTTTAATTTTGGATTACTTTTAAGAGGTAAATAAAGTGTACGTTTTTCATTTGTAAGGTCTTTACGTTAAGCCAAAAAATGGTTACATATCCATCGTTAGAAAATATTTATTGGCTTTTACCAAGGACTGTTTAAATATTTTACTTCAAACTTCAACAATATTTTCTGACATTCAAAACAATTTAGAAAATACAAATGCCTTAAGAACACACTTCCTGACTCAAGGGAGGGGAGGAAAAAGGAAATTCTGTATACAAGGCAGGGCATAATGCCAAATGTTGAATCATTCTTTAAAATCAATTAATATCACCCAGTTTGTTTTCTTAATATTAGCATGTTCCACCATTAGATTTTCTATAACTCAAATAGACAGCATTGATTTGTTTTGTTTTTCTGTAATCTTCTTTACATTTTAAGAACAAAATTGTATTTTTTTCTCTTTCAGCATGAAAAAAATTTTAAGTTGTTTTTCCTTTAAAGCATGGACCTTAAAGATCATTTAAGAGGGAACTTATAGACCTTTTGTTGGTCCTAGGAAACAAACAAGGTGACTTTCTGTGTGACTAGAAGAACACCAAAAGATTTGCCTATCCATGAATTTTCTTCTGCCACTTTTCTGTGATGTCTAAAATGACATTCTTCACAGAATTTCTAAAATTATGTATTTTTAATTAAATTGACTCTCTGTGAGGGGCCATGTCTCAGCAGGTATCTATCCAGGAATAAATCTTTGAAACCCTAGGTAAATTTCTAGAGGGCAGATACTCTTCTTTATTTTAGTATCTCTAACAGCTAGCATAGTATCTGGCCCATAATATGAATTGCCTTCTCACAAAAAGGAATGGGCCTAAGATAATATGTCATAGAACAGAAACAGTTTCATTGGGACCAGGCAATCAAAAAGAAGCAAAAGTATGAGAGCCACTTGAGCCTTAATCCCTCTCGGACCTGTTCTTCTCTTCCTCTTCTTCATGTGCTCTCTGTTCCAGAGACACTTATCTCCATGTGTACTCCCACACTGGCCCTTGCACTGTCTTGTCCCTTTGCCTGAAATGTTCTTTCCCCAGGTGGTTGACTCCCTCACCTCCTTCAAGTCTTTGCTCCAACAGTACCTGTTCAAATAAAGCCTGCCCTGGTGCCTTTATTTAAAATTGCAACCCCTCCTTACCACCCTTGTGCTTCTGGTCCCTGTTACCCAACATAATATATTTTTTCTATCGTATGTATCATGTTCTAACATAAATAATGGTAATTTATGATGATAATATTTCCCCCACAAATGTCAGAGATTTTAGTCTTTTTCATTTATTGTATAGCTCAGGCACCTAGAAGAATGTCTGGCATGTATTAGGTACTCAATAAATAAATGTTTAAATGGGTGGATTCTAATACATAGCTTGAGGGTATTGAACGCAGTCTCGGGGTGGCAAATGTTGAAAGTGATGGGAGTACAGACAAGTGATACATGTTTATGATATAAACCAGCTGCCAGCCTCACAATATTGCCTATAGCTAGACTTTTACTTATCAAATAAACAAACTTTTTAAATATAAAAGTATGTAATTTATTATATTTTTTTAAATACGTAAAATAAGGTTTTTATGGTAATGAATGGGCAGGTATACATGTGTCATTTATTTGAATTTTTAAAATTTATTGGGGTGACATTGGTCAACATGTATCACTTAAAATATAGTTGTGCTGGAGAATGTAAAAATATGTGAGCCTCACAGGGTAATTATAATGGATAAAACTTAATACCTTTGCTCAATTTCTTTTTTAAAAATATATTTTATTGATTTTTTTTACAGAGAGGAAGGGAGAGGGATAGAGAGTTAGAAACACCTATGAGAAACATCAATCAGCTGCTTCCTGCACACCCCCTACTGGGGATGTGCCCACAACCAGGGTACATGCCCTTGACCGGAATCGAACCTGGGACCCTTCAGTCCGCAGGCCGATGCTCTATCCACTGAGCCAAACCGGGTAGGGCTATCTTTGCTCAATTTCATTGACAAAATTCTTTTCCCATAAAATTATAGTGGTTTCATTGAGTACTTAAAGGCAAAAACACAATTTTACAAACTGTCAGACTGTAGTTCTGTATTTTCATGTGACAGGTTTATGTCAGTAACAGGTAATTTAGTAAGATAAGTTTGTCATATGCAAATGTCAGTCTGCCCTTGGGTTATCAATGCCTTCAGAAATTGGAGATTTCTTTCTGCATCCATGTCCTTGGATTTACAGGTATGAGCTAGTGGAACATCACATTGTTGCTTTTCTGCCTGTTGTACAAGATTGCCCAAGCATTAGTAATATGTCCTAGTTGAACCTCAGATTCATTTCTAAAATACTTATGGTTTAAAAAAAGTAAATATAAAATAAAATACTTTGGGTTCCATAACTTGGAAAATTGGTGACATTAAGCACAATCTGGTCATCACGGATATTTTACCTATTATGCTACTATGACTTCACATATACATAAAAGTAGATAGAATATAGTTTGCTGATGTGCTTAGTAAAAATTGAACTTGGAAGGAACAGAAAAATGTATTGAGGATAAAACAGTGACACGTTTTTTGGAACTTGAGCCATAAGCATTGATCTTTTTTCTCCACTCCCAAGAACATTTTTTGTACTCTCTGAGCCCCAATTTAGAAAAGGATTTTTAAAATTCCAGTTTGTATCCTCACAGAGATTTGGAATGATTGCATTCACTTTGGGTGGGGGGATATGATAGGAAGTGGAGGAAGGTGCTATTTTTAAAAAAAGAAACATTAAGAAAAGGAGTACTTGAAAATTTATTTATTTAAAGATAAAATTTACCAGAATACAAAGTTCAGTATAAGGGTAAGAAAATAAAGTCAGAAAAATAGAGACAGATAATAGGAGAAAAAAGATAAGTGACATAAAGGATTCAATTCCAAACATACAATTTCCAATTAATAAAGGAGCTGCGAAGAGAGAAACCCTGGATGGTAGGAAGTTATCAAAGAAATGTTTGAGTTCCCCAGAGGTAAGGAATTCAGGTCTTTAGATTATAAAGGTTCACCAAGCATCTAGCATTCTGAAGGAAAAAAGACCCGTATTTACCGGTATCTCACTAGTGTGGCATTTCAGAAGTATAAGGACAGAGAAAAATCTTAAAGTCACCTACCAAAATGTTTATATCAGGCTAGCATCACCCATCTCAGCAGCAGCCCTAGTTGCTAGAAGGCAATGGACCAATGGCGTTGACATTCTGAGGCAAGGTTGTTTTTATTCTAGAATTTGGTACCAAGCCAAACTATACAAACGTGAAAACAAAATAAAGACATTTTCAGATGTTCAAGGTTCAGAAAATTTTCTTCCACATCACCTTTCTTAGGAAGTTACAAGGGAGTAATCCAAGAAAGAGAAAGACATGGAAACTAAAAATAGTGAATTCAACCAGGAAAGAGATATCCCAAGATAATAGCTGTGCAACATGAGCTAGAAAACAACCCATCCCACTGGGGGGTAGTAGGGGGAAGAGAGGGCTCTCAGAAGAATGAAAAGTATGGTTAAGGGCTAAGAAAAGATTAAGAATAATGATCAAATTAATGTCTCCCTCCCCACAAGAATGATTTGGGGCTGTTAGAAACAGGAAAAATAGAAAACTACAAGAAATCTAGGGAAATCAAAGTTGAAGTGTATCATGAATTTAAATATTTGAAGAAGTGTTGTTATTTTTAAGTCCCCTTGGATTATTATTCTGGAAGTCACTGTTATAGGTCCATGTGTAAAAGGAAATTTAATATACTTCTTAGCCTGTGTTTGACCAATATATTGTCATGAAAATATGGATGCTGTTGTATAAACTTTCAGTTTTTAGAATCAGGCTGTAGAGAAAGCATGAAGGATTTGGTTGTGGTTACAGGAGAGAATGTTAATTGTCTTAATATTAATAAAAATGTAAAGATACAGCTAGCAGCACGCGGGGGGGGGGGGGGGGATTCCAGAGAATTATGGGCACTATTAGCTTCCTTTTACAAAGTAAAGAATTAGGATTCTATCAAAAAAAACTGATAGAAAAGACAAGAGGTTTATGTAAAAGTAATATAATTATCAAACAGCAGGGAGGAAGATAATGGAAGGAAGGGGCATAATATAAGTTAGTCCATCTTTCTTTTTAAATTAGTAGGCATTGTCTTAAGTTAACAAATTAAGAACTAATGTAAGTGCTGAAAGAACTAATTTTTTAAAAAAGCTACGTTTGGAGATAAGGAGAGACTTTCTTTTTATCATAAGCTATTCTGTCACTGGTTTGTCACGTGCATGTATGTATTACTTTTGATTAAGAAAAATAGGGAACAGAAAATAACCCAGGTTGGCAGGCTACATGTAAGGGAATGTTGGGAATAATACCGGAAGAGAAGGTTGAGGCCATATTGTAGAGGGCCTCAAATGCCAAAGTGAAGCAATGCATTTAATTAGAGAAAATTTGGAGGAGTTTTTGAGCCGTCTGGTCATATGTCTGCTTTCAGAAAATGAATTTGTCAGGAGGATGAATTTTATTGGCAGTGGCAGAAAGGGGCATGTTGAGTAGCCAAGCTAATTTCAGTTTTCTACAGGAAAGATGATAAAGGATTAGACCTGGATGATATTGGAAATAGAAAAAAATGAAAAGTATTCCCAGTACCATGCTTGATACATTGTATGTGTTTTATTATATGTTTATTGAATGAAGGAATCAAAGGGAGACTGTTTTTAGTAACTTTTTGACAGAAGAAAGGAAGGGTAGACATAAGATGAACTCTTTCTTGAATAGTAACTGCTATTTATTTTGAGATCCATAGCCTGATTATAGCTCACACTATGAGAGTAAGGCTTAATCCTGTATGCCTACAACAAAATACAAAACTTTTCTATTTTAGTGATCCTTTCCTGCCTGTGTTGCATCTTTATTTGTGACAGACAATTGTAGGTATTTGCTGTGAAATATAAGATGATAAAATATTACAGCCTAATAAGTCACATCCCACTTACCCAATAAAGAACAGTGGTAAAACATAGAGAATGGTACATAGTATAGTTCTTCACAGCCTCATGACTTAAGGACATTAGATTCCTGTTAGACTCTTGAACAGATAGTTTTTTTTCCCATAGGAAGCTAACTGGCACATGCTAGAATCCAATCCATGAACTTGGTTTCTAGACTAATCTAGAAACCAAAGTGTGAAGTAACAGTACTTTGGGGTACAGAAAATAAAGAAGAAAACTTCTTTATAGTTTCATTTCCATGTATAATGTATATAATTTAATACAAAAAGTACATGTATATAATTTGTAAGCTAACAAGTATACAAATATTTGGTATATGCTAAATTGTTATTACTAATAAGGATGTGCTACCAAAAGTTCAGAGACTACTTCTCTAATCAGTTTAGCTAACTGACCCAAGAGATACATACCAGTTACAAAGACGAGGGGAGTAAGTTAGTTTGTTACTGTCACTGATCTTGGATGGGGAACCACCAAGAGCCTCTGACAGTCTCAGCGTGGTTGTAATGCTAAGAGCTTTGTTTTAGAAGTCATTAGAGGTCAGAAGATCTGGAATTGAGCCCTAAGTCTGTCAGTTACTGGCTTGTGATCTTTACTTAATCTTTTTAAACTTCAGACTGTACAGTATTCAAATCATTTTTGCCTTTTAAAAATCTGTCAGTTTTCCAGTGGTGAATTGAGGGAGTCAGTAGAGAATTCTGAAATGTTTTTGCTTGCTCTGGGGAGTACTCCACTGTGTTATCGTCACTTCTCTCTAACACTGATATGTAGTCAAAGATTTGTCGTGAAGCATAAATGTTAGATAAAAGGTGAAAAAGTGCCCTAGCCGGTTTGGCTCAGTGAATAGAGTGTCAACTTGCGGACTGAAGGGTCACGGGTTTGATTCTGGTCAAGTGCACATGCCCAGACTGTGGGCTCGATCCCCAATAGGTGGCGTGCAGGGGGCAGCCAATCCATGGTTTTCTCTCATCATTGATGTTTCTATCTCTTTCTCTCCCCCTCTCCCTTCCTCTCTGAAATCAACATACATACATACATACATACATACATACATACATGGTGAAAAAGCATCTAACCTGGACTTGATATATGGTAGGTACTTTTAATAAACATTTGCTGGATTTTAATCTAAATCTTAATCAATTGCAGATATACATTGGGGGTTTTTTGTTTTTTTAAAGTTTTTTTAAACTTGCTTTCCTCTTTCCTAATGTAGCTATGAGCAGCTATCACTCTCAGGCCCTTATACATTGGTCTCATTTGGAGAAAAGTGCCCAGGAAAGGCGGTCGAATCATAGAGTCAGCTGATGCTAGATTCTCCTCTAATGCCTACTGCACAGGATTGTTGTGAGAATGAAAGGAAATAATGCATGTGAAATGACAAAGGACTACACCCTATTAGGGGATTGTTTTATTATTGTTGCCAAAGTTTTGAGAGAGTCTAAAATGATTAAGCTGCCTAAGTAATAGGACAGTCTACAAAATACAGCTTCTAACTTACAGGGTAAAATGGTGGGCCTGGGTTCTTTTTTTGTCCTCTTACAGAAGCGCTCTCTCTCTCTCTCTCTCTCTCTCTCTCTCTCTCTCTCTCTCTCTCTCTCTCTCTCCTTTTATAATTCTCACCCAAGGACATTTTTCCATTGATTTTCAGAGACAATGGAAGGGAGAGGGAAAGACAGAGGGAAACATCAGTGTGAGAGAGACACATCGATTGGTTGCCTCCTGCATGTGCCCCATCCCTGGTGGAGCCTGCAACCGAGGTACATGCCCTTGTCCAGAATCAAACCAGTGACCGTCAGTCCTCTGACGGATGCTCTATCCACTGAGCCAAAGCAGCTAGGGAGAGCTTATTTTCCTTTTACTGCTCGTTTCAAAAGCTACCACATTAGGATACCCTGCTATATCTTTTTAAGAAATCTTTGTCATTCCCTATATGTATTGCCAATATTTTGTGAATGTCTCAGAAAATGTTGATTGATCTCAAACATTTATATGGAATATGATAATAATAAAAATAATTGTTTATGTTTGTGTAACACATTTAAATTCTAATAGTTCATATGCACTACAAAAAATATTATTGTAGGCAAAAAGAAGAAAAGAAAAAAATGTGGTAGGCTGGTATTTGTCCCTGACATTTAACTTGAAAGTAATATTTGCTTGGCATACTAGTATGTTTTCTCTTTACTTGGTGGATCAGTAAAGGTGGTTTGTGTATGTTAATGTGAGGATTTCTAATATGATTTGCTAAAGTTATATTGCTTGATTTATGCCTGGAAGAAGTAGCTCTGACTCTGTTTTTTCCCTTTATTTTTGCATCAACAGGAAGAAGGCAGTATCAAAGAAATTGCAATCACACATCATGTAAAGGAAGGACATGAAAAGGCAGATCCTTCCCAATTTGAACTTTTAAAAGTATTAGGGCAGGGATCATTTGGAAAAGTAAGTCAAGAGTATGTGTTTTTTTAAAAGTTGCTTTTTGGAATTCATGTATATTTCATATGGATGGGGAACAGAAATATTTTATGAAATACTACACTGATCTCCCTACAAGCAGTATTTTCTCTGTTTTCACATTTCTGACTATCAATAAGTGTGGGAAAGTTAACAAAGTCATTCAAAAATACATTGGAAAGTTTCATAAATTGGCAGTATTTACTTCATATTTACTTTATCTTCAAGTCCATATGGCCTTTAATCACTTCTTGAGTGATTAAAAATCCAAAAATGTTCCCTGGATACACTGGCCTCTTTGAATCCTTGTATAGAATTGAAAGGTAATCTTGCAGTGCATCTCTGTCTTTCCTTCACAGTCTCCCTAATACCAGCAGGAAGTGAATGGGTATTCCCAAGAAACTAGTGTGGGGGTTACCACTTACAAGTTTGGAATTGGGGGGAGTTATAGTTTATCTTTAAAATGAATGCAAGCATTGCATTCTATTAATGATCTCCGTGTTTGTTTTTAATATTGAAACTATTTCCCGGTCTGCCAGGTGTGGCTCAGTAGTTGAGCTTTGACCCATGAACCAGGAGGTCATGGTTTGATTCCCAATCAGGGCACATGCCCGAGTTGCAGGCTCAAACCTCAGTGTGGGGTGTGCCGGAGGCAGCCAAACAATCTCTCATCACTGATGTTTCCATTTCTCTCTCCCTCTCCTTTCCTCTCTCTGAAATCAATAAAAAAAATATTTCCCAAAACCACCAACTAAAAATTGTTCCAGCAGATGTAACATCTTTATCAGTTTTCTTTCAGTATTCCTTGTCCCCCTACCACACACCTCACAAATACTTCCTGTACTCCAATTTGAGGACTTCAGTATTATAATTACTGCTACTTGATCTCTCTAGTCCCTTTCACAGCAACAGGAAAATTCTGAGATTGCATTCAACTTTCACATTGCAGGGCTTCCTTCCCACTTCTCTGTGAGGAAACATTTGAAGATATACTTTGCAAGCTTCAAAACAACACCAGTTTAAGCTCTCTTATATATTTTTATGGGACTAGTTAGCAATTCTTGGCTAACATAGATAATTTGTTATAGCCATTAACATCTTTCAAATCCAAAGTGATGCTTTTAATCCAAATATAGATTAGCCAGCAGAACATAATAGTTGTGAGTTTAGGCTACTTACTTGCTGTGTGTGCTAAACCTCTAGCAGCTCCCATTTTTCCTTCTAGTTAGTCATTTAGTATTGAAGTTCTTCAAAGTTCTCATTCTCAGCTGCCTTCTCACTCTACTCATTACTAATTTCTCTATGCTCCCTATCTTAATTATAACCAATATATAGTCGATGTAACAGATTTGTATCTCCAATCCTTCTAGTCCTCCCTTCCCTTCCCACACCCCACCCCCACTACCAAACTGATCCATCAGAAAGTCCTGTGGATTTAGTAAAGATTCCTCAAATCATGCCTGTCCTCTCCTCCACTGCCACTCCTCCAGTCTATGCACCACTATTTCTCCCTGGACTCTTGAAAGTGCTCCTAACTTGGGCTATCTTTCCCTATTTTACCCTCTCAACATCATATTCCTTATCTTCACAGCACTCACCACAATTAATAGCTTTTCATTTTAATTATTTGTTTATTGGCTATCTCCCCCAATAGACTATATATTCTATGAGTGCAGTGGCCATGCTTTGTACCATGTCTCAGCATTGAAATGGAAACACAGTAGCTAGCACATAATTCTAGAAAGGAATTAATGAGTAAATAATAGTCCTGACCTCATAGGGTTGTAGTAAGATATAAGGCCAAATATATAACATCTGCAATGAAATTGCATTATGCAATATATACAGATAAACCCAAATAGAGGGATTTATTTCTATACATTAAGATTTTCAGGGAACATATTATTTAGTAAGTTTCCCGGGGTTAGCATGCTTCTCCTTTTATTTATTTAAATACCTTACTATAAATAGCAAACATAAAAAAAGTCTCCTTCCTTACTCACCCTAAAAAGCCAGTCCAAGCCAAGGAAGCAGGGATGACCTGTCAGCCTAGAATAGCTTCATGGAGGAGTTCGAAAGGTCAGAAATGCTCTGGTGGGGGAAGATCTGATGGCATCTGGGACTGCTGTTCCTGCTATGTTTGACAGGCCAAAGGGACTGGATTAAGAGGGCACTGAGCAGGAGCACAAAACTGGATGGCTGGCTTGGTTCTTGTCTCAATGCCTTCACTGTAATACTAGACAAATTATTTAACCACTCTAATCCCTAGCTTGGGCAGCTGTAAAACAGGAATTACTTAGTAGGTCTACCTCCCCAAAATTATCGTGATGATGTATTAAAAATACTTGTGAAGAAGGTTCTTTATAAACTAAGAAGTGCTGTAAAGTGTTAAGAACGTGCTTTTAGCTGGGCCGGTATGGCTAAGTGACTGAACGTCAACCTATGAACCAGGAGGTCATGGTTAGATTCCCAATCAAGGCACATGCCAGGGTTGCGGGCTTGACCCCCAGTGATTCTCTCTCATCATTGATGTTTCTAGCTCCCTTTCCCTTCCTCTCTGAAATCACTGCAAAAAAATTTTTTTTAAAAAAAAGAATGTGCTTTCAGAGAAGGGTGAAAAAAGTTTGGAATCACCAGGAGAATTTTTCTTGTAAAATGGCACAAAGAAGCTTGGTTAGGGAATCTTAAGACTGAATAAATATCAGATAAATCCTAATAACCTCCACCTAATTAGAATTTATTTCTGTTCAAAAATAGTAATTTCTGATAACCCTTAATATTTGAACATCATTCCATCCATAGGAACCACTCTGATTAAGAATGCTTTTCTTTCCCTACGTTGGCTTACTGTTAAATGGCTGGAAGGAGCTAAAGGGTGGTGCATGGTAAAGGGGGTTAAGGGGAGTGGCTTGGGGAGAGGAACACACTCTGTATCAGGGTTTCTGTGCAAATTCTGGTACTCTTCAATTAAATTGAAGTCATTGCCCATTACCTTTAGCACAGTTTCTCAGAGTGAGGAACTCTGCTTTGCCCTAGAACCAGTTGAATCTGTGTGTGTGTGTGTGTGTGTGTGTGTGCGCGCGCGCGCGCGCGCTAATGCAGATAATTGAGAGCCAACCCTAAATTAATTCTTGATTGTAATTGTCTCTTCTTCCTATCTGTGGCAGCATAATAACACTGCTAGAAAAGAATGGATAGGAGAAAAAGAATTCATATTCAGATCCATTTGCAGGTCTGTGTAAAGGTTTGATGAAAAAAATCATGAAATTAATGGTCAAAATGAGAAGAGCTTTATTGATAGTTTTGCATTATACATGTTATAGCGTATCCATGAACTATTTAGAGCGGGTGTGATTGGTTTTATATAAATCCCATACTATATGTAGAAAGGAGCTAAAAATATTTGGAAAATGAAGATGCTCAATAACATATCTAGGAATTGTGGTTCTTCATATTTAGATATATGTGATCCATTTTTAAAAGGTAAGTGCTTGCTAAGTTACATTTATATGTTAACATGCTCTTTGGGATTTAACAAACAACAAAAGAAATATCAGAATCTTTCTAATAATAAATGATATAGCAGAATTCTTATTTTAAAATGGTATAGTTTGTGAAACTTTGTAAAATTTATTTTATCTTATTTAAATACAGGTTTTCTTAGTCAAAAAAATCTCAGGCTCTGATGCTAGACAGCTTTATGCCATGAAAGTATTGAAGAAGGCCACTTTGAAAGGTAAGTACTGCTACTATTTGTAATGTTCATGTAATATAAACAAACTAAAAGGTCTCAATAGCCCTCATGTGACTCCTAGGCCAATTACATTCTGAATCTGTTTCTGTTACCATATTTAAATTTAAACTTTCTTTCGGTGAATTTTTTCTACTGGGTTAGGAATCATCTGACTAGTGAGAATGGGAGTTGCCATGTTATAGAAGAAGTATTATAAATTCTCTTGGGCTTTAGACAAGTATAAGTTTATAAGATTAAAACTGAATTTGATTCATCTTAAATTGATACAATTATTTTAATGTTTTGAAAACTTACTATTTTACTGGATGCAAAATAGATTTTATTCTAAGGACACCTGGTCTCCAAGTAAGTTTTTATTCCAAGTCTCTTAATTTTGAAAAAATGTAATGTAGAATTTGGCTCTTATAGTTAAGCAGTCATTTAGAAGAAGTTGTACATAGATATTTAAATGCTTAAGTCTTTCTTTTATTTAGTAGTAGTAGTTATTTTACCACAAAGTCTCTAGTCTTATGTATTGATTCCTAACATCATTTTTTTCCTCCTCAATTTGTCTGTCATTTCTAAAACTTTTAAAATATTCTGGAGGAACATTGGTGATAACCATTTATTCTTCCCAATGAGTCACCTACCCTGGGCATTATCATCGTTCCAAGAAAATTCACCTTCCTCTATAAACATCATCCTTTGCTTTCTTTCTCTTGCTCCCTTCTTGAATGTATTTTGTTTCTTACCTAGTCTCTACCCCCTGCCTTACTACTTAACTTGGTTCATTCTAGGACCAGAGAGTTAAATTATATCCTCAGTGCCCTATTTGATATCGCTACTTTTATAACTTTGTACTCATGAATCCCATGTTATAAAACTGCATAGATGGAACTTATGTAAGTATTCATTCACAAAATCAATAAAAGTATTTTGTTTTCATATATATAACAGGATTTGTATTGTATATATGAAAAAGAAACTATGAAACTCAGAGAAACCTAAAAGATACCAGGAAAAGAAATAAATGCCAATTCCTTTTAGAGAAAGCTAATTGTTGTTAAGAGTCTTGATATTCCTCTAGCCATCTAGTTAGCTCCATATCTTTAATATTCCAGTTGCATTTTTCCTTGAAATACTCAAAATTTCATTTGAAAAGCATACATCTCAAACAGTAGTCTAAAAAAGATGACAAAGGAACAATCTTATCAGATTTAAAGCTTATTTAAAGCAGTTATAATTCAGTGTGTTATTGGAAGAGAATAATACAGACATAGAAATTAGTAGAACAAAATAGGACAAAAGGCCTTAGCCGGTTTGCTTAGTGGGTAGAACTCTGACCCATGGACTGAAGGGTCACGGGTTTGATTCCATCAAGGGCCACAAACCTTGGTTGCAGGCTTGATCCCCGGCCCTGGTCAGGGCTCGTGGGGGAGGCAACCAATCAATGTGTCTCTCTCAAATTGATGTTTCTCTCTCTCTGTCTCTCCCCCTCCCTTCCACTCTCTAAAAAAATCAATGGAAAAAATATCCTCAGGTGAGGATCAACAACAACAAAAAATAGTACAAAAGTATTTATATTAAATTTTAATGTGTTTTTTACAAAAATGTTGAATATTCCCTTGCTGTATGACAAAGCCAGGTATGTAGAATAATGGGAAATTAAATATTTATTTCATAAATTTTGTCTGAAATACTCCTGAGCAACCTGGAAAAATTAAGAGTCTTCTCTTAAACCCTATCCTATATAATAAAAGGCTAATATGCAAATCGACCGATCGGCAGAACAGGCGGTGGCTATGACACACACTGACTACCAGGTGGCAGACGCTCAATGCAGGAGCTGCCCCCTGGTGGTCAGTGCGCTCCCACAGGGGGAGCACTGCTCAGCCAGAAACCGGGCTCACAGCTGGCGAGCGCAGCGGCCTCCGCAGCAGAGCTAAGGACCCTTCGGGGATGTCCAACTGCCAGGGAGCGGGCCTAAGCTGGCAGTCGGACATCCCCCAAGGGGTTCCAGACTGTGAGAGGGTGCAGGCTGGGCTGAAGGACCCATCTCCCAGTGCACGAATGTCGTGCACCGGGCCTCTAGTATGTATATAGATTCTTATAAAATAGCAGTGCTTTACCTATCCTCCCTATCCCAGAAACAATGACTTTCACCTCTTTAGCTGCTTCTCCCGCCATTTACCTCCATATTCAATACTCTTATATTGCAAAATTTTTTATTGTTTTCATTTGGAGACATAACCTATTGGCATCCTAATATGGAAGATTAGGATTTAGTTTTCCTATACTTCTACCCTCACACAATTTCCCTCTTCATGTTTTGTTTTCATTATTGCAGCTTTATAAAAATTGTTCTGAGCCAAATGATATACTGGAGTCACATTTCCTTCCCATCTTTGCTGTGTTAGATCTCCTTTTCTAAATTCTGTATCTACCTGTTTCTCAGTTTACTTTCTTAGTTTTGGTGGAACACATCTTCTAGTAGCTACCTCAGAAAGGGTGAATGGATGGTAAATTTTTTTGTGACCTTGCATTTCTGAAATGCCTTTATTCTACCTCCTCACTTAATCTATAATTTGGCTGGGTGTAAAGTTCTAGGTCAGAAATAATTTTCCCTCAGATATTTGAAGGCATTGTTTCCATTGTTTTCTAGTTTCCTGTGTTGGAATTATGAAGTTTATTGTCATTCTGATTTCTAGTCCTTTGTGTGTACGCTGCTTTTCCTCTTTGGAAGTCTTTAGAATCAATCTACTCTTTATCCCTGGTGTTCTGAAATTTGTATAGTAGTACTTCTTATTGTGAATTTTTAAAATTCATCATACTAGATATGGGATGTCTCTTTTGATTTAGAAACTCATTTCTTCAGTTTTAGGAAAGTATTGTAATCCTTCTATTGATTTTTTTGTTTGTTTGTTTCTATCATATTTTTAATTTTCTAGATTTTCCTTGTTCTCTAGGAATGTTTTGTAAAACATTTTATTATGGTGTCAAACATTTAGAGAAAGAAACAGAAGGATATAGAGAACCCCATATACCCTTCTTTCTGCTTCAATATTTCTCAACTCATGATATTTAAAGCAAATCCCAAACATTGTATAATTTCTTCCATAAATATTTTAGTATGTATCTCTAAAAGACAAAGACTCTTGAAAGAAGTACTATAATTCTATCATATACCTGAAAATTAATGTACAGATAATGTTCAAATTTCCAGTTGTCCTTGTTATTATAATTCATTTTCCTTTTTGCAATTGTTTGAATTGGGATCTATGTAAGATCTGTATTTTGCAATTGGTTTATATCTCTTTAAGTCTTTTAACCTATGAGCTCTGTCTCCATTTCTTTTTGTGTGTTTTTTCATTGTACTGTACTTGTTGACAATACTGTTTCTTTCCCCTCTACCTCTTTGAAAGCTTTTTGTTTCATGGGTGCCATATGGTCTTCAGTCTCTTGGTGGATATAAATTATGTTGAATTTTGTTTTGTTTAAATTTTCTTCTGTCTTTACATTGTCTCTTTTTTACTTTATTCCTTTTTTTCTGTTTATTCAGATACTTTCTCATATTAAAGCATTTTTCCTCAAATGCCTGGGGATCCTTTGCTATCTTTTCCTTGCTTAAGAGTGAGATAGCAAAAAGCTAATTGGAAAGGATTCTATGGCAAGAATTACTCATTGGCTTCCTTCCCTTAGGCTTAGATTTTAGCTTTCTCTGATCTGTTGTGTGAGTTACCACTTACACATCTTCTGCTTCCTCTCCTAACTGCTTCCTCTCCTGTTCTCTGTCCTTGTGAGTTTGTGCATAATTTTTCCATTATTGTAATCTCAATGGCGTTTTGGAATAAAACATCCATGTTTTACCAGAAGTCTTTTTCCATTCTAAAATTCCTATTAATACAATAAATGGGGTCAAATAAAAATCAATAGCGTTAGGTTGAGCTTGTGGGGATTTTTCATCCTAATAAAATAATAATTGGGCCTAAAAGGTTTTGTAAGCCATTGTTTAAAGCATTTCTTTTTTTTTTTTATAAAGTAAATCTTTTTTTTAGAATATATTTTATTGATTTTTTACAGAGAGGAAGGGAGAGGAATAGAGAGTTAGAAACATCGATGAGAGAGAAACATCGATCAGCTGCCTCCTGCACACCTCCTACTGGGGATGTGCCCGCAACCAAGGTACATGCCCTTGACTGGAATCGAACCTGGGACCTTTCAGTCCACAGGCTGACGCTCTATCCACTGAGCCAAACCGGTTAGGGCTAAAGCATTTCTTAATATATCACCCTAAAAACATAAATAGCACTTCTTCTTATTCACTCTCATGTTTAAGTCAAGAGGCATTTAAAAACTAATAACTAGTATATGAGAAAAATTATTTCAGAGGAATGTAGTTGCTTTGCCAGCAACAAGACAGGATTAACAAATTCTATATTAAGATTTAGAGTTTAACCAATATAAAACATCCTTTTTCTTCATTTTAAAAACAGCTTTATTGACTTGAAACTAATACAAAATAATATCAATTGTAAACTGTAATTGAGAAACATAATTTAAAAAATAAAAATAAATTAACTTAAAATTAAAAACATTTAAAAAAGAAAATAGCTTTATTGAAGTTTAACTGACGTATAATCTATCTATATAAAAGCCTAAGCCACCATCACAACCGAACGGACAACCTAAGAGGCTGCGTGGGGCGACCAGGCCAGCAGGGGGGTTAGTGAAGGACAACTAAACGACTGAGCAGCAGGCTGCATGGGGTGACCCTGCCGGCAGGGAGATTAGTGAGGGGTGACCAAATGACAGAGTAGCAGGCTGCGTGGGATGACCCAGCCGGCAGGGGGTTAGTGAGGGGCGACCAAACGATAGAGCAGCAGGCTGCATGGGGCGACCAGGCCGGTGGGGGGGGGGGCAGTTGGTGGCGATCAGGCCAGCAGGTAGAGACAGTTAGGGGTGATCAGGCTGGCAGGGGGGTAGTTAGGGGCGACCAGGCCAGCAGGGGGGGCAGTGAGGGGCGATCAGGCTGGCAGGGGGGGCAGTTAGGGGCAATCAGGCAGGCAGGCAGGTGAGCAGTTAGGAGCCAGTGGTCCAGGATTTTGAGAAGGATGTCATGGATTGGAGAGGGTGCAGGCTGGGCTGAGGGGACCCTCCCCCCACCCCATGCACGAATTTCATGCACCGGGCCTCTAATAAACACATAAAACATGCCTTGTTATAAACCAGTACATCCTAATCAAAATTCCTGATTGTAGGATGATTTATATTTGTCACTAGGTCTTTACCTAAGTAAAAGAAACAAAATTATAATTATTACACAGTCGTACCTCAGACAAAATGAAAGAATTCTTTAGTGAATGACTCTCACTGCACGTTTTCAACTAGACAAAGTCTCATCAGTGTTACATATAAGGAAATTATCTCCCAAGATAATCGTAACAAAAAGAAATCATCTTGTTCTAGCCTCTCATTTTATAGAGAAGGTAGCAGGAAGTTTCTGAGCAGTGAAAGGATTTGGCCATGGTAACCCATCTAGATATTAGCATGGCCATTAAACTATAGTTTTTGACCCCCAGGTAATTATTGTTTTCATTATGGTAGAATAGTAGAAGAGGAATATAAACTTATTGCTTACTGAACAGAAGAGTGATTCCTAAGTGATAAATTTTGTAAGATCTGTATAATATTTTTAAAAATGTAGAAATTTGGAATATAGCATTAAGGTAATAGGAACATAATCCAAGGTTGTATGAGTAGCAGTGGAAAGGGGGCAAATTTGGGCTAGACAGGGACACAATTATCAGCAGGCCTAGGTGATGAACCTCATTCACATAAATAATAGAAAGGGCCTGTTGGATATAAGACACCAGAGTTGTAGTGATAGGACAAGATAATGAAATCAGAGGTTGGTATTGAATTTGATACACTAGCTGGACAGGTCAGTGAAAAAGAGCTACATAGACATTGAGAGCAATCAATTTCTATTCCTGATTTGACCATTTTCAGTCACTGGCACCAAAATCCCCCAGTTGGAAGTGGAAAACTAGTAGACAGGGAAACGGGATTTTTTAAGCTTCTTTGTTTATTTTTCCCCGAGGTCTTATTTCTGTGTTTTAAATATCTGTGGTCACCTTAAATTGAAAGGAAAACCAACTCATCTTTCTCTCTGACCCCCTCCAAAAAGATTCTCTTTACCATTCTTTTTATTTAAACTTTGGCACAACCATTCAGTCACTCTGCCTTGAAAAATAGAAGTTATCTATGATTTATCCTTATTATGCAACAGAAAAAAATTAAAACTTTAATGAATGATCATTTTCACCTCTTAAATCCATTGAGCTACCAACACAAGTATACTGCTTCTCAGATTGTATTGTAATCATTTATTTACTTGTCAGTCATTCCCACCAGATTATGAGCTTCTTGAACATTATTTATTTGTATTTGCTTCACAGTGCCTGGCATATAGAATTGCTCAGGAAAATGTTTGGTTTGTAAAAGAGAACTGCCTATAGGGTCAAATGTAAATTCTTCCTGGCATTTCAAATTGTCCATAATCTGTATCCTCTCTACTTCACCTCCCCACTTTCCACACTGTTTTGGTTCCTTCCTGTTCATTATGCATGTCTTTGTGTTCCTGCTAGCGGTTGGTATTCCATACCTGCACTTTCCTTCTCTAGGCCCAGTTCTTCCCACCCACCTAAATTCCACTCTAAAAGTCCCTAACCCTACCTTTTCCCTCTAGCCTTCCTATATAAGTAACACTGATCTTTTCCTTTTCTGAATTCCTATGCTACTTATTACTAGTAATAAATCATTTTACCTCTTTACCATATCCATGGTGCTATCACAACCATTTAATTGAAGATCTCTTATATACCAGAATCTGGAATGTACAAACCTCATCTCAAATGGTCACACAGCTCCCCAGAGGTATAGAGGTATTATCCCCATTTTATCAATAAAAGGTAACTGAGGCCCAGAGAGTTTAAGTAACTAACTTGCTTAAGATTACACAATCTGAATCTAAATTTTTCTAACTCCAAAAAGTCTTTGCTTTACCAGCTGCACCATAGTATTTCCTCTCCCCCTGTTTCTCCCCCCTCAAAATAGATCTTTTGGGATATATCCACCCTTCCCCATATCTGTCACGTGTTCTAGATGCTTAATGAATGTTTGTTGAATTGAGCTGATAGGGTTGATAGGGGTATTGAAACCTGTTCCCTTTTTTATGTTTTAACTAGTGTCCCAGTGCACAGATTCGTGCACATTGAAAGGAAATTAATTAGAAGAAATATTTTAATATCGCTATTCGCGTCTTACTGATGAAAATAGGATTCTACTGAGTCTCCTATCTACCTACTCCAGGACTCCTGTGAGGATCAAATGAAATGAGTCATGGGAAAACGCTTCACAAACATTTGGTTAAACTGTAAAATGTTTGCACCTGGCTATAAAGCAAGTTGTGTTCCTGGGCTGAAGAAACTCTAAGGATGCTAGTCCTAGGGAGAGGAAGCCGGGCATTGCTACATGACATCATTACCCGGCGCCCACAGCCACCATTTCCGGGCTGGGCTGTGGGCTTCATTTTGCTCCACAGGGTCTTGGCAGCATTGTCTGCGATTTGGTGGGGTGTCGCTCCAGGGTGGTGGCAGGGCCTGTGTCCCACTTGGGGGAAGGTGAGTGTTGGTTTGTCGGTGGCGGGTCCATGGTGCCCTTTATTTTTAAATGGCCAGTGCACATCATGGCAGCTCCTGCATTGAACGTCTGCCCCCTGGTGGTCAGTGTGTATCTAGCTACCAGTCAGAGGGACACTTAGCCTTTTATAGATATAGATGTCATTGAGATGCCTCATTCTTTAAATGTTGCTCTTTTTTGGTCATTTTTTTATAACTTTAATTAAAATACTTATAAATTTAATGTTAATGCCAATATCAAATATGTTTTCTGTATTTATTTTTTAACTCAAAGCACAGATTTTATAAATATATACAATTTCTTCTGGTTATATAATTTGGTAAAAATACAGTTATTAATTTTAAAAATTCAAGAGTAAAATGTATAAAATGTGATTTACTTTTTTATACATACAAGCACAATTTTATTTAAAATAAGCACCAAAGACATTTTGTTTTAAAGCTTGTCTCTGAAAGCTATTGCAATGTAGCCATATGTGCAATATTTTATAGTTCGAGACCGTGTTCGGACAAAAATGGAGCGTGATATCTTGGTAGAAGTTAATCATCCTTTTATTGTCAAGTTGCATTATGGTAAGTTATAAACCACCTCCCACCTCACTTCTTCACCTCAATCCTCACTTCCTTATGACATTCAGATATACTAATGTGTATAAATATTTATTTGTGTATATTTATGTGTTTAGCAGATATATATAGTAAAGTCATAGAAATTAAATCATTACTTGAACACACTTTAGAAGCTTTTATCACATTTAACTTTTATGTTTCTTTTAAACATTATCATGTCTGAGTGGGTAGCCCTAGGAACAGGTAATAATAATAATTTTTATTATATTAATAATAATGTGTTAGCCAAACTTAAAAACAACAAAGATCCCTAATGTCCTGAAACTGTTATCGCCTATCTTTCCCCCAAAGGCATGTGTGCTTTTTCGCAGTGGGTAAATGTATGGTGATTCCTACTATATGTAATTAAAGCTAACCAACCCACATTTTTTTTCTGTAGTAAAGTGAGATGGTTTTTGTATTTTGTTTCATGTTTAAGTAAGTCTTTTTCTTTGGGGAATTTTTCTTATTGATCATATGTTTTAAAACTATTGTATTTCTCAGAGACTGTTGCCTGAAGAAAACCTAACAAATGTGCTAGTGGTTTCATAAAAAGAAACACTACATTTAACATTTCTACATGGAAGCTAAGAGAAGTCAGTGGGTATCTTCGAAATAAAAATCAGTTTAGGTCTATGATATAATTATTAATTTGCTAAAAATAATAATTTATGAATGAGTTTACCTAATATAAGCCTAAGAAAATAAACTATGGTGGATTAAACAAAAATTTTCTCTCTTCATTCAGCTTTTCAAACTGAAGGGAAGTTGTATCTTATTTTGGATTTTCTCAGGGGAGGAGATTTGTTTACACGCTTATCCAAAGAGGTATATGATTAATCTTTGTTTTTAATCTATTTATACTCACCCTGTTTCAGCTAAAGCTTTGTTATATTTCAATATTACGTTTATCATATTTTCTCTAGTGGCACAAGATTCTTACATTGAAGAATCAGAGCCAAAAAGAGGTGTTTTGTTTTGTTTTTACCTTTTGAATTTATTCTGAAAGTAGGACTTTAAATTGATTAATTATCCTGGTCTTTCATCCTTCTTTTAGTTACAGTTTTCTTAGAAGCAATAATATATCAACAAGATATCCTTAAAGTATTGGTAGTGGAAATTCAGCATGCATTTTAAAGATCACTTTTCATCTAAGATATTACTGTTGTGGGGCAACAGTCACATATTCTTAATATAGTTGTTACTTAACAAAATGCAAAATTGTTTCTCCCACAGTGCATATTTAGCATTTAGTAAGTAATTAGTTGACTGATAATTTTGCAAATTTCATATGTAAATTGTGGGTAAAATTACATGTAATAGCAAAGTTATAATTTTTTAATATTTAAACTCTGGGATGGAACTTTAAATGAAAATTACAGACAAAAAGAAAATAAAGACAGAAAAATTATTTTTATTTTAGGTGATGTTCACAGAAGAAGATGTCAAATTCTACTTGGCTGAGCTTGCACTTGCTTTAGACCATCTACATAGCCTGGGAATAATCTATAGAGACTTAAAACCAGAAAAGTAAGGAATCATACTACTAAGTTGAATACAATGTAATATCATTGTTTAGGAGGTAATAAAGGTAAAAATTACTTCATAGAACTATCACAGCATTGCATTAGAGTCTATATGCTTCGCATTTCTGCTAAGACTATGTATTCTCATACTTTTATTTTTTAAATATGTTTTTATTGATTTTTAGAGGGAGAGGGATAGAGAGATAGAAACATTGATAAGAATCATCAATTGGCTGCCTCCTACAGGTCCCCTACTGGGGATCTAGCTGGCCACCTGGGTATGTGGCCTGACAGGGAATCGAACTGGTGACCTTTTGGTTCATGGATCAACACTCAACCACTAAGTCATACTGGCTGGCTTAAATATCTGTTAATCAGAATTTCTGCTAATATTATCTTGCTTTCATTTACAGTCTTTGATTTGTAATGAGGTTGAAATCTGTTTTCATATGTTTGTATTTTTGTGTGATTTTTCTGTTCATGGCTTTTGCCCATTTTTCTTTTGGAATGTTATTTTTGCCCATTGATTTGTAAGACACCTTTACAAATTAAGAATTTAACCATTTGACATACAGGGTGGGGCAAAAGTAGGATTGCAGTTGTTCATATGGGAACAAATATTATAATAAACAAGAATACAAGAATAAACTTTGTTTCACGTACTCACAACTGTAACCCTGCTTTGGCCCCACTCTGTATTGCAAATACATTTTTCTGTTTTGTCTTTTTATTTTATTTATGCTATTTTAACATACACAAGTATTTTTTTCCTCAGATATATCAGTCTTTTCTTTTGTGATTTTTTTCTTTGACTTTTATTCTTAGAAAGGCTTTTCCAATCCCATGATCAGATTTTTTTTTCTAATTTTATGGTTTCTGTTTTTACTTTTAACTCCATCTAGAAGTATTTTGGTATGAGGTATGGCATAGAGCTAATGCTTTCCTCCAAATACTGTTTATTGAAAATGTTCTTCTCCATATGATTTCAGATTTTAAGTGTGAGTTGAGCAAATTTCCCATTGCTTTTATTACAGCAGTTATTAATATTTAAATTGTACGAACTTCTGATTTTTAATTTGTGTTTATCACTTTTAGTAAGAAAGTTTTTTCCGCCTTAACTGGTTTGGCTCAGTGGATAGAGCGTCAGCCTGTGGACTCAGGGGTCCCAGGTTCGATTCCGGTCAAGGGCATGTACCTTGGTTGCGGGCACATACCCAGTGGGGGGTGTGCAGGAGGCAGCTGATTGATGTTTCTCATCGATGTTTCTAACTCTCTATCCCTCTCCCTTCTTCTCTGTAAAGAATCAATAAAATATATTTTTAAAAAAAGTTTTTTCCTCTTTTTAATGAAATAAACAAGAGCTTTGCTCTATCAGAAATTTTTAAAATAACTTTATTGAGATATAATTCACATAGCATACAATTCATCCACTTAAATTATACAATTCAATGTTTTTAGTATATTCAGAGTTTTGCAAGCATCATCTTTATCAAGAACTTAGATATTACTTACATTACAATGTTACATGCACAATTTGCATAATTACAACAGGAAACAGAGAAAATACTCCTTTGGAATCCTTTTAAGTGATCATTTAGAAATTGTTTACTTTCATATTTTATGTTTGGTTTTTCATATATTTTGTTTTGGATGTTTCATATAATTCTATTTTTATTGCCCGTGTAATTACTGGATTTTTCTAATCATTTTCCCAATTTCTAACTATCATTACGTAAGATATAATTCCTGGTAAATACCTATCCAGAAACACAATTGGCTTACAGTTTAGTATTTAATTAATGATGTTACTCTCCACTCATGTATTTGCTAAAGCCAGAAACTTGAGTGTCTTCTCCATTTTTTTCTTTTATCACAACCTATATCTAAGAGCTCATTAAATACCCCTTATTTTTTCCTCTAATTTTTTTTCTAAAATTGTAAATCTGTTCATTTCTACCCTCTACACATGTAAACCTTTTATGGTCTTCAATGCCCTTGAAAAGAAGCACAAACTATTAAGAATGCCTTATTGGCCCTTTGTAGAGTGGCCCCATTCATTCAACATGCATTTCTTTTTTAAGGAAGGGAGAGGTACAGACAGATAGAAACATCAATGATGAGAGAGAATCATTGATCGGCTGCCTCCTGCACGCCTCACACTGGGCATGTGCCCTTGACCAGAATCGAACCCAGGACCCTTCAGTCTCTCCACTGAGCCAAACCAGCTAGGGCTGCATTTCTTATTTGTCTGTGCTCTGCCAGGCACTGAGCTACTAGATGAATAAGACCTTCTAGAAGATAAAACACTGGAGAATGTATACAGTGAAAGGATGGGTCAATGAAAACCAAGGAGTGTGAGGAAGGTGTGTTGAGGAGAAGAAGATTGTGTTGGTTGTGTCAGAAAAAAAGCTAGGGAAGAATGATTGAGTCAGATGCCTTAAAAATGACCAAGAAAATGACAAGTCTAGCACATTCAACTAAAATATGTAGACCCTCTGTCTATTATGCTGGGGAGTTTAGTTAGGTCATCTCTGCAGAAAGGCATTAGAAAGAGCAACTTAGAAGAGCATATAGATTTTGTCTCTTTTTCTATTAGTTTTCTAGTGCGCCCGGCTCATTAATACAAGTTTATAAAGCTTAACCTTTGGAATTTGTTATAGTCATGTGTCCAAAAAATAACATTTTTCCTCCTTTACCTTTACCTTCTTATTCACCGTCTAAAGCACTATTTTAGAATGAGTGTGGTGATTTGATGCTTAACAAAGTAATTTTTTTTTAAATATATTTTATTGATTTTTTACAGAGAGGAAGGGAGAGAAATAGAGAGTTAGAAACATCGATGAGAGAGAAGCATCGATCAGCTGCCTCCTGCACACCCCCTACTGGGGATGTGCCCACAACCAAGGTACATGCCCTTGACCGGAATCGAACCTGGGACCTTTCAGTCCGCAGGCCGACGCTCTATCCACTGAGCCAAACCAGTTCGGCTTAACAAAGTAATTTAGTTTTAGCATCTGTAAATCTCTAGTGGTTTGAAAAGATTTTCTGACTTTGTCTCTTTTTTTTTCAGCATACTTCTTGATGAAGAAGGTCACATCAAATTAACAGGTAAAATTTCTCATTTTATTAAAATACTTTCTCTACTCTCTATAAATTTCCTTTAAGGTCGATCATGGTATTGGATTAGAATATTTTTATAATTATTTTAAATATTGGAACTCTAAGTTTAAACTTTACATATGCAAATTATTGTAGGGTATTTATTAATTCTATATTTATTTTGGCAGATTTTGGCCTAAGTAAAGAGTCTATTGACCATGAGAAGAAAGCATATTCTTTTTGTGGAACTGTGGAATATATGGCTCCAGAAGTAGTTAATCGTCGAGGTCATACTCAAAGTGCGGACTGGTGGTCTTTTGGTGTGTTAATGGTGAGGTTTGGAATGTCTTTTTTTTTTAGAAGTTAGTAATGAAGAGAGTAGAAATATAAATCATATGTTTTATTATATAGCAATTTTAGATTTGGTTGTAATTAAGATGATACTTTCTTACCTTCTGGCCTTGAGATTTTATACTATTGACTAATACCTCTGATTATTCTGCCATTTTGTAGTTTGAGATGCTCACTGGTACACTACCCTTCCAAGGAAAAGATCGAAAAGAAACAATGACTATGATCCTTAAGTAAGTACTCCCTACTGTATGTTTTGATGAGATTTAAAAGTAAATGTTTTGCTCGACCAGTATGGCTCAGTAGTTGAGCGTCGACCTATGAACCAAGAGGTCATGGTTCAATTCCCTATCAGGGCACATGCCCAGTTTGCGGGTTCGATACCCATTGGGGGCTTGCAGGAGGCAGCTGATCGCTGTTTCTCTCTCATCGATGTTTCTAACTCTCTATCCCTCTCCCTTCCTCTCTGTAAAAAATCAATAAAATATATTTTTTAAAAAACACCAAGTACAGCCCTAACCGGTTTGGCTCAGTGGATAGAGCATCAGCCTGCAGACTGAAGGGTCCCAGGTTCTATTCCAGTCAAGGGCATGTACCTTGGTTGCGGGCACATCCCAGTAGGGGGTGTGCAAGAGGCAGCTGATGGATGTTTCTCTCTCATTGATGTTTCTAACTCTCTATCCCTCTCCCTTCCTCTCTGTAAAAAATCAATAAAATATATTTAAAAAAAAACAACACCAAGTACAAAGATGTTCATAACAGCATTATTTGTCATAGTCAAAAAATGGGAACTGGATCAATCATTAACTGTAGAATGGATTAATAAATTATGGTATATTTATATAATGGAATACAGCAGGGGTTGACATACTACTTGTAAATATTTTAGGGTTTTCAGGCCAGACACAGCCTCTGTCACATATTCTTAATGTTATTTTTGTTTCCAATACTTAAAAAATTGTAAAAAACCATTCCTAGCTTGAAATCCAAATAAAAACAGGCTGAAGCCTTTAGCCCATGGGTGTAATGTGCCATATAGCAAAGAAAATGAACAAACCACAGTTACATGCAACAACTTGGGTAAATCTCATAAGAATGTTGAGCAAAGGCAGTTCAGACACAAAAGAATGAATGCTATATGATTCTATTTATAAAGTTTTAAAAACAGACGAGCTAAAGCCTAGATTTTAGGGTCTACATTTAGATCACAAGAGCCTGAGGCAAAATAAGGAAAGTGGTTACATTGGATGAAGGGTTCTAGCAATGTTACATTTCTTAGTCAGATGACTATTCACTTTGTGGTAAATCATTGAGCTGTGTATTCTGGGTTGGATTGTTTTGCACTTTATGTTTTCCTTCACAATAAAAAAGAGGTTTAAAATGTTTGCTGTATAAATGAATGTTCACTGAACCTTTATCACTCCCATCTACTCTGGCCCTTTTCTTTAAGCTAACAAACACACTCTAGTGTTGGAAAAGAGAAACAACTTTTTTGACCTGCCTTGCCTTCCAAGTTTCTGCACCATCTTCCTGCATCATTTCAACACAAGCCTCTTGAAAGAGTAGTTTTTCTTTTAGCATTTTTGGGCTGCTTTTGTTCTGTAGTCTGTCATTCCTTCTCACTACTCTATTGAAACTTCTCTCACTATTGTCATGAGTGATTTAGTTGCTTAATCCAGTGGCAAATTATTAGAAAGGTGACTTTTTACCATGTGTTCACACAATTCATTCAACAGATGATTGAGATCTTGTTACAGATACTTATGATGCAGTGTGAACAAGACTGACATCTGTGGTCAGAGTTTGCATTCTACTGGGGCAGACAGGAATTAATATTTAAACAAATAAATATGATAATTTCAGATATTAATAGGAGGAATAGGGATAATAAACCAGGGTACTCTTGAAGCGTGGGGGCAAGGGCAGGAGCCATTTTAGAAGGGACAGTTAAGGAAGATCTGAGAGGTCTTTGACATTGTTGGCCACTCCCTCCCCCCTTAGTTTTTCCTGCTCCCATCGGCTTCTCCTACCTCTAACCATTCCTCTTTTGGTCTCTTGCTTGACCATTTCTTCTCTGCCTGCCTTTCTCTTTTTAATTATGAAATTTTTCAAACATAAATTTGCAAAAATAGAATAATACAGTGAACACACATATATCAGTCACCCAGATTCAACAGTCATCAAGATTTTGTGACATTTGTTTCAAGTGTTCCTTTTTTTCTAATTTACTGAAATATTTTAAGCATTCCAAACATGTCATTTCTCACCTACTTCAGTTTGCATCACTAAAAAGTATGGATGTTTTCTTACATAACCACATCTAACAAAAGTAGTAATAATGCTTGGGTATTATCTAATACCAATGTTTCACCAGATTTTTCAGATAGTCTCCAAAACGGTGTTTTTATAGTCCTAAATTAAGTCTGCTCATTTCATTTGGTTGTATTTCTTAAGCTTCTGTTCATCTAGAACAGGGGTGGGCAAACTTTTTGACTCGAGGGCCACAATGGGTTCTTAAACTGGACCAGAGGGCCGGAACAAAAGCATGGATGGAGTGTTTGTGTGAACTAATATAAATTCAAAGTAAACATCATTACATAAAAGGGTATGGTCTTTTTTTTTTTTTTTAGTTTTATTCATTTCAAACAGGCCGGATCCGGCCCGCGGGCCGTAGTTTGCCCATGGCTGATCTAGAACATTCTACCCCTGCCCCACCCCCTTGACACTTACTTGTAGAAACCAAGTCAGTCAGTTTAGAATTATTTTTTTCTAATTTTATCTGTGAAAAGATAAGACCACTCTCAATATCTGAAACAAAAAGCACAAAGCTGATTGTATTGCTTACTATAGTAAGGAAAGGCAATGCTGGTTCAGTAAAGTCTTTCCAAGGAGAGCAGACCACTGTTCCTTTATATCAGCGGTTCTCAACCTGTGGGTCGCGACCTCTTTGGGGGTTGAACGACTCTTTCACAGGGGTCGCCTAAGATCATCGGAAAACACATATATAATTACATATTGTTTTTGTGATTAATCATTATGCTTTAATTATGTTCAATTTGTAACAATGAAAATACATCTTGCATATCAGATATTTACATGACGATTCATAACAGTAGCAAAATTACAGTTATGAAGTAGCAACAAAAATAATTTTATGGTTGGGGGTCACCACAACATGAGGAACTGTATTAAAGGGTCGGGGCATTAGGAAGGTTGAGAACCACTGCTTTATATGGTTTTGGGGAAGGGTGGAGTTCAAGACGTGGCAGCTTTTCAGGGCCATAAGTGGATTGACATCATCTCTAAGAATGTGGTTACTTGGGTCAATTGGCATTCAGGTGTGGTTAGTGTTTGGCTAATTTTCACAGAGAGCCATTGGTTGGTTTGCAAAAACAACCAACTATGTACACCTGGGCAAGTTGTCTTTCATCAATTGAATGGATTTAAAACCAGTTTTGGTGGCTCTCTTGCTACCATGGTAACATAACAATTCTTTTTGTAAGAGTATGCAAATATCTTTATTCTCCTTGTGATACCATTTAACTTGTTCCTTTATCCTGTTTCTGGTTAAACTTTTTTGGCAAGATTATTTCATAGCTCATGCTGTTGCATCACATCAAGAGGCTTACATCTGGTTGTTCCACTTTAAATGCTTAATTCCCATGGCTACAACTGATTCCTCCATTGTAAAGTTCCCTGTCAGGCTTTCATCTGCTGGTTTCATCTATTGATAATCATTACTTGAAACAGTTATTTTACTAGGGCTTCAAAATAGTGGTTTTCTATTACTGTTATTCTTTCATTTATTAGTTGGGTGGTGGTTGTGTTTTTGGTGTTTTGTTTTTGTTTGGTTTTTTTGTTTTGTTGTTGTTGTTTTTGAAACAATGAACTTTCCCTCTTCAACTAGGGCTATTTAGTTACCTTTAAATAAGGCTCAAAGAAGAAAGGCAGAATAAATGTTTAATTATTTTCTTAATTTAGTTGTGAGAGCCCTAATTACTTTCATTGGGGGTTGTGTCCAATGACTTTGGTTTTTATGTTAGTTTTGCCTTTTTTTCCCTATAATGAACTTGTGGGATTTAATAATCAGTGTGATTCAGCCAATTGCATTCATTATTTTTGATGCCCAAATTGTCCTTATTCTGATCACTTTTAAATGTTCTTGTTACCCAGGGTTGCATCTCTAAAATGCTTTTCTGCCCCTCTGTGCTCACTTTCCTGTCTTTCCTTATAACTACTTTCAGCATTTTAATTACTCCCAGATCACACTTTCTTATCTTAACTTAGCAGACACAAGACCTATATTTTCATTTATTCCCTTGCCTAGTTCTCCCAAAATGTATGACATGCATCACTTAACGTTTTTATCTCTATTTGCTGTACTTTTTTTTTCTTGTATTCCCAATTAGTAGCATTTCCATGCAGCCAAAAACCTGGAAATCATTTTTTATTTTTTTCTTGCATATGCAGGTATTCACCAAATTTGCTGTCAGAAATATTTTAGAGTCTCAGCCTTTCCTTTGCATTGAACTGCTTACAGTTTTCAGACCATGGTGATCTCCTGCGCACACTAATGGGTCAAAGCTTCTAAGTAGACTGTCTATTACCTACCAGTGCTTCCCACTCCAGATAATTTTATACTACCCTTGGAGTTACCTTCTTGAAAATAAATCTGGTCATGTTAGTCCACTGTTTAAAGACCACTGCTGTATCCCTATTACCTAATATGGAAATGTTTCCCCAGATTTGTCCAACCGAACCCTAACTCTATAAGATATTAATGGGTATTCTCTGAGACAGAGTTGTTAGAAACAAATGTTTAGAAAAATACTGATTTTTTTTTACTCTAGATGTCTCAGCCTTTTATATGTAATGTATTAAATTCTATGGTTTCAGCAGGGGGGTATAATAGATAGCATTCCACAAACTCATTGGACCATGAAAATGTTTTGTTGTTGTTAACTATCTAGAGAGATTAATGCTATTCAGTAAAATGTTGGAGAAACACTGGCCAAATGAATAAATTCTCAACCTTTAAATTGCATTGAAGACCTTTCACAATCTCTTGTGCTAAATTTTGATATTCCCTACTGTTTCCTTAGCATTCTTTCCATATGTCCTTCTGGATTTGTCTCTTAAATTACCAGGATTATCTATATCCATCTTCCCTACTACCCATCGGAGGCTGTCTTTATCTCTGTACCCTAAGCACTAAGCAGTGTTTAGCACATAGTAGCTCAATAACACGCTGAATAATAAATGGATCTATTTCTGAAATAGAAATTTCTCTGCTAGCCATTTTCTCCAACTGTTACTATTTTCGTACTTATAGGATCATTGGTTTCCATAATTTGTAGGTTGGAGAAAAGAATAAAATTATATATTAGAGTTGAAACAGACCTTCAAGCTCATCCAGGCCAGTGGTTTTCAGACTGTGTGCTACAATCTCAAATATTCCACAGACCCCTTTCCCACCAACTCCTCTTCCCTGCATGCCTATTAAAGGGAATGAGAAAGAAAAATAAACGTAAGAAGCACATGTTCTTTTAGCAGTTTTAAATCTTGGATTTCTTAAATTCCTTTTGAAAAGGGGTTCCAAGGGTACAGTTTAAGAACCATTGATCTAATGTCCCATCCCCTTGCTTATGAAGAAGTGGTAACAGGCCCAAGGGGATTGACTTTTCCAAGGTCACAAAGTTCTTAGAAAAGTGCCAGAACTAGGACTCAGATGATCTTACTCTCACAATAGTGCTTTTTGTAAAATTCTGAAAAATGAAAAAGTTCATTAGGGCATTATGGACTAAAATTATTATGTGTTCACACCAAAACTTTATACACAAATGGTCTTAGCAACTTTGTTTATAGTAGCCCAAAACTGGACACAATCCAGGTATCCTAGTTTAACAGGTAAATAGATAAACAAAATGTGGTACATTTGTGCCATGGAATACTATTACTTAGCAATAAAAAGGAATGAACTATCAGTATACACAATAACTTGGATACATCTGAAGGGAATTCATGCTGAGTAAGAAAAAAAAAAGCTTACCTACTGTATGACCCCATTTACATAACATTCTTAAAATGACAAAAATATAGAAATGGAGAATAGCTTAGTGGTCTCCAGTAGTTAGGAATTCGGGAGGGAGAAATGTGGGTGCGGTTATGAAGGGGCAACATGAGGGATCCTGGTGGTGATGAACTGGTCAGTATTTTTACTGTGGTGTTGGATATAAGAACCTTTATTTGTGATAGAACTAAACACACACACACACACACACACACACACACACACACACACACAATGCAATTAAAATTAAAACTGAAGACATCTGAATGAGATCAGTGGATTGTACCAATGTCAATATCCTAGTTATGACAGTGTTTTATAAGATGTTACCTTTAGACAAAACTTGGTAAAGGGTACACATATTCTCTCTTTCTCTCTCTCTCTCTCTCTCTCTCTCTCTCGTTTCTTACAACTGAGTGTGAATCCACAATTACCTTAAAATAAAAATTTAATTTAAAAAATAAAATAGTTACCTCCAAAAAATAAAATGTTATCATGTGGATTTATTATTTAGAGCTAAACTTGGGATGCCACAGTTTTTGAGTCCTGAAGCCCAGAGTCTTTTACGAATGCTTTTCAAACGAAATCCTGCAAACAGATTAGGTAACATTTTTATTTTGTTTCTTTTGTGTGTTTGTTGGGATTTGGTTTGGGGGAAGGGGGGGCTGATATTTGTTTTTGTTGTGGGATTATGAACTATTAGGACAAATATTAAAAATGAAGTCTAAATAAACAATATATATTCCTCCTTGAAATAAAATTACCATTTAATCAAAACTGGTTAATTTTTGATAGGTGCAGGACCAGATGGAGTGGAAGAAATTAAAAGACATTTATTTTTCTCAACAATAGATTGGAATGTAAGTATAGAATGAAAACTTACTTGACTTTTTTTTTATAATTAACACATGTCTAAGTCTCTCTTTTTTCCTTCAGAAACTATACAGAAGAGAAATTCATCCACCTTTTAAACCTGCAACTGGCAGGCCTGAAGATACATTCTATTTTGATCCTGAGTTTACTGCAAAAACTCCCAAAGGTAAGGAGAAAACATGAAAACCCAAATATAAGAATATATTTTTAATTTGTTTAAAATATGTTTTTATTGATTTTTAGAGGGAGGGGAAGGGAGAGGATAGAGAGATAGAAATATCAATGAGAGAAAAACATCATCAATTGGCTACCTCCTGCACACCCCCTACTGGGGATTGAGCCAGCAATCCAAGCATGTGCACTGACCGGAGTCGAACTGGCAACCTCCTGGTGCATGAGTCAATGCTCAGCCACTGAGCCACACTGGTCAGGCAATAATATTTTTCTTGTTCAATCAGGAAATCTTTTCCAGTTTAATTTTTAGATTCTGACATTATGTCTTGAGACCACTGAACTAAATTCTTTTCTCCTAAATTATCTGTAGGTCACCCTTGTATATCCCCCTAACCAGGAGCCATAGCATTGGTAGGTTACCATTTAGGGCTGCACCATCCAATATGGTAGCCATTCATACCACATCCCTGCCACAATCTATACTAATAAAAGGGTAATATGCTAATTGTACCGGACATCTTCCAGACATTCTTCCAGAAAAAGCCACGGTGGCAAGGGCTGACACAGAGGCCATTAGAGACGATCAGGCCGGCAGGGGAGAGCAATTAGGGGGCAATCAGGCCGGCAGGGGAGGGCAGTTAGGGGGTGATCAGGCAGGCAGGCAGGCAAGTGGTTAGGAGCCAGCAGTCCCGGATTGCAAGAGGGATGTCCGACTGCCGGACATCCCTCAAGGGGTCCCGGATTGGAGAGGGTGCAGGCCGGGCTGAGGGACCCCCCCCACACACACACACACAAATTTCATGCACTGGGCCTCTAGTCTAAAATAAAGTATAATATGCTAATTAGACCAGATGTCCTTCCTGACGACCTTCCGTATGAAGCCAGGGCTGTGAGGGAATCCTGGGTCCCGGGTGCTTGCCGGCGGCTGGAGGGAAGCCCAGGTTCCGGGTGCCAGAGGGAAGCCGGTGCTGGCAGCCAGGGGAAGGAAGACCTACTCTTGCACGAATTTTGTGCATCGGGCCTCTAGTAACTAAGTAATTAGGAAATCCTTTACAGCATTTTAAAGCGGTTAAGATCCTTGTGAAATCTTGTAGCAAGTTATATTGTGCCTTAAACTTTGATTCTATTTATATGGAAAAACTATTTGTGTGTTTATTTACCTGTAGCTATTTTTACATGAAATACTCTTTAGTATAAATAGTTCTCTTTAAAATTCTAATATTAGGTGATATTCTGGAAGTACTTGTAAAGTTCAAATCCCAAACATAACTTAAACTTTATATGAGGATTGATAACTTCAAAATAAACCATATCCTGAATCATGCTTTATTATAGAAATAATCTTTGAAATGACCATCTATATTTCATTAATTAGCATATGTTTATACATAATGATGTGTTTTGTACTCTAATACTCTCTCATTTAGGTTTACCGGACCCCAGGTTTATCATTGACAAGTAAATAAATAGAAAGTGTATTTACATATATTTTCCATAGAATACATCACTCAAACCTTGCTATAAAGCTTTCTAGACAAAATCTTCACAATCTACATTGAGCGTTGAAGAGTGTTTATTCTTTTTATGAGACAGTCTTAGAAATTTGGATTAATGTATGGACAAAATTTTAGCAAATACATGGACAGTAATATGCATAGAGTTGATATGTAGTGGTGTTTTACTTTGCTTTCTCAATACAGTTTGTCCTGGTAGAGGGAAAATCTCAGAATAGAACAGTTCTATATTGGATTCTGCCCAGATAGGTTCTCTTAGCAGAAGTCTTCAGTATAATAATTGGTTTAAAATTCACTAAATTATATATTGCTGAGAATATCAAGCTGATGTTCAAAAAGACCTTTATACAGAGTTGATGTTTAAGTAGATTTACCTATTTGTTTTTTGCTTGCCCTTAGCCTTTAGAGTATGTTTATCAATATTAGTATGCCTAATTGTGTGTTTATGTCTTTAAAGAGAACATTAGCTATACTGTAAAAGCATTTTTCTACTTCTATTAATACCAGTAGATTCCAACAAATAATTTGAATAACAATACATATTGTGTCATAAATATATTTTAAGGATTGCATACCATGATTATCCTAGAAATTACTTTTGTTCCTTAAATATATATAATAATTTTTAACTTGTAGTTTAGATTTTTAAATTCTGACATTATGTCTTGAGACCACTGAACTAAATTCTTTTCTCCTAAATTATCTGTAGGTCACCCTTGTATCTCCCCCTAACCAGGAGCCATAACATTGGTAGGTTACCATTTAGGGCTGCACCATCCAATATGGTAGCCAGTAGCCACATGTGGTTATTTAAACCTAAGTTAATTAAAATTAAAATTTTTGTTTCCCAGTCACACTAACCACATTTCAGATGCTCAGTAGTTGCATGTGGCTAGTGGCTACCATTTTGGACAGCACAGATAAAGAAAATGTTCATCACTGCAGGCAATTCTATGGGACAGTGCTAATTTAAAATAGCATTAGCCCAGTAATTCATCGATTTATTATATTCTTAAGTGAATTTGCTGTTTTCTGGACTCTGAGGGAATATGATATTAGAGTTATGATGGCAATAAGCCATCAGGGCAGATCTGGTACAGTTCCTCCCTGGGTTATCCTGAAAGTACTAGGTGCCTGAGATGTAGAATTCCTGAAAAAAGTGTGAAAGATTATAATGTGGACAATTCTTCCCTTAATTGCCTTTCAAAGTAATCACCTTCTTGGTAATTTATTATTTTTTTCAGATTCACCTGGCATTCCACCTAGTGCTAATGCACATCAGCTTTTTCGGGGGTTTAGTTTTGTTGCTATTACCTCAGATGACGAAAGCCAAGCTATGCAGACAGTTGGTGTGCATTCAATTGTTCAGGTGAGTGAATGTCTAAGTAATTTTAAGTTTGAAATGTAAGATATAGTTCATTGTATGAATAATTAGCTTAGATTTTATCTGCTGGCTTAAGTGAGCAGCTTAAAATACATTTTATATCATTGATGTTAGTCTTAGAAGTTTTTTTCATATGCCTTTGAAAAGGTTGCACGCACCAGAATCCTGAATACTTGTCTGACTTAAAAGTGGACTTCTAAGAGAGTTGAGATAAATATCACCATCTTGTCTCTCCCCTATCCTGTGCCTCAAAATGTTTATCAGGCCTAGTTTGTTTCAACCTCTGCCTCTGTCAGGTCAGCTATGATGAACTGAGGCCTCCTGGTTCCCTGATTGCTTTAAAAGAGGGGTTAGCAGACTTTTTCTGTAAAGGGCCAGATGATAAATACTTGAGGCTTTGTAGGCTATATGATCTCTGTTGCAACTACTCAGCTCTGCCATTGCAGCACAAAAGCAGCCATTGACAATACAAAAATGAATGTGCATCTCTGTGTTCCAATAAAACTTTATTTAGAAAAACTAATAGTGAACCAGATTTGGCCCACAGGCCATAGTTTGCCAACCTCTGTCATAAAAACATTTAAGAAATAAAAATGAACTTAAATCTTAAGTCTGCTAAGTTTTGTGTCCTTGTTCTTTTGGAGCCCCCATTGTCATTATGCAGAAATGGTTATGGGTACTGTCTTAAGGTGCCTTCTATCTCATTATCCCATATGATCATCAGAGCTAGAAAAAAATGTAAAAACCACAGAAGCAGGTTTCTAGATATGTAGGTGTGTTTGTAACAGGAGACTTGAACTATTAAATTAAATGTTATTAGAGGACACAAGTACAAAACATTAGATTTATTTCTTCTCATTCTAGTATCATGGAAAGATAAATTTAATTCATCTTCCTAGTCATAGAGGGAATTGTTTTGAGGGTATAATTAGTGCTTGAATTTGCTTGATAATTAAGTTGCTTTTGCTCTTAAGTTTATTTTATGAGTCAGTCATGCTGCTTTCTCCACTTTCTAGAAAACCAATTTAAACAGTGGTTTTTGAACAAAGTTCAGGTTAAAATAGTCTTTCTCTTTTACTGTGACAACTATGTGGTGTATGGCAAGTTGTAAAGAGATAACTTCTGTACCTAACATAGAAATTGCAAAATATTCTATAGAATTCAACTTTTAACTTATATGAAGCTCATAGGTATGGGGGTGGGAGGATCTATCACTATCGCTCAGGGCAGTAGAACTTCCCTCAGTGTGTTTATGGAACCAGTAATTTACTGTTCATCATCCTTCATGTTATTAGTCCTTAACCTATGAATGGCTTCTCTAGCAGAAGTTGTATTGAAGCTATGACTTGAGGGTGGAGAAAGGAAGGCATGGCTACAGATAGTCCAAAATGATGATAATAGATATCACCTTCAAATAATGTTATTTAATCCTCACCATTACCCTCTGAGAAAACACAAGTTCAAGATTACACAACCTACAAGTGGTACATCTGAGACAAAAATCCAGGTGTTCAATCCAGGTGTGAAACTTCTCCCTATTTGCAAAGGTACTTGGGGCTCAGTCACAGGCGAGGCTGTCAGTCCATCAAGTAGTTCTGCATTTTCTGTTGTAAATATTTAATTTTTTGAATTTAACTTAAGGTTTTTTAAAGGGCATATTTCATGCTGTACATTTTATTGTAGACACTTCTAAAATACACAGTTGTGGAAGAATAAAGCTTGTAAAGATTGGTTTTTATTTTTACTGATATTCATTTGTAGTTAACATCAGTAATTCATGTTGAGTAATATATTCCCCTATTATGAAATGTACCAAAGTCAGTACAGAACTCTTTGTCAATTTATAATTGTATTTGTAGCAGTTGCACAGGAACAGTATTCAGTTTACTGATGGATATGAAGTGAAAGAAGATATTGGAGTTGGCTCCTACTCTGTTTGTAAGAGATGTATACATAAAGCCACAAACATGGAGTTTGCAGTAAAGGTAAGTCATTTTAGATTTAAAATGCAACTTTAACAGTTTTTATTCATGCATGTCAGTACCAGTTAAACATTACACTCTTCTTTGGTAAATGTGCCTTTTGTTATAAAAAGGTAAAGTTAATTTAAATATCTGGCTAGTGATTATCAGGGAACCATCCATTACAGTGGATTCCCCTGTGAGCTAAAAAGGTAAGGTAGCGTACATCCAGTTTGCTTAGGGCAGTACCAGTTTACACTGACCTGATTTTTTGTAGCATCCCTTTTGCTTTCAGAAGCTTCCATTTTATAGTCAAGGTGTCAGGGAATTCCTCAAGATTGTATACCAAATGTTGTATGTTTACATTTTTCTAGCAACAATGTTCTTACCATTCTTCACATTTAAAAGGATCTGTGAACCAATAAAAGAATAAGAACCACTAACATTAAGTATATTATCATTAGCTGTTTTAATTTTATCAGGTGTTCTAAGGCATCAAGATTTTTCTAAGCCAAAACCAAGACACATGGCTCTATGATAAAGTTTGAGTTGCAAACCTTTAGTTGAAAGTGAACAAATATCAAGTCTCTGCCTTTTCACTTATTGGAATGGTAGCCTCTGCTCTCCCATTGCAAGCAATTCAAGTAATGTCTAAAGCTTTCAACTTACCTACAAGCTTAGAAATAGTCTATAACGGGTGGGCAAACTTTTTGACTCGAGGGCCACAATGGGTTCTTAAACTGGACCAGAGGGCCGGAACAAAAGCATGGATGGAGTGTTTGTGTGAACTAATATAAATTCAAAGTAAACATCATTACATAAAAGGGTATGGTCTTTTTTTTTTTTAGTTTTATTCATTTCAAACGGGCCGGATCCGGCCCGCGGGCCATAGTTTGCCCACGGCTGGTCTATAAGTATGGGCAGCTCCTGTTCAGTTAGTGGGAAAGTGGCATTAATTGGGATTACTTCCATCCACCCATCTATTTATCTAAATATATAGTATGATTTCTATCTACACAAAAGACAAAGATGCTAATTGACCGTACCTTCGCTACACCCACCAGCCAATCAGAAGAGTATGCAAATTAACCCAACAAAGATGGCCATTAAATTTGCATACTGCAGGTGGGGCGGGCAGTGCCAGACGCCCCCGCAGGATCCGGGACGCAGATCGGGGACCAGGGAGGCGGGGCGGGCAGCGCCAGACGCCACCCGGGGAGGCAGAGCTGGCAATCACCCCGGCCAGAAGCCTGAGGCCTGGGCAGGGGCGGAGCCTGCAATTGGAGCGGGCTGGGGGTCCCCTGCCCAGGCTAAAGGCCCTGGCCAGAGGTCTTAGGCCTGGGCAGGGGATCGGAGCGGACTGGGGTTCCCCTGCCCAGACCTAATGCCCCTCTGGCCTGGGCAAGGGCGGAGCCTGCTATCTGAGCGGGCTGGAGGTCCCCTTGGCAGGGGCCGAGGTGGGGATCGGTGTGAACTACAGAGGAAACACCTTTTCTGACCGCTCATTGGCTAAGCTCCCTGTATGCCACTGGTAATATTCTTAGTAACTTGGGTAATAAGAATCGAAGAAGGT
Organism: Myotis lucifugus; assembly: GCF_000147115.1. NCBI lineage: Eukaryota > Metazoa > Chordata > Mammalia > Chiroptera > Vespertilionidae > Myotis > Myotis lucifugus. Next base: position 674,783 of record NW_005871097.1, read on the forward strand.
GATGTAGGGTTTTTCCACCTCACTCCTGGAGAAAAAAACGAAGGTCTGCTGCTGGAGGGGCTAAGAAATATCATATCCTGCCCTAGCCGGTTTGGCTCAGTAGATGATGCCTCGGCCTGCCTACCAAAGGGTCTGGGTTCAATTCTGACCAACAGCATATACCTAGGTTGCAGGCTCTTCCCTGGCTGGGGCCCAGGTCAGCGCTCATGCTGGAGGCAACCAATCAAAGTGTTCCTCTCACTTTGATGTTTCTCTCTGTCTTTCTCTTTCTCTTCCACATTCTCTAAAAATCAATGGAAACATATCCTCACGTGAGGATAAAAAAATAATAAAGAAATGTCATATCCTATGAAAGACACATCTTGAAAATGCCTAAAGAAAGTTGTCACTTTTTCATGGTGAAGGGATTGGAGTCCATGTTGATGAAAACACCTTGGTGGCTGCGGTGACTGGCAGTGGCTGCAGCAGCGGGGTGATGGGGTTGGTGCCTTCCCCTGATCAGCCCGGTCGCCTCCCACAAAGGGAGGCCAGACTGCGGCTTAGGACATCCCCTGAGGGCTCCCAGTATGTGAGAGGGGGCAGGCTGGGCTGAGGGCCCCCCCCCCCGCACGAATTTCGTGCACCGGGCCCCTAGTGTAAAAATAAAAATGAATGTGTTTTATACATGCACTAGAGGCCCAGTGCATGAAATTCATGCAAGGGGCTCAGCCCCCGCCGCTGTGGGGGCCACCTCCGCCTCGGCCCCCGGCCGCCAGGGCCTTTATTGCCTCTGCCTTGGCCCCTGCCCAACCACCACGGCTTCATCCAGAAGGTCATCAGGAAGGACGTCCAGTCTAATTAGCATATTACGCTTTTATTATTATAGACTAGAGTCCCAGTGCACGAATTCATGCATGGGTGGAGTCCCTCTGGGTGGCCTGCAGGGATCAGGCTAAAACCCACAGTCCAGCACTGCTTGCAGCTCCTATCTGCCGCTCCTGCTCATCCCACTGTGCCTGCGTGGGCTCTCGCCCAATCAGTCCCAATTGGGAGAGGCTCGCATTGCCACAGCAGCGCTCGCCAGCCATGAGCCCTGTGTCTGGCACCCTCCCAAGGGGAGTGATCTGTGGGATTGGGCTGAAACCAGCTCTCTGACATCCCCTGAGGGGTCCCAGATTGCAAGAGGGCACAGGACAGGCTGAGGGACCCCTTCCCCCTGGTGGTCAGTGCACTTCATAGCGACTGGTCGACCAGTTGACTGTCTGCCCCCTGGTGGTCAGTGCACATCATAGTGAGTGGTTTAGCATCCTTAGCATATCATTAGCATATTACACTTTGATTGGTTGTTCTGCTGTTCGGTCTGTTTACATATTACCCTTTTATTATATAGGATAGCAAATATCTGAGAAGGCATATACACACACAAATTATTATTACTATTCTAAACTTGTATCTAATTGCTTTAAAAAGACACCATTGTCCATAAGGCTTCCTGTCAGCTATAAAGATAAACCAGAAATACATTTTAATTTGCTCGTATACTAATTTCTCATAATGAAAGTTGGGGCACATAGAAATTTTCAAATTACTTACATGAAAGGAGAAACAGTGAATAACGTACTTTGTAGATAGTTTAAGGATTACCTTGCCTCCATAAACACATCAGAAAAAAGCAAAAATGTCCTGAGGCCCCCTTTGAATTACAGAAACCAGGAGCTGTATACCAAAACCTTGAGAATATCTTGAAGCTATTTGTGGATTATTGTGATTTAACCCTTTGCACTCCGCTGTCCCCTCTCAGGGGACATCGGAATTCTAGCATATCACTCGGATGTCCCCTCTCAGGGGACATTGCAGTTTATTAGTGATTACGGGGAATTGAGTTATTTCAACGCAACTTTTTGAGACATGCATGTTTCCCTGAAGTTTTATCTTGAAATGGCAAAAGAAATTAAATCAAAATATCGTAAAATTACTAAGATATATACAAGAAATGTCAGCGGGTTTTGTGTCGGATTAAACAATAAACTACATATTCCCAATGTGGGACAAAGAAAACGGGACTGCATTGTGTGTTCTAACAGGAAAACACCTGGTGGCAGGCGTCAAACCACTTATTACTGTCAAACATGCACTAATCAGCCTGCAATGCATATTGGGGAGTGTTACAAAACTTATCATACTGTACAAAATTATAAACAATAAAATATTGGGTTTTTTTGCAAATATACATTCCTCGATGTCACCCAATTCATATAAGTCCAATATCATTATAATACGTTACTTGGTTCCAAAATTATACTAAATAATACGAGGGTCTGTAAATGCACGTTTCCGCCGCAAAGTAGCGTCGAGTAGCTGGTAGCCAATGTCCAGAATGGTTCGGAGTGCAAAGGGTTAAATTAGAGTCATAAAACCAATCCCAGCACAACTTGGTTCTACTGAAATTACTACAAATCTAAGATCCACAAGCATAAGTATGGATTTAATGTGAGCTGGGCTCAGATTAGCAGATCAGAATGTTGCCAAAAATAACACTTCCAGTGTGTTCTGGTTCTCAGAAGACTAACCCCAGATCATATCCCTTGAATTGGCATGTCTATTCCATATACCGTTCCTCTTAATCATCCATTTGCCTAATTCCACACTATTATTTTACAATTGATTGCAGTGGACACCTATATGTCTGTCTTCCCTGTTTTCCAACTACAGAACTGTTTTACAACTAAATCCATTTCAAATAGCAGATTTAGCTCATGTTGAGAGTTGCAAGCTAGGTTGCTAGAGCATTTGGGTATTTATTGCATACGTTAATTACTATGCTGTTTTAAAATTGAAAATAAGTTGGGTGTGAAGAGAGCAGAGCGCCTGAAGAGTGGCTCCTCTGTGTATAACACATCCAAAAGCAACTTGGGCTTACTCTTTACAGGTGGCAGGGTACTATGGCCTTCCTGTAACATTACGCCCCATACATGAAAAAAAAGAAAAGAAAAGAAGGTCACAAAATTTATTTCCGACTGCCTTTTGGATGATATGAAAGCAAACCTTATTTAAATGCAATATTACTTTACATTAAAACATTAAGAGAAGTATTTTTAAGAAGCAGCTGACATAAAAGGGCTGGAAAGCTACGTTAGTATTTTAAAGGGCTTTATTATAATAATTAAACTTAATTCTAGCCAAGTAAAACTCTAGGTGTGGTTTTCTGCTTAGCTTTCTGCCTAGCTTCAAAAATAATCTTGCTCTACTGAACTGTTAATTAATTTTTTATAAGTAGCTTACAACTAATGGGATATTCCATTGAAGCATTTTATTAAAGGAAGTAAAGTTAATTCGATACACAGATGCTAGTAGTGCTGATATATATAGATAGATGATATAGATATAGATATAAATATAGATATAGATATAGATATAGATCCATGTGTCCCCCAGAAATGTATACACACTTTGAATAATTATAAAAGCAGTGTTTGTACTTCAACTTCATTTTTAAACTTCCAGTAGCATTTTAGGATGAATTTCCTTTGTTCAAAACTTAGTCTGGCTGAAAAGAAAGAAACATCAATTGAGCTATCAGCTGTTAAAGTGTGTATACATGTTTGGGGAGCACCGTGTATATGTTGCTCTTAAGTATCTGTGTTGACAGGACTTAGAAGTTGACTGAGTTCCCTAAAGTTTAAGATGTTTAAGGATGAAAGAAAGATGTTAACTGTGTTCTTGGTACCTTTTCTTGAAGATTTTGCGTTTTAATGAGTCCTAAACTTACTGCACACTTAAACTGGAGAGACCTGGTAGAAATGTGATTCTTAGCATGGAATTTACTTTACAGCCTTGTCATCTACATCAAGACTGGGTTTTGAATTTTGATTAGACAGTCTGGCCAGGTACTTGAGTAAAACTGGTTAATAAATGGCTTATATATACAGTGTTTACATAAGATGCTACCCATTGTCTGTTGCTATAAATACTTATGGTTTATAACTGTAGAGTTCATGAGATTTTGTAATTATTATTTGCCTTTTAGATTATTGATAAAAGCAAGAGAGACCCAACAGAGGAAATTGAAATTCTTCTTCGTTATGGACAGCATCCAAACATTATTACTCTAAAGGATGTAAGTAGATTCTTTAATGTAGAAATTTGAATCAGTTGTCTAACTTGCATCTGGATTATTTACAGATATCATGTGGTAGACAAATAACTGAATATAGTAAGCAAAAAAATAGAATGGAGGACAACATATATAGCATAATTTTAGTTAAGAAAAATACGTTTATATAGTTAATGTTTCTACTTTTGCTGTAAAAAGAAAAGTTTTATTGACATTATTGCTTTTAATATCTGCATTTACTGGAACATTTGAGTATTCATTAATGTTCAAGATTGACTAGAATCACATACTCCATGGATTCCCCAAACTGTCTTTCACAGTACTGCCAGAAAGAGCTGCACTCATATCTAACCATGTTACTTTCCTGTCTACAGTTCATACCCCTCATCACCTCTGGTCCCTGCCTTCCTCCATCCATAGTAGTTTGCACACTTCCTCACACACCCTATGCACCAGCCATGCTGCAGCATATCCAAATTTTTGAACATGCCTCATTTTCTTGTGCTGCCCTGTCTTTGAATTTATGGTTCCCTCAGTTGAAAACACCATTTTCCTTCTTTACCTGGCTAACAACTGCACATCTAAGACTTTGCTGAAGCATTACTTCCCCCAGGAAGCCTGCCCTGCCCATTACCATCCCCAGGACAAATAGCATCCCTTCCCCTGCTACCAATGACTTTTTTTTTTATTGATTTCAGAGAGGAAGGGAGAGGGAGAGGGAGAGGGAGAGAAAGATAGAAACATCAATGATGAAAGAGAATCATTTTTCAGCTGCCTCCTGCATGCCCCCCACTAGTACTGGGGATCAAGCCTGTAACCTGGGCATGTGCCCCTGACCAGAATCAAACCCGGGACCCCTCAGTCTACAGGCCAACGCTCTATCCACTGAGCAAAACCGTTTAGGGCCCTGCTACCTATGACTTTTATCATAACAGAGCTCTTGGCAAAGGGTGTGAATTCTCCAGGCAGCATTAAGTCCTCTCTTGCTGATGGTAGTCATAATAGGCTCAAAGGCCATATCTGATTGTTGTAGACCAGATGTCACGTGGCCAGCTGAGCCAGAGGACTTCTGAGGAACCTTTCACCTTTCACCTGTGAGATTTTGTGAATTCCAAACTTTACCCCCCCTTCTCCTTCCAAACCAAAACTCTAGTTTCCTCAGAATGATTTTTTTACTGCTCATTTGTAGAAGGGGAATGTTAACTTAGTTCCATTAAAATGTGAAGCTATTTTCCCTGGCTGGTGTTTTTCAGTGGTTAGAGTGGCAGCCTGCGCACCAAAGGGTCACAGGTTTGATTTCCGATCAAGGGCACGTCCCTGGGTTACAGGTTTGCTCCCTGTCCTCTGGGAGATAACCAGTCATTGTATCTCTCTCATATCAATGTTTCTCTCTCTCTCTCTCTCTCTCTCTCTCTCTCTCTCTCTCTCTCTCTCTCTCTCATTCTGTCCTATCCTCCCTCCCTTCCATTCTCTTTGAAAAGCAATGGAAAAAATATCTTCTGGTAAAGATTAACAAAACAAAATTGCCTGGCTGGTGTGGCTCAGTGATTGAGTGTTGACCCATGAACCAGGAGGTCAAGGTTCAATTTCCAGTCAGGGCACATGCCTGGGTTGCGGGCTCAGTCTCCATTGGGGGTCATGTAGGAGGCAGCCAACCAATGATTCTCATCTTTGATGTTTCTATCTCTCCTCTCCCTTCCTCTCTCTGAAATCAATAAAAAAAAATGTATAAATGGACTAGAGGCCCAGTGCACAAAATTTATGCACTGGAGGTGGGGGTCCCCTCAGCCCAGCCTGCACCTTCTCCAATCCGGGATCCCTCTCACAATCCAGGACCGCTGGCTCTTAAGTGCTCACCTGGCTATCTTGCTGGCTTGCATGCTAAATACCGCCTAAATGCAGCCCCCGGCGATTTATACCCCCCATACCACCGTCTGCTTG
>NW_005871097.1:681161-729509 GCF_000147115.1 Myotis lucifugus
AAATTCGTGCACGGGGGTTACCTCAGCATTCCTGCACTTCTCTTTAATATGGGACCCTTGGGGATGTCCGACTGCCGGTTTAGAGGCCAATCTAAACCACTCACCTTCCTGCATGATCACCCCTAACCACTCTGTCTGGCCAGCCAGCTTGCCCCCAATAGACCCCCCCAACTGGCCTTCTCACCCCCAACTGCCCCACCTTGCTGGCCTGATTGCCCCCAACTGCCCCCCCCCAGCCTGCTCGCCCCCAACTGCCTCCTCCTGCCAGCCTGATTGCCCCAACTGCACCCCCCCTGCTGGCCTCATCGCCCCCAACTGCCCCCCTGCCGGCACACTTGCCCCAAACTGCCCCTCTCACTGGCCTGGTCACGCCCAACTGCCCCCCACTGCCAGCCTGCTCGCCCCCAACTGCCCCCCCCCCGCCAGCCTGCTTGTCTCTAACTGGCCACCCCTGCTGGCCTGCTCGCCCCCTACTGCCCCTCCCTGCCGGCCTGCTTTGCCCCAACTGACACCCCCCTGCTGGCCTGCTCACCCCCATCTGCCCTCCCCTCCTGGCCTGATCACCCCTAAACTTCTCTGCCTCGACCCTGCCACTATGGCTTTGTCTGGGCGGTGGCCACAGAGTCCGGCTTGGCTTCCTGGTCGCTGGGGTGACCCAGGAAGCCAAGCCAAGCCTCCCGCCCACTCTCTAGCCGGCTTGGCTTCCTGCCCACTCTGGCTGGCTCCATGGCTCCAGCCAGTGCCGCCATCTTTGTCGTGTCAATTTGCATATTCCCTCCTTATTGGCTGTGGGAGCCGCCATCTTTATCGTGAATTGATGGTTAATTTTCGTATTACTCTTTTATTAGATAAGATAGATAGATAGATAGATAGATAGATAGATAGATAGATAGATAAACATGTGAAGCTGTTTAACCTAAGTGACTTTTAATTACTGTAACCTCCAAGAATCCAACCAAGTAAATTAAAAAGGAAGTATAAAAGATACTTTCTCTCATCTTTGCTTTGGAAACTCCCTAAGCTGTCATCATTTTTTTTAAAATCCTCACCCCCAAGGATATGTTTTTTCATTGATTTGTTTTTTAGAGAGAGAGAAAGGGGGTGCGGAAAGAAACATCAATTTGAGAGAGAAATATCTATCAGTTGCTACCCATATGAGCCCGGAACAGGGATGGAACCCACAACCTAAATATGTGCCCTGACCAGGATATAAACCCACAACTTTTTGATGTGCAGGATGATGCTCCAACTGAGCCACCCGGCCAAGATGCTGTCATTATTTTTTACATCTTTGCTCCTTCCCTCATTTCAAATTCCAAAGTCTCTAAATTTTTCCCCTCTTATTACAGCATCTCCAACATTTTAAAATTTCTTATATCTATGTCTATTTCTCCCTCCTGGAATAAAAACTTTGAGGACAGGTACCTTGTTTTTTTCCATATTTAGGACCCCAGTACCTGGTACCTGTTTTGAGGCTAAATAAAAGTATGCAGTAACTCTGTGGTGAGGGGGAATAAAAGGGGCTGAAGTTTAATAAAGGGGTTATTTCAGTTCAGGACTGTTTGGAATATAAATCCAAAATTACAGAGAGTATTCAATTTCTACATAAGGAGTAAAATGGTGTGCTTCTGGGTAGTTGGCTGGAATTTCTTTTTGCTATGTAATCTTCCTACTAAATTTTCAGTTTAACCCAAACCAGAATAATTCATTGTACTGTGTATATAAATATAGAATTTATGCACTTTCAGAAGTTCTAAGAAAACCACAGGAGTATGTCTTTGTAGCAGTTCCTGCCCTCACCAGGAGATAAAAAGGTCAAGAGGAACAAACCCTAAGTGCAAAAGTTCAGTGCCCCTTTGTATACAATGTCCATAGTTACTTTGATTTCCATGAATTAAGTTTCATTGAAGAAAATTACAGGTTATTTTTCTGACATTCAATCTCATCAATTCCTATTTTAATAGTCTATGTGTATAAAACTTTGCAAGATTTATATCTTCCATTGGTTGTGATAAGTAAAAATTTCCTTGAACATAAAGTAAGTTTTAATTTCTCTTTAATATGCAAAACTTTGTTCTGAGCACATGTAAAGCTTCAATAATTTTTTTACATTTTGGTGTTGAATTTTATAGGTATATGATGATGGAAAATATGTGTACGTGGTGACAGAACTTATGAAAGGGGGTGAATTGCTGGATAAAATTCTTAGACAGAAATTTTTCTCTGAACGAGAGGCCAGCGCTGTCCTGTTTACTATAACCAAAACTGTTGAATATCTTCATGCTCAAGGGGTAAGTCTTTTTTTAATGTCTTATGTGCATAAATATTATGATATATATAAATATATGTATATGTATACACACATAAGTACACACACATAAATACCTTTTTTTCTTTTCTTCATGTTTGAGCTAAAATTACAAAGGTACAAGTTACTTTATGCATGTAATGGAAAATAACTACTATTAACTTAATTATCCTACTATTTTCCCCATTAAGCTTGAAGTGATACTTTGAAATCCTAGCTTGTTTATATTAAATTCTTACACATCCAAACAAAATGTGGATGATATCTTCTAAACTAGAAGACATAGCATCATTTTGCTAGGCCACTCTGTATTCTTGAGAACTGGGCCCATTTCATGTTCAGAAACAGAACCAGAGAATCATGAGTTGTATTCTAATGGATGAGGCCAAATAGTCACCTGGCTTCTGGCTGGTGGATGCTGTCCTCATTCCTTCCTGCAGGTTATCAGTAAATAGCATAAAAATCATGTTTGTAAAAGAAGGGAAATTTATGGGGTGGGGAGACAAGGGCAAAGGAGAAAACAAGGGGGGGGAGAGAGGTAAAGAGAACAGCAGAGGTGAAGAGGAATGAGAAGCAAGAAAAAAATAAGAGATTACTTCTTGAGTTTATTTTCTTTTTTTAATATATTTTTATGGATTTCAGAGAGGAAGGGAGAGGGAGAGAGAGAAACATCAATGATGAGAGAAGAATCATCGATCAGCTGCCCCTCGAACACTCCCTATTGGGACCGAGCCTGCAACCCGGGCATGTGCCCTGACCAGGAATTGAACCTGTGACCTCCTGGTTCATAAGTCAACCACTGAGCCACATTAAGGAGTTTATTTTCAATACTTATTCTCATTGTGTTTCTCTTTGCCCCCTAAAAGTGAACACTTAGACTGTTTTGATTTAATACTAGAACTTCTTGACTTCTAGCTGGTCAGTAGTCACCTAGTACTGTAGCCAGAAATTAGTAAAATTCGGTGTTCCTTGAAGAGTTTATGACTTTGCAGTCATCTAAGTCTTCTAAGTTCTCTTCTCAGTGCCTTGGCGGTAAGAAGTTATTAAGATGATCTGGAGAAGTCATGTTCAGGATGTTAGGAACTAAAACTGGGGTCATTGATCAGAATATAGACTTGGAATTTGATGATGGAAGAAACATATAAGTCTAAATAAGGAGTGAGAGGCTTATGATAAAAGAAGTATTCAAGTAGGTGATTAAAGGAGGAAAATAATACAAAACTCTAAAGGAATGTTATCTTTGTGTGTGTGTGTGTGTGTGTGTGTGTGTGTGTGTGTGTGTGACATTGTTGCATGGATAGCAAATAGGGAATACATAAAGTCTGAATTTTTTTTTCTTTTTACTCCTAAACCCTATGCCTGATCCATTGAGCCTGTCAGCACAAGTTTGTTGTGTACAACCATTATACATACTGTTCCCTCTACTTAGAATGCCTGTTCTCCGCTGTTCTGGCTTGTTTATTCTGTTCTAAAGATCTTTAATCAGATGTTACATTCTCTAGAGACCCTCCCTGACCTCCCTAGTTTTATGCCCCATCTCTCACCTGTTTATTCTCTGCCTCCCGACACTACCGTGTGAGCTCCTAGCATATAAAGGCAAGAATCTTATGGGTCTTCTTCACCATAATATGTGCAACTCCTTATATAATACCCTTGACACATGATAGGCACTCAATAAATATTCGTTTAATGAATGAATAACCTGGAGACAGATATTATTGCTATTTGCATTTTTCCTTAACCCACTTACTCAATTGGACAAAGAGTGGGGAAGTAAACACTACTCTTTCTTCCTTTTCTCTTTGCTCTAGTTCTGTGTTAGAGTTACACTTACATTATCAGCATTTTATAATGTTGGGATAATTTAAAGGCCAGCACTCATTATCTTGTTAAGTGCAGTCCCTGACAGTTTTGAATAAAAAATTTTCTATAATGGAAATGTATTGTAAATGTACCTCTTTACTTTGTATTTCATTTAGGTGGTTCACAGAGACTTAAAACCAAGCAACATTCTTTATGTGGACGAATCTGGCAATCCAGAATCTATTCGAATTTGTGATTTTGGCTTTGCCAAACAGCTAAGAGCAGAAAACGGTCTTCTCATGACACCTTGTTATACTGCAAATTTTGTTGCACCAGAGGTAATTATGAAATAGTTTGTTTACAGTATTTTAGTATATTTAAAAACTCATTTTCTGTATTTAATATAGAATAATTAATAGTTGTTTAATTGAAGACTTACCAAACAAATAATTAAAATAAAATAGCAGCCCTTTTTCTTCTGTTGATAGTTTATTCTGTCATCGGTCCACTGGTACCTATAATCCTCTTCCTGCCCTGACTTCTGTTTTTCTGTATCCGTAGCTGTCTGTTATCACTTTTGTGCTTGTTGGTGCATGGAACTAAATAGAAACTCACTTATATTCCACCTTTCCTAATATCTTTCTAATTCCCTGGTTTTGCCACTATCTTATGCATCTCCAAGGCTAAAACATCATGGTGTCTTCTCGTCCTTAGCTACCTGACTAGTTACCATTTCTCATCCCCCGAAAGCAGTTCCGTTTTCTTCTGTTCACAGACTGCCACCCTAGCCCCTGCTTCCCTCACCACCCCTCAGGTGACTGCCTCAGCCTCGGTGCACCTTGCCCTCTTATCATTCTGCGATCATTCCACAAGAGAGCTGCAAAGCTACCTAAGTCTTCTTCAAGCACTACTTTGATCAAGCTGCTTCTTTTCTTAAGTAATTGCAGTCCCCCATTGCAGTAAATCTAAACTCCACTGCTTTGCCCTCAAGATTTCATATCTTTATCACTGTGTAAAAAAAAATGTAACTATGAACAAGATAATAGAAAATAATAGTAAACCTTAATATAGGGCTTATGTGCCAGGCACATATATTAACTGATTTCATCCTGACAACATGTAGTTTCATTCTCATTATAACTCATTCTCATTATAACTGTGAGGTGAGTACTGTTATCAGCATTTTACAAGAAGCCAGGTACACAGTGAGAGGGTTATGTAATTTGCTTGAGGTCAGGTCTACATTTGAGCCCAGGCCATCTGCTGCAAAGTCTGTGCTTTTGGTGTCCAAGCAAGGCCACTTAATCTAGCCATCTTGTTTTTCCTACTGCATGCAAGCAGTCTACTTCTAGAAATCACCCTGTAGCTGTTGCACCTGGGCTTATTGGAATGTTTTTTGCTTTAAAACCTACCTCCAAATTCATCTTCAGGATATCGACCATGATTAAACTCTCCTTAGACTTGATCTTTTAATTCTTTGTCTCCTGTTCTCCATTTTGTCATCCAAGTTAAAACTTTGAAATCTTCCTGAAAGCCTCCCTATCATTTTTCTACATCCAGTCTGTCACCAAATCCTTTCCATTTTGTTTTCTAAATATTTCAGACCTTTTTCTCCTTACTCTATATATCCAGTCTCTACTAGTGCAAGTTCTCACAGCCTTTCACTTAGTTGGCTACAAATTGCTTCCTTTTGGGTCACCTTGTCCCCAGTCTTTCTCCTTGCCAGCGTTTCCTCTATACCTTGAGTCAGTGGTTCTCAACCTGTGGGTCGCGACCGCTTCGGCGGTCGAACGACCCTTTCACAGGGGTCGCCTAAGACCATCCTGCATATCAGATATTTACATTACAATTCATAACAGCAACATTACAGTTATGAAGTAGCAACGAAAATAATTTTATGGTTGGGTCACAACATGAGGAACTGTATTTAAAGGGCCAGAAGGTTTAGATCCACTGCCTTGAGTTATGTTTCTGGTATACACATCTCCTTATTTTATTTTCCTGTTTAATGCTTCAATGACATTTTTTTGCCTACAAAAAAAAATCTAAATTCCTTAACAACATGTGTATAAAATCCTTTCAGTCTCTCTAGTATCACCTACCTGGAGATCTGGCCATAGAGAACTATTGCTAACTATACTCTGCTCTCTTGCCTCTGCCCTTTGAGTGTCCTCTATCCTCCCTCACCTCCTTTTGCCTCCTGAATTCTTACTTACAGGCACAGTACAAGCAGGCTGCCCCCTAGCCTTTCTTCTTTCCTCATATCAAGAATGAATTGTTTCCTCATCTTTATACCCATAGCACTTCAGACATAATTGTATGATATTTATCATGTTGAATTGTTAACTACATAACAGGGTGCGGCAAAAGTAGGTTTATAGTTGTGAGTACATGAAACAGAGTTTATTCTTGTATTATTATTTATTAATTATAGTATTATTTGCCATACTAACAAATGTAAGCCTACTTTTGCCCCAGCCTGTATGTTTATTTCCCCTGTCAGATTCTGATTTTCTTAAGGAAGCCAGAGTTGTTTTGTATTGTCACAGTTCGTGCCTGATTATAGTTGGTGTTTATTAAATGCTTGAGTGAGCTGAAATATATATACAGTGTATATATATATATATATATATATATATATATATATACAGTGTGTATATATATATATACACACACACACACACACACACATATATATACAATTTCACACTATACATTTGTGCTGTTATATGTGGTCTTAAAAGTACCGATTTTTGTAACCATTTCTATAGCCCCATACAAAATATACATTCATTTAAATAAGAAACTTACCTTCATAGTTCTCCATGTGCCAAGGCAGCATTCAATAAATGTTAATTTAAGAGTGTGTGTATATATATATATATATATATATATGAATTATTAGTAGTAGAAGGTTCTAGAATAGGATTAATATATTGTCTTGTTTGTTAATCATGTTCTATTGAGGTTTTTCTTTTAATTTACTGATTTTAGAGAAAGAAAGGGAGGGAGAGAGGGAAAGGGGGAGAGAGGGAGAGCTAGTGAGAGAGAGAAAGAAAAAAGAAACATTGATTTGTTGTTGTTCTTATTTATGCATTCATTGGTTGTCTCTTGTATGTGCCCTAACCAGAGATTGCTCTAACCAAGTGAGTTACCCAACCAGGGCTTTTCTTACATGTATTTATTTAGGAGATATAATCCCATTCCCACAACCTATCTAAATATATATAATAAAGAGTGGTGTGTTAATACTAATTTTTACTTTTTCTAGGTTTTGAAACGACAAGGCTATGATGCTGCTTGTGATATATGGAGTCTTGGTGTCCTCCTCTATACAATGCTTACTGGGTAAATATATATTATATATGCTATAGGCATTTATTAATCAATATTTTGTTTATATTATCTTTATTTTTTAACCTTTATTGTCATATCTTATTTATGTTTTTTTATATTAAGTCTAATGAATATTTCATAACATACCTTAACCTGGTGCTTTGTGGAGCAAGTATTACATTAATTGAATTACTCCAAGTACTTTTGGATACCGCAAATAAATATAAAGATTACCATCCAAAAAAGAAATTTTATCAATTAGCATTTTAATTTTTTTTAATAAATTAGTTACACTCCATTTGCAAATGGCCCTGATGATACACCAGAGGAAATACTGGCACGCATCGGCAGTGGAAAATTCTCACTCAGTGGTGGTTACTGGAATTCTGTTTCAGATACAGCAAAGGTAATTTTTCATAATTCTTGGTGAGAATAAATAATATCAATTAGAAACTTGTTTATAAAGTAGTATTTTGAAGTGATGTTACCAAATAAGTTGAACTCAGAAATGGACCAGTTATTTTGTTTCTTCCCCAAAAGGCATTGTTTGGGCTTTGTTATCTATACATCTAAAGTTACTTCTTGCTGAGGAACATGATAAATAGTAATAGTCGTAGTCTTCATGATTTGTGTATCTACTCTGTGCTTCATGCTGCACTTGACCTAAATTATCCATTTAATCCTCTTAACCCTGTAAAATAGGTGGTAGTATCTCCATTTCATAGAAGGAAACCAAGGCCCAGAATTGTAGTGTGAACTTGTCCATAGTTACATACCAGATGCATGTGGGCACTTCAAAGTAAATAGCTGATTCCAAAGCTCTCAACCCCTAGAATAACTGTACCATGTTCTAGTTTTGGTCTATATTACAAAGAACGGGGTCTTTTCTTTTTCACAATAAACAGTAGTATAGTTTTATAGTGCCAGCTGGAAATCCATTTAAAAAGCCTTTCTCACTGGAAGATCTTCCATCCCCTGAATAACACTGACTTGGTTTCCACCTCTACTCTAGTTTCACTGTATTCATTGAAAATTTTTTTTTCCACTTCAAAATAAGAAAAACATAGAGGAGACAAAGAAGATAAATACTGGTAAAAGTGTTTTGCTGATTTTTCTTACAGGTGGAACTTGAGTTGATTTGGTTTTATAACTGAATTTTAAAATGAAATGTTAGTCTTCTCCTTTTTAACAATAAAATTTCTTAAACCAGAAAATTTCATTTTTCTAGGTACTTGTTTCTTTTTTAATTCATGTGTTGAACATCTACAGTGTGCTTAATAAGTGTAGGCTCCAGAAATAAAAGATATGACTCAGAATTCCTGTTCTCAAGGAGCTCACAGTCTAGTTGGGAAACAGCCAACTAGTGTCACAAGTGCTGTTGTAATGGTACTAGAGGCCCGGTGCATGAAATTCGTGCATGGAGGGGGGGTGCGTCCCCTCAGCCCAGCCTGCACCCTCTCGCAATCTAGGACCACTGGCTCCTAACCGCCTCTGCCAGCCTGCCTGATCGCCCCTAACCATTCCGCCTGCCTGCCTGATCGTCCTTAACTGTTCACTTGCCTGCCTGATCACCCCTAACCGCTTGC
This sequence comes from Myotis lucifugus, assembly GCF_000147115.1. Classification (NCBI taxonomy): domain Eukaryota; kingdom Metazoa; phylum Chordata; class Mammalia; order Chiroptera; family Vespertilionidae; genus Myotis; species Myotis lucifugus. The sequence goes on from NW_005871097.1 coordinate 690,195, forward strand.
CTGCCTGCCTCATCACCCCTAACCACCTCTGCCTCAGCCCCGCCTCCACGGCTTCTTCCGGAAGGTTGTTCAGCTGTCTGGTCTAATTAACATACAGTGGGGCCTTGACTTACGAGTGTCCCGACTAACGATTTTTTTCGAGATACGAGCTGTCTCTCGGCCGATTTTTTGCTTTGAGTTGCGAGCTAAAATTCAGATTACAAACCAGCTTCAGATACCCCACCGCTAGTTGGCGCAGCGAACGTCACAGTGAACGCCACAACATCAGCCCAGCATCACATGTCTCACTCGTTCACTTTTTGATTTGACATACGAGTAATTTGAGTTACGAGCTCCATCACGGAACGAATTAAACTCGTTAGTCAAGGCCCCACTGTATTACGCTTTTATTATTATAGATGTTTTCTCTGATAAAGAAGTTCAGATGATGCTCAGTCAGAAAGATTTCAGGGAAAGTTCCAGAAGCAATGGAGGGACTTTTCAGGTAGCTTTGGGGAATAGAAGGATGTAGTCCAGCCCATGCTGAGGGATCAGCACATGTGGTTTGTAATCATGATGGCAAAGGAAGGGCAGAATGTGTGCAGGGAGCTGCGAGTGGTTTGATATGACTAGCACAGGATGTATGTAAGAAGGTAGCTGATGAAACCCGATTATGAAAGGCTTTGCAGGTCATGCTCAGGATTTGGGGTTTCACTCTAGGTATTGGGAAACTGTTGAAAAATATTAAGCATTATAGTGATCAGATTTTCCTTTTTTAAGTTCACTCTGTGGAGCAGTAATTTTTACCCATAGAGTTGGCCACAAACTTTGTCATGGTCAGTTGTGGGCATATCAAGTAATGTTACCAAATAAAGTATCAGAGCTTAGACATTGCCTACTTTTTTAATAAGTTAAAGCAAGTCACGGCTATCTCTCTAATTTCTATAATTTGGTTCTTACTTGTATTCCAGTATGCTTTTTTGAGTGAAAGAGAAATGCAGGTGAGGAGGAGATACAAATAGACCACAAAATATTGCATCCATTTCGCAGCCTGTGCTATAAATGCCACATTATTACAGTAAGCCCTCAATTTTGTGGACCTCAATTTAACAGACCAGGTTTAACGGACAAAATTTCTAGTCCATATGTCATATGTGAAAATTAACACTCTGTTAATTTTAAAATGCTTTTAACCAAGATTTGCTTATAGTTAAATAATCAGATAATTTTTATTATTACTTTACTTTTATTTTAAACAAATTTTAGTGAATAGGCTATATGTTGGAAAAAACTGTAGTAATTTCACCGACATAAATAAATATTACATATCTACAGCTATAGTCTACATATTTAAATCTGAGAGTCACCGCTTGAAAACAATGTTCAGTGAATGGTTAGCATGTGATCACACCACATTGTCGTATGGTGTGACTTTCTGCAGCAGTTCCAATGTATGCTGTGCTGGCCTGAGCTAAGCCATGCCCCAGCCGCTGTATGCATTTGTTTACTTGCAGTGACTAGTGAATGCACCCATTTACTAGGCCTATTCAGTATAAATTTAAAATTACAATAATACATATAGAAAACTTTTCTATGAAATTAAACTTTTCATACATACTTAATTACACAAACATGTCTACATAAGTAAAAACAGGTAAACTAATTTGTCAAATTTTTAACATACGCATTTGGAAAACCTACTTTATTATATAACAGACTTTTGGCTTTAATGGACACCCCCTTGCCTGAATTTGCCCGTTATATCGAGCTTTTGCTCTACTAATCATTTTTGCTAATCTGTGCAGTTAAGACTTGAGATTACAAGCATGATATAATATAGTAAATATCCACATAATTGGGAGAGATGACTATCAATCTGATATGTCCCCTCAAGAGCAAGTTGCACATGTGAATGTCTTCAAGCCTATGTGTCTTTGAGAAGAATAGGACCACAGCTACCATTTTGAGCACTTATGTGCCTACACTTTTATTATTTTTTTATCCTCACCCCAGAACAAGTCCATTGATTTTTATTTATTTACTTATTTATTTATTTTAGAGAGAGAAGGGAGAGAGAGAAATATCAAGCATTTGTCTCCCACATTGGCCTGACCAGGAATCGAATGTGCAGCCATTTTGTATATGGGACAACGCTCCAAACAACTGAGCCACCCAGCCAGGGCATCCAACACTTCTACTTACATTACTTCATTTAGTCTTCACTGACCTAATATTAGGGATATTACACATAAGGTTTTGCAGTATTTGGGGTGATGAATGATGAGTAAACCAGAACAGTTCTAGTAGGATTTGAGTCAAATGGAAGATAAATTTAGGAGGCAGAATAGTTTCTGGTATATTGGACATAAGAAGCAACGGAGAAGCAGATATCAGGAGTGCAGTCCACATTTCCACCTCGGGCAAATAAGCACTTGGTGGCGTCCTTCACCAAGATGTGGAATACAAAAGAAGTAGTTTTCAGAGGAGTGATGATTGCAGATTTGGACGTTATGAATTTGAAATGCTTCTGTGATGTATAATTAAGAGATATATATCCACTGGGCCAGCGGTCGCCAACCGGTGGTCCATGGACCACTGGTGATCCGTGAGGTCCGAAAGGTTGGCGACCGCTGTACTAGGCAACTGGCTATATGGATGTAGATTTTACCAGAGAAGTCTGGGGGGACATTGAATTTAGGAATTGTCATCATCTGTAGTAGCTAAAGCCATGAGCATGAATGAGCTTATCTGAGCAGAGGGATAAGAGAGCCATGGAAGGAATTCATTTCAAGAAAAAGCTTAGGAGGAGCTATTGAAGGGTAGTGGTAGAAGTGATTCTAAGTGACTTGGCCAAAAGGGCACTGGTTAAGACACACACCTGAGTAAAATTATAATAGAGTTATGTTGTGCTTCTGGGCAGTTTTGCAACCTTTTCTTCATTTAAAGCATATTTGCCCACATTCAGAATTTGGAAGGGGAGGTCCCTAATTGTTTTGCTTTTTATGTATAATTCCATTCATTTACTCCTGTTCTTAGCTGTTAATGATAACTAAAAGTAAGAACCTATAAATATCTAATAGCAGGGGAGTACTTGGAATAGTATCTCCCCAATATCCAGTCAACCAGCAGGTTCTGTCAGTTCTATCTCTTAACTATCTCAATTCCATCTATATTACTCCATCTTTTATATCCACTCACCAAAGCTATTATCTCTCACCTGTCTCAAATTGGAGTCTCCAGGCTTGCCTCCTCCCATCTATTTTCCTCCACACTTAGTGAGTGTAATCGCTCTGAAGTACAAACCTGATTGCATCACTTCTTTGTTTTAAATGATTCATTGCCTCCAGAAAAAGTCCAAATTTGCTAATATGGCTTATAAGGACCTTCACGATCTGGTCCTTTCTTACCTCTCCCACTTTATCTGCTGCCATGTTTTCCTTTACGATATATGCTGCAGCTACATCACATTCTTTTCAGTTCCTTAATGTGACATGTTCTCTCCCACCTGAGGGCTTTCCCTCAAACACGCTTTGTTCTACCTTCCTGAAATACTCTGTTTCTCCCTTCCTTCTCTAATCCAGCTCCTGCCTATCCTTCAGGTCTCACATTTCTCTAAAGGAATCACTTCAAAGCCACCCTGCCTTGTTCAGGTCAGATCTCTCTCTGTGTTCCTCTAGCTGCACCTCACATTTATTCATCCCATCAAAGAACTTACTCTTTGCTTTGTAATTGATTCCCTCACTGGGCTAAAAGCTTGTTGAGGTCACAGTTCCTTTCTATCTTGTTCACTGTTAAATACCCAACACCTAGCAGAATGCCTGGTCTTTAATGGATACTCAATAAATATATTTTGAATGAAAATCAAACAAGCCCTGGCCAGTGTGGATCAGTTGGTTGGGCTTAGTACCATGCACCCCGAGGTCGCTGGTTCAATTCCTAGCCAGGGCACTTGCCTGAGTTGCGGGTTTGATCCCAATGGGGGTGTGCAGTAGACAGTCAAACAGTATTTCCTCTCTAAAATCAATAAAAAAACATTTTTTAAAAAAAGAAAATGAAACAAGTAGTGCATGGCTTTTACAATAAATCACAATTGTGTTATTTTGGAGAGTATAAAACTATATAGCAATTATGTGGATCTGTGTTTCAAGCGTAGGAAAGCATTTGGCTAGATAGAAAGCATTTGTCTCTGGAAGAGTAGGATTCTGGGTATTTATGTTCTTTTGCTTCTCTGTATTTTTTATTTTTCTATAATGCCCAGGAGTTGCTTTTAAAGCAGTGGTTCTCGCCCTAGCTGGTTTGGCTCACTGGATAGAGCGTCGGCCTGGGGACTGAAGGGTCCCAGGTTCAATTCCAGTCAAGGGCATGTACCTTGGTTGCAGGCACATCCCCAGTAGGGGGTGTGCAGGAGGCAGCTGATCGATGCTTCTCTCTCATTGATGTTTCTAACTCTCTATCCCTCTCCCTTCCTCTCTGTAAAAAATCAGTAAAATATACTTAAAGCAGTGGTTCTCAACCTTCCTAATGCCGCGACCCTTTAATACAGTTCCTCATGTTGTGGTGACCCCAAACTATAAAATTATTTTCGTTACTACTTCATAACTGTAATTTTGCTACTGTTATGAATCGTAATGTAAATATCTGATATGCAAGATGTATTTTCATTGTTACAAATTGAACATAATTAAAGCATAGTGATTAATCACAAAAACAATATGTAATTATATATGTGTTTTCCGATGGTCTTAGGCGACCCCTGTGAAAGGGTCATTCGAACCCGAAAGGGGTCACGACCCACAGGTTGAGAACCGCTGTTTTAAAGTAAGAAAAATAGAATTCTGTAATCTTAGGAAGGGCATTTAGAACTCTAATTAAATTAATGTTATTGGATAGCTCTGCTTTTCAGTATTACCAACACACACAAAAAAAGTTTTACGAGGCTAAAAAATCACTTAGAAATAAACCTATCAAAATGTGGAAACCTCAGAATATCTAAGGGGAAAAAGGAGCCAAAAAGCCCCAAAAGATACATAAAATATGGTAATTCACCCTTTATAATGCACCAAAACTACTGTCACTCAGAGGAGAGACTTAGGTTTTTACTTTTTAAAAAAACAAAACAAACACAGCCCTAGCTGGTTTGGCTCAGTGGATAGAGCATCGACCTACAGACTGAAGGGTCTCGGGTTCGATTCTGGTCAAGGGTACCTGCCTGGGTTGCAGGCTCGATCCCTAGTAGGGGGCGTGCAGGAGGCAGCCGATCAATGATTCTCTCTCATCATTAATGTTTCTCTCTCTCTTCCTCTCCATTCCTCTCTGAAATCAATAAAAATATATTATAAATAAATAAACAAAACACAAATTGTCATGTTGACCAAATAATTGTTTTTGATACTGGACACTAAACAGGTCTGAGGCCACCTGTCAGTACTTGAACCAGATTAAGCAGAGACAGGGTTGAATCATATATGAGCATTTATTCTAATAATGCCGACAGTATGGGCAGAGTAGTAGGTCATCCTTAAAATTCTGCTCTGCCTTTTTCTGCCAGCTGGCTGATTATATAGGGAAGATGAGGATAGCTACTTGCAGCTGCAAGTGTAACATGGAAAGGGGAGGGGAGGGTTGGCAGTCTGGCCTTCAGGAGCTCAAAGTCAGATAACAAGGTGGCTAATCTTCTGTGATGTTGCAAACAGCTCAGCCCGTTCCTGGGACTGGAGAATAGTCAGCATTCCTGAGAAAACTCCCGGAGGGGGTCAGGGTCTGGGCACAGCAACTAAGTCAAAGCACATCCTGTTCTTGGTCTGCTTTTTAAATGTTTGTGGGTTTTTTTGCAACATATCCTCCAGTTTCCCAAGGTCTGTAAGAAAACCTCTTATCTATAGTTAGTAAGATGAATAATCATTAAGCAACTGTGGTCCTATTCTTATTACGTGCCCTTCCCCCTATCATTTTGAGCCCAAAAGGCCTACCTACTGCCAGGAAAAAATATTGTCATAGTTAGGAAAAATGCTCAACAGTATAAGAAAATCAAACAAAAAGGTTTAAGCTTGCTTTATTATTATTATTATTCCCATTATAGGACCTGGTGTCAAAGATGCTTCATGTGGACCCTCATCAGAGATTGACTGCTGCCCTTGTGCTCAGACACCCTTGGATAGTCCACTGGGACCAACTGCCACAATACCAACTAAACAGACAGGACGCACCACATCTGGTCAAGGTGAGCAGCCCAATTCAGGTCCTGTTTTCCATGTGTCCTCTAAGAGAGACTGTGAGATGCCCCCTCCATGTCGCAGCACCTGGACCGGTCACTATCCCTCAGCCTGCATTCAGTTCTCCTGTGGGATTCTCTTACAGTGGGTGATTTAGAAAAGAAAAGGTCAAGCTGTGCCGAAGTGTTGTAATAAATCTAGTTTAAGAAAGACCTCTAAATTTCTGAATTTATCCATCAGATAAGCTTATGGATTTCCTATTTTCTTTATACTTTCTTATGCACAACCCAAAGCAAACTACAAGTTCCAAAAGAGCATGCTTTGCTGCCTCTGAAAATAAAGATTGCAAAGGAAAAAAAGTTGAACAGTCCTGAGAAAAGTGAGGACTGCTTGTTATGAAGCCATCCCTGTCTTATCCATTATTTCAACCTCCCACATTGGCCTCTTCAATTTTAGTTAAATCAGAGGGTTTGGCCAGTGTGGTTATTTTCATTATGAGGCTAATAAAATCTATATGTTTGCTAGTGAAGAAATTATCTGGGGGAAAATGTTCATTTCATGTTCTGTGTACATGACTACCCATTGTCATTTCTGTTTGGATATTTCTTTCCTGTTTTCAGGGTGCCATGGCAGCTACATATTCTGCTTTAAACCGTAATCAGTCACCAGTTTTGGAACCAGTAGGCCGCTCTACTCTTGCTCAGCGAAGAGGTATTAAAAAAATCACCTCCACAGCCCTGTGAAGTGACCTCAGTGAAATATTTGGTACCATGGTGTAAGCTGATAGCACAAGTTCTGGCGACAGGTAGCACATATCTGAGAGACACCTGCAAGCACACACTGTCCCAGCTGGTACCCATAATGCTGCTGCTCCTGCTGCTGCTCCCGCTTTCATCTCTTCTCGCTTTACATGATTGTTAGCAAGTTAGATTTTCCTGGAGCTTCGGATGAAATGGAAATGGAAACATGATGAAGATATATTCACTGAATCAATAAGAAGAAGAATGAACATATGAATACCACCTAAAAATACACTGAATAAAGTACTCTACACCATATAGCATTATTTTTATAGAAAATATTTCATGTCCCTTAAATATTCTTTGTTAGTTATAGGGATGGACAGTTTATGTTAAGCACTTAGCTTAAACAATCCGTTTATATTAGCACTGTATCCCTTGTGCCATCCAACATTTTGTATGTTTTTGTAAACAGTTCATATACAGTACATTTCTGTACTGCTTTCTTTAATGTATACATGCCTTGTTTAACTTGGAATCTTTTATTAATAATCAATTGACTATTAAATCTGGTTAAATAGTTCACCTGGATTAACAGTATTGTTGGACAGCGCTAAAAATGGCCAGATTGTAGAACAGCTGTTGAATGTAATACTTCCAAAATGTACATATCTTTCCCCATGTCTGTTTCACTGGTTCGTTCGTTTGTTACTTAAAGTCGGGTGCTCTGTCAGACTAACTTGTAGAGCTGTTACGGTAGAGAAAGTTATATGTCTGTGGCATGACATCAAGAGTACACCTATGAAGTTAGTTCATATACTTTGCAATTCTTTAGTGTTCTTTTTTTTAATTAAGGAAGTAGTTGTTGCACTTTTAATCTTAAATAGTGTCCATACTTAAAATTGGCATATAATTTGGAATTTTGCCAATATACATCCAAGGCCTGTGGTGGAGAAATTGGCCAAGGAAATTTTAGCAACAGGTCATTCAAGTCCCAGTGGATATTTCATGTTTAAGTAGATCAAATTGCAGAATTTAGCGTATGAATAACAAGATACCTGTTCTTGTATACCTGTGAGAAAAGTATGCTTTTTTGGAAAAACAGTAAATGAGTTCTATCCCATTACGATGCTTTATATTAAATACTAATTTGAGTGTAATAAAAGCCACAGGCCTCTATATGAAATTGGATTAAAACTTTCTTATTCTAGGGAATAAAACATTCTTGATCAAACAATATCTGTTCTAACCTAAAATCATAGCTAAGGTAGATTAAGTGAATATCTAGCATTGAGTGTTTTCTGAATTTCTCCTGATGATTTATAGCTGTGTAGTACTTCCTTTAACTTCAGATATAATCACTTTTCATAATGGTCACTGAGTCTGCTTAGATTACAGTATTATCTACATCTAATGTGGTAGTTTCCATAATTTTATTTGATTAAAGAAATTTCTGTATCCATTATGACCTGTATCTTTGCCAAGTTACCTAGCATACATCAATATGTAATATTGAAAACATATGAGCAAGGATAAAGTAATTTAACTTACCTCATCAAGAATGTGCCCAAACAGATCTTCCTTCGTCATGTATTAAGCCATTTATATCAGAAATCTTTTTCCTGCCAGAAACTTTAAGTCTTTCACTTGAGAGTACAAAGCCAAGAAAGCGTGGTTTGTCTGTCTTGGAAGCACTTGTTATTCCTTAATTTCTCCTGTATGCAATTAAAGAGAAAGGAAAAATCTATAACATTCCTTTTGCCCAAGTGACCCAAAATGGTTATTGCATAGAAATCAAATGTAAGTTTATCTTCTAAAAAATGTGTAAGAGGAGGGATTTCAGAAGATCCAGATGGAGAATTTTTTAAATTCTTGAATATGTAGATGCTTTTCATTGCCCAGAAAGAAAGCTCCTTCCTTCCTTCCTTCCTTCCTTCCTTCCTTCCTTCCTTCCTTCCTTCCTTCCTTCCTTCCTTCCTTCCTTCCTTCCTTCCTTTCTTTCTTTCTTTCTTTCTTTCTTTCTTCTTCTTCTTCTTTTCTTCTTCTTCTTCTTCTTCTTCTTCTTCTTCTTCTTCTTCTTCTTCTTCTTCTTCTTCTTCTTTCTCTCTCTCTCTCTCTCTCTCTCTCTCTCTCTCTCTCTCTCTCTCTCTTTCTCTTTCTTTCCTTTCTTTTCAGTGTCTTAAACCCCAGTCATCCCAAATTCTTGTAGCTTTTAAAATGTTAATGTAAATCTGGGCATATATTCTCAGATTTTTTACACTGATGCTATTCCATAATTGCTTAGGTGTATTTTCCCAGTGTAGTCTTTTAGAATCAGAAGTAAATGTGTAAACCCTTATAAGTCATCTAGTCCAACTTTCTTGTATTGCATGTAAAGAACCTGTGACCCAAAGCAAAGACTAGAATTCTTAACTTTCCATTTAGTTTTTTCCCCCCCATAACACCATGCTGCCTTCCCTTCAGATTATCAGCCAACCAGAAGCTGAGTTATTCAAAAACTACATATTTCTTGGGGCACTCCTCTACTGGTATATGAACTCAAGTTTATTGCTTTCAAAGATAATTGCCTTCTTTGCCTAGTCCAACTGCCAGTTTTGTTGGAAAAAAGCAAGTTATATGTTCACAAAACTGAAGGCTTTCTGCCTAAAAAGCAGTTCGTGAGCATAATTTATTGTATCTGTGGTTCTGGTGTTCGTATTGCCTTTGATTTACAGCAGACAAACTTGGCCAACAGTGTGCTCTACATGTAGTGCTTGTGCTGGGCTAACATTTCCATCCATTTCTTCACCTCCATTTCCTCCAGGCCCCTATAGTTGTGGTAGTGAGGCCTTCACCAGTTAGTGTTGCTGCTTCCCAGGCTTCTCCCAGGAGGTTTTAGTTCAGTCTTAAAGATACTTCAATGTGAAAGAAGGAACTAAACTATCAGGCTACTTTCACAAACCTCCTCTTAGCTTATAATTAAAAATAATATCCTAAATGGTAGATTGCATTTAGCATTGCCAAGCGTATACTGGAAAATACAGATTATACTACCATGTGTTTTGTATCTTCCCTTGCAAATGATGATATTAAACTAAGGTAAGTTTTTGTCCTTTTAATTTTTTTATATAAATTATTTCCACTCCCTCTAATTTATAGAGTTGATGTCTTCTTTTAAGTACAATAGACCCTTGTGTGTAACAGATTTGATATGGATTCATTTATTCATAAGCAACCCCAAAAGTCCAAAAGTGTAGTAATGTTTGACAAGGCAGAGTCGAGATGCTGTGAAGCTGATGGGTGGGAAAAGTCAACTTAGAGTCTGGAGAGGGTGTGGTGTGTGTATGGCAGGAGATTCCACATTTCCCACTTGGTGGGCTGCAAAGAGCAAATTTGGGTCAACCATTTCCCATCTGTTTTTAAGAAGTGGTATGGGCCAGGAGACATCATGGGAGGTGGGATTGGCCTGTTACCTGTGCCCTGCACCCTCGGCCCAGGAAAGACTTGAAGGGGTAGAGGGGTGCAAAGGCTTCATGAATAGACAGAATAGTTTGGGTAGGAAAGGGGCTGGGATAGGTCCAGCCTGAGATGAGAGCAGAAAAACATTCAAGATTTGGGGGCCTTGGTACAGATATACTTAATGACCATGGAAGCCAGCAATACACATCTCAATATGACTGACATTCTCTATTTCCTGGCTTTTATTATAAATGTCCTAAAATTTTTCAGTTTTCTTAACTGTATTTTATAGAGAAAATTCTCTCTTAACGATGGTATCAAGCACTTGAGATTTATGAAGACATTAGGACAGATATCTCAGGAATGTAAAGGGTCAGAAAAGGTCTGTTTTGTCTGATTAACAAATCCGATGGGTTTCATGGCTGACCCTTGGTGCTTAAACCAGGAGGTTCCAATCTAGTTTTAGAGTTCTGTCCCTCCGAAAGGTCCAACTCCATGTGACTAACAAACTGGATGTATACTTTGAGCCTTATTTAATTCACAAAGAGGTTGACTTACCTCTATTTTTATTTCAACAAATGAAAATAGCCCTCTTTTCACCTCCAGATTGCTTACATGTTGCTGGTCTCCCCAAGTGACCATTGGTGGAGACCAATTAATGAAGGAATGAAATTCACTTTCTTGGGACTGTGGTATTCTGCAGAGCCAAGCTTAACCACTTTTTCTAGTGAAGAATCTACAGAGTGATAATACCTAAGTATGGATGGCCAAGAAGAATTTATATCTACAGTGTGCTTTATGTATTTTTGACACTGCTGTATTCTGTGTGATCGAGTGACTTGTAACTGGTTCCAATGTGAGTGTTCTCAAAGAATCCTAGTAATTAAGTTGACTTAATTTTCTTAAGCCTTGTATTACTATTAGTCTCACATTTACCACTTTGATTCCAGTCTTTTAACTGTTCATAACAGGGCATACCAAGGGTTGGGATAAGAGCCTACTTCCTACCTCTTAAGGCACTTTCCTCATTATTTTTCCATGTAACCTTGAAGTGCATGATAAGCTGTTTAAATGTCCATGACTTCTCCCAGAGCAACTAGCAAAGTATATGACATTGAATAGAGATTAGTGGAAAGGAAAATTTAGAAACTAAGTTCAGAGGTTCAAACCTCAAGAAAACCTCTTTAGAGCACATACCATTTGAGTACAATATACGTAAACGTATGTGAGAGGAGAGTTGCTATAATAGTCCTCTAAGTAGATTAGTTCATTATCTAATGGAAGTGAAAATCTTTACTCCTATTATCACTATAGTACTGAATGAACTGTATACTGAGTTTTTCAAACAAGTATTTAAAGTAGAACTTTTAAATACCAAGCAAGGGCATAAGGATAAAGGTTTGGGTTTGTGTTCCTCTAAGTGTAGTGTTCCATCTAAAGCTTTGTTTTTTAATCGAAAAATGCTTCAAGGTATTGCCATTTCTTAGCATTCTTAATAATTATGGGTGATGAGTTTTTAATTCTTAAAATTATGTATGTGTATTAGGTTTATCTTAAATGTTACCCTACGCAGAAGGGAAAGTATACACCTAAGGGATGTAATTATTTTGCATTTTTGGGTGGGAATGGGGTGGGCATCTACTTAGATAGTTTTTAAAAAAAATCACAAGTATTTTTCTACTATTATATATCATCTTACTTTCTACTAGTTTCTCTCTAGTAAGGCATGCCAGAAGCCCAAGGTACCATATCATGAGTTCTTATGTATTGTACCTTTTATTGGTGGTTAAATTGTATCAGATGCTTGGCACTGCTGCCATAATTATGAAATGCTTGTAAAGGATTACATATCACTGAATACTTTAAATTGTTTTACTTAAGAGTCTAATCTGGGGAAGTTTTCAAATCATACTATTAATGTGTAATCTAAGCTCTTTCAGATGTATCCATGAATAATCCTGGAACAATATTGCTTGTATTCCTGTCACAGAACAGGTTTTGTAATCTTTAAAAGAAACGAAAATTTATATAATAAAGTTTCAAACAAATGCATGTATGTTCCTTTATCAGGTTATTGCAATTACATGTTGATTCTTCATATTATCAAATTACTCTATCCAAGGTATACATTTATCAAATTGGATTGGTAAAACTTAAAACAGGAATGTCTCTGAGTTAATAAGAAGTACGAACTAGTTTTTCTATGCAAAGTTTTCATTAGCCTAAAGAGTTTGTTAAATAAGACTCACATCAGTCATAGATCTTACCCAATACCAAACTTGATTAATCATTCAAAGGATACAGGGTAATCACCAGGCACAGATGAGACTCTTTTCTTAGAGAAGTCCAAGATTATCAGATTTAACTCCAAAATAACCCTTTTCTCCCTCATAATGGTACATTTTGAATTGATTCAAAATTAAAGAACAAGTTTTCTTCTGTGCGATGTATGTGGAGACATTGTTTAAACAAAGGGAGTCATTTGGTTTTGCAACACCCCCTTTTTATGCCTCATTAATTACACAGTTTAAATGTTGAGTCCTCGTTCTCCATCCAACCATGCCTCATAAATCCATAAATTACAAGTTTTACAAGAAGCTATCTCTATAGACCAAGTGTATCTTGCTAAAAGCATTTTAGAGATACGGACTTTTTGTTTTATTTCTGCTAGTAAATGTCATTAGCACATTTAAAAGGAAATTTGAGATCATTGATTGCTGGTAGAGAGGGAATGGGTTATAGGCCTGCAGTTATCCTTTCCTTTCCAGCAGACATTTGTAGTAGTTTTATATTATGATAGCATATTAGTTTGCTAGGGCTGCCATAACAAAATACCACAGACTGGCAGAAATTTATTTTGTCACAGTTCTGGAGTCTGGTTCAAGATCAAGGGTCCAACACCCTATCTCCAAACATATTCTGAAGTATTAGGGGTTAGGAATTCAACATGAATTTGGGGAGTACACAATTCAGCCCATAACACTGAATTTAGGTCTTCCCTCCCTCCCTTCCTCCTTTTTTTCCTTCCTGAGCACCTACTATGTGCCAGACATTCTGCTAAGTGCTGGTAATGGTAAAGCAACAGATATGGTTTACAGTGAGGTAGGGAAGACATTTATAAAGTAATAACGTCATGCAGATATTATGCTTTGGTAATGGGGATGGCAGGAAAGCGTTGCCCATTCCTTCAGACTGCCAACTGCTAGGTCGGGTGAAAGAGCCACGTTAAAACAGATGAGATTACAGTTGATGAGTCAGCTGCTCAAACCCTGAGAGGCTGGTTTGTCACAAAGCAGCAGAAGTCTGGTGTCAGCCAGCAGGGGGCGCACCTGAACCAGCCCTTTACTGGGAAGCCTGGGTCCCTCCCACTTCCTCCCTGACTCCGCCTCCTCCTTGCTCATGGCCCCGCCCCCTACGTGTTCCGCCAACACTCCCGGAGCGCGTGTCGCTCAGCTTTAACAATAGGGGAGGGATCAGGCGGCCACGCCTGCGCAATAGAGACAGGGGGCGGGCCCAGGCGGCGTTGGAGGCGGGGAGAAGCAACGCAAGCAGATGCGACGCCATTTGCTGCCGGCCGTGCGTGTGTAAAGCAGATCTTGGAAGAGCTCGGTCTCGGGACTCTCCCGCGCACGCGACCGGCCTCTCGCGCCCGCTTGGTACCGCGGGGCTCCACGCGTTACCCCTCGCCCCCCTTGGAGGAATCGCCGCCGCCGCCCGAGTAAGAGTCGGAGTCGCCGCGAGGCCTCTGCTCCCGCCATGCCCAAGAATAAAGGTAATGCCGCCTGGACCCCAGGACCACGACTCCTCTCTGCCGGGTCTCGCGGCTATCCTTGCGGCTTCGGGATATCCCAGGCTGCCGTGACCTTCCTCTCCGCTCGGCCTGCAGGTGGCTGGGCGATTGGGACGCCCTCCTGGGCTCGGGAGAGGAGCTGGGAAGTTACTCCTGTCTTCCAGTTTGGTCACATTGGGGTGGAGCCGACGCCATTTTTGTAGGGCCTCCTGCCGGAGAATGTGGGCTTTTGCTCCTGATTCGCGCCACAGTGACCTCGGCGTGGTGGGGACCCATGGAGAGACCTCCCCTGGGGCGGCGTGGGGTTCGCAAATGGCCGCTTTGGCCGTCCTGGGCAAGGGGAGTTAAACCCTGGAAGCAGTTCTTAACTTCCAGAGGGTGATGCTTGCTTTAGTGACCGTCAGGTACCCCTAAATGGGTTTCTTTATGGACAGAAGTTGAATATTGTTGAGACTACATCTCTCTTGTAAACAGTGGGCGAAACCTGGATGCAATTTTGAGGTTCATCTCTAGAGATATACCCTTCCCCATCCCTTTACGGGGTTTAACTCCGCCACACACACACGCACACGCACACACTTGTTCCATATTTATCCAAGTTTTCTAGTTTTGTTTCAGATTATATATATAATAAGTTCCCTCCATTCTGAAGTTAAACATTCACAAGTTACCAGACTTGAGGATAAGTTTATTTGGAATTTCCAAAATGAAAAGCCTAGTCTAGGTAAAAGCAGAACAGTCCTAAAGAAATTCTCCCTTTTTTAGACTTAAGGGTGTTTCTGCTTTTTTTTTTAGCATCCCTCTAATTTCTCAAAGGAAATTGTTCAAGTAGAAACTGGGAAAATTTGTTTCTGACAGAAGAGGAGCTTATTTCAGAACCCACAAGAAGTTTGCTTTGGTTATTCATCCTGAGACCCCCTGCCCTGACCTGGCCTACTTCCGTTCTCTTTTCTGCCTCACAGCTGGCTACAGCGTTTTACCTCATTTCCTCTGTAGCTGTCACTACTCATTTTATCCCTTGGGATTTTTGGTTGCAGTTCTGTGTAAGATTAGTTGCAGTTATCTGTAAGATTTACTGCAGTTCCCTCAGGGCACGCTACAGTTATTACCCTTAGAAATCTAACTTGTGGGTCCTTTTTGGAGCAAGGATTTTACTGCTAATAATTTTTGGAAAGATTGGGTGATAAAATAGGGTTTTTTAAAAGTCATAGTTTTCTTGAAACCTATGTAATCCTTTATTCCCTATGAGATGGTAACCAGATCACTTTAATGGGTATCTTATTCTCACTTTTATTTCTAGCATGAGATTTCCAATTCCTTCACTAGACTGTAAGCTGTAAAGGGCAGTAATAGTATTTGTCTTAATAACATTGGATTGCTAGCACTTGACACTTAGTAGATGCTCAATAAATATTTGTTGGGTTAAGTCACCTCCCTTCTGTTGAGTCCACCCTTAGGTGGATAATAGGTTACCCTTTAGTTCCAAGGATAGGACTTCTGCATTAAATCACATCTAGTTCACTAGCCTCCTTCCTTTAAAGTTCATTCCATTACATGGCAATAAAATAGAGAGGGAGGTGATCAGGGTATGATTAATTCTGGTAAATTGACAAGTGATGAATCACTTTTATAAGTAACATTTTGGACGTACAAAAATTATAGATAATGCAATGAACACCTGGGAATCCATTACTCCAAACTTGAGGATTACAACACATTCAGTTAAAGCCCTCTGTGTCTTCCTTCCTTACCTTGGGGGAAGGTGCTCCCACATTTTGAGGGCCTCACTACCTTTGATTTTAAAATTACCACTCCTTTAGGAATATGTGGACTACTCTTGACTGACTTATTCAAAGACTTGCCAGCTCTGGTATATAACTCAACAAACAAAGTAGGTATGATTCTTGTCCTAATGGAGCTTTCACTTTAGTTTGAAGACCTGGCATGATTAGTGGCTTGAAGCAAAAGGTACTTTTCTTAGGGAATTAGTTTTGGTGTGCCCTAAGAATGCCTCAAATACTGAATTCTAAGGACTCTGGTGAGTCAGGAAATTGTAGAGGCCCGCCTAACAATTGCACAGAGCATTGTGAGACTGTACCCAGGACAGGGTAAGTGCACATGATGATGCAAGAAGTTAAGTGTGTCTGTCTTTAGAGTGGCCAAGTGCACACTCTATTCTGTTTGGGTTATGAACCTTTTGCTGCTTCCACACTCTTCCCATATGTCCCTTAATCTCACTACCACATAGCCATTTTTGGAAATGACTGCCAGGGTCTGGAATGACACAAAATGGTAGGTAGAGATACCCTAATGTGGGGGACTAATGTTAAGTAAGTGGGCTTAGGTAAACTCACTGGAGGTAAATGACTTTTTACCTCATAAGGTGATTGTGACAAGTAAGTTGCATAGTGGTTAAGAGCATAGTGTCTAGTGACTGACATCTGAACTCTCAGGTCACGTGATATAGCTTTGGATAAGTCACTTAACCTTTTGAAGTCCATTCATTATCTTGTGAAATAAAGACAAAATAATACCTATCTCATAGGCATAGGCTTATTAGGGAGGAGATACTAGAACAGTGAGTAGTCTACTTGATGCATAAGGGAATAGAAGTATTGACAGATAGGTTGGTGTCATGTTTATAGGTTGAGAGACTTATATTCTGTAAGGTAGTTATGTTATCACTAACAGAAACAAGGATGTTGATTAAGGACCAGCTTTGTAAAATAAAGTAAATGGGGTTTTGAATAAAATTGAGCTTGAGATGACAGTAACCCATTTACTAGAAATGTACTGAGGCCAATAGAAATAGGAGATAAAGGCTTAGTTGAAATAGGGGGCTGGGATGTGAAATTATTAACATTGAAGTGGTAGGTGAGAGAAAAATAAGTTTCCTTAGAAAGTGGGTGAGCAGAAGGAATTTGAACTGAATGAAGCTCCAAATGGATAGGCATAATGAAGGGGGGGCTGATAAAAGGTCAAGAATAGTACAAGTGATCCTTCAGAAGTTGGGAAAAGGAGAGTTGAGAAATGATCAGCAGTGTCATTATTTAAAGTATGAAAAGCAAGGGGGCCATGGAGAATGACAGATTTTTTAAGGACACCAGTAGATAGTGTGGTGTCCTAAATGGAGGTATTTGGATCTTCTGTTCTAACTCTCTAACTCCCATATTTTACAGAGGCTGAAAGAGATCAAGGGGCGGGGGGTGGGGGTGGGGATTGAAAGCTCCGTGTATCCTTTATTCCTGTCTCCTACATCTGGCCATAATTCTCTTATTTCCATCTCAGAAATAATTATTTTATCATTCCTCGGAATAATATTCCATTGTATGATTGTATCACAGTTTATCCATTTATCTACCAAAGAACATCTTGGTTGCTTCCAAGTTACTTTTCCTCTTCATGACTAAGCACAGCCTGTTTCATTGTACGTGTAATAAGGGCAGGGACCTTCTGACCAGTTTTCCCACCCAGAGGAATGTCATACCTCTGCTTTTTGTTGAAGTTTTTTTTAATGAAAATTTTTTGAATAGTAAATATATTCATG
The DNA here is from genome assembly GCF_000147115.1 of Myotis lucifugus. Classification (NCBI taxonomy): domain Eukaryota; kingdom Metazoa; phylum Chordata; class Mammalia; order Chiroptera; family Vespertilionidae; genus Myotis; species Myotis lucifugus. Next base: position 707,901 of record NW_005871097.1, read on the forward strand.
ATTCAAATTTCAAAAAGTATAAAAAGTGAAATCTCTCTTCCTAAATGTGTCCCATTGCCATCTAGTTCTCTTTCTCACAGGCATTGTTAACTTTTTTATATATGCCCTTCCAAAGATATTTTATGTATATATAAAAGCAGATGTGAATATGAATTTCTTTTTTTTTTAATATCAATGGCGGCTTTATGCTCTTCTTCACTTTGCTGTATTTGTTTTTAAACTTACAGTAGGACGAATTTTGAATGTATGCAAAAGTTGACTAGTATAATGAACCTTCATGTACTCATGTCCTGGCCCCAGGCACCATCAATTCCTGGCTAAAAACTTGCACCATCCACACCAAATCAAGATCCAGAGATGGGCTACACATTGCCATTGGTTGATATGTCATTTAAGTCTCTTAATGGGTAGGTTCCCCATCCATGCATGTTTTCTTTTTCATAATGTATCTATTGAAGAAAACAGATTGTCTTATTATACAAATGACCCCACAGTTTGGATTTTGTTGATTACGCCCCTATTGCCCCTTGCTTTTTGTTGTTTTTTTAATAGACTTTATTTTTTAGAGCATTTTCTATTTCTAGAAAAATAAATACAAAGTACAAAGTTCCCTTATACTTCCTCCACACCAGTTTCTTCTATAAACATCTTATGTGAGCCAGTCTAGATGCATTATCATCTCAGGTCCATAGCTTATAGGTTCATTATGTGGTACATTGTATGGGTTTTGACTAATGTATAGTGACATGTACCTATCATTACAGTAAAGGTTCCTCCGTGTCTTTGGGGGACTTGGTAGTTCTTTTTATTGCTGAACTAGAGGCCCAATGCACGCATGCAAGAGTAGGCCCCCCCCCCCCCCCCGCTGCTGGCACTGGCTTCCCTCGCAGCCCCTACTTGTCGGGTCTAATTAGCATATTACTCTTTCATTATTATAGATAATATTCCATTGTACCACAGTTTATTTGTTCACCTAGCAAAGAACATCTTAGTTGCTTTCAAGTTCAGGCAGTTAGTACCTTGCTTTTTAACTTCAAATACCTTGCTCGATGTATCCTGCAGCAATAGGATAAAATTCAAACTCAGCATTTACCAGACTTGTTGCTCTCCCTCCACTACCAGAAAATCAGTGTGTCCCATTCCAATAGCTATAACTTTACCTTTTTTCTTTTCTTTTGTTTTTTTGCATTATCTTTTCTTTTCAGTCATCTCCTACTTATACTCACACCTTTCATTGGGGTAGGGGTGAGGGGGCGGTCAGGTAAAAGAGAGACAAGGCATTTTTATAAAATGGATCAAGACCCATTATCTCCCACCTTGTCCCATGTGGGCCACTGTAGGTTCACTGAGCTGTGTAGTCAATCAAGTGACTTTATAATCCAGGGCAGTTTGGTCATTGAATGCAGATGTCCTCAGAAAAGGATCTATATACTTTTATATAATATCTGCTTTGGTTTGTTTGTATTTGATGTCAAAAATATTCCAAAGGGGAATTTCCAAGAAGGGTAAGGGAGTGACAATATGTATATGTTTAATATAATGCTGTGTGACTAAATTTGAATTTTTAAAGTAAATGATTTTTTTAACTGTTCTAGATGCCTCAATTTAGTTTAGTTTCTTTTCCTACTGTTTTGCAAATAATGTCTTTTTCTTTACTTAAAACCATTAGGTAAAGGAGGTAAAAATAGACGTAGGGGTAAGAACGAAAATGAATCCGAAAAAAGAGAATTGGTGTTCAAAGAAGATGGGCAAGGTAAGTGTTTTCATAAGTTAGCATCCTTTTAGTAATAGTTTTGTTTTTCAAATATGGAATTTCAATTTCTAAACATAAAAGAGATACTATTCATGATCTGAGCAGTGAATCGCATGTCCCTTTTTGCCCTTCTCCATTTCTTTTGCTAATCATTTTGGTTACCAGTCTGCGTTGAGGATTGGTGGTGTTTCTGAAAATGTATAGGTGTATTGTGTTGCATATCTAGGAATGAATTATACAGGCCAGAGGGAATTAAGCCTCAAAAGTGATGGTTGACAATTCTATGATTTAGTGGGCCTTTTTTTTAAATAGTAAATAGTGCTACATAGTATGCAGTGGACCATGGATACTTGAGGGATGAATCTGAAGCCTTTCCTTCTCTTCTCCAGTGCCATTAGCATATAATTTCATAAAATGAAATTGAACATTTGACTGATCTTTTCTAACTGATTAACACTTTATAAGTGCCAGCCCAAGATATGTTATACTATTTTCTTATATTTTTATTTTGAGGACTTTTAAACCTTCAGAGAAGTTGCAGTATTAGTACAATGAACTTTTCTTAAATTGTTCTGTGTGTGTGTGTGTGTGTGTGTGTTTCCGAAACCATTTGAAAGTTGTGGATATCATGATGCTTTTCCCTTACTGCTTCTTCCTTTTGCCTCTTAAGAACAGGTATATTCTCTTACATAACCACAACAGAACGCTCAGGTAATTTAATCTGAGTATATTATGTATCCAGTATATGGTCCGTAGTCAAAATTTTCCAATTATCCCAATAATTTCCAGCACTTTTTAACAAAGAAATTATTTTTATAGTCTTTTTATAGAACTTCGGTGATTTGTTCACATCATATAAAAATGAAACATTTTCTGGCTAAGAGAGCTTTTTTTTCTTAGCCTTAGTCATTCTAGCCCCCATTAGAAGTTGACTTGATTGTGACTGCCACTACGTTTACTTTTTCATATTTCCCCCCCACTTTGGAAGAGAGGCTGCCATTTATTTATTTATTTTTAATTTTTTATTGATTTCAGGGAGGGAGAGAAAGATAGAAACATCAATGATAGAGAATCATTATCTGGCTGCCTACTACATGCCCCATACTTTGGATCGAGCCCACAACCCGGGTATATGCCCTGACCAGGAATCGAACCATGACCTCCTGGTTCATAGGTTGATGCTCAACCACTAAACCACACTGTCTTGGAACCACACTGTCTTGGCGAAAAGCTGTCTTTAATCACCATGTTGAAGTGCTAGGTTCACTGTATGTAGTCTGGGTAACTTCCACTTGTCAACCCCACAATCAATTTTTCAAAGTTACATCACTGTATTTACCAATTAGTAGATATCCTCTTTGGCGGTTAGTTTAATGTACTGCTTGAGTAAGTAAAGGTTCTGAAGTGATGGCCCCTCTCCCCCTATGTCTTCTGTCATTTACTAATAAAAGAGACAGGCCAATGTACAAGCTAATGCTCAGAATCTCAGTTTTTCAAATGGCATTGAAACCAGTTGGCTTCCTGGGTACCCTTTTGAAAAGATTTTAATTAAAAGCTTGGCGTTTTGCCTAAGAACATCTTTCTGGCTTTACAAAAACTTCACAATAATTACTAAGACATTCTAATTTAACAAAAGTAGCTTAATTAACATTTAAGCTACGTTTATTTGCCAAATCTACCAAGTGTTGTGTTGAGATTATCCTCTAAAGCAGTGGTTCTCAACCTGGGGGTCGCGACCCCTTTGGGGGTCAAATGACCCTTTCACAGGGGTCGCCTAAGACCATCGGAAAACACGTATATAATTACATATTGTTTTTGTGATTAATCACTATGCTTTAATTATGTTCAATTTGTAACAATGAAATTGGGGGTCACCACAACGTAAGGAACTGTATTAAAGGGCTGCGGCATTAGGAAGGTTGAGAACCACTGCTCTAAAGGTTAGAAGGGAAAGGAGCTTCAAAATTGGCAAAGGCTTCAAGAGATTGAGGAGGTATAGTGTGTACATTTTGGGACAAGCCACCTTGCTCTCCAAAAGTAAAGCAAACAGTCATGAAGAAACATTTCTGATAGCAGAGATGAGTCTGGGTTGTGGCTCTACCATTAACTAGCTTGGGGTTTGTCACTCCCTTTCATTTACTTTACTGCATGTATTTATTCCCAGCTAGTACCACCTATATGTTCTAGTCACTTTTATGTGGACTTCCAAATTGTTTTTATCAAAAGTTGAACAATATCTTATGCCCTTTTCTTTTCCCTCCCCCAGAATATGCTCAGGTAATCAAAATGTTGGGAAATGGGCGCTTAGAAGCAATGTGTTTTGATGGTGTAAAGAGATTGTGTCACATCAGGGGGAAATTGAGGAAAAAGGTAGGTGTGGATATTTGTTTTAGTTAATACAAAATTGTGGTTAAGGGGAAGGGTGCAAATGTCTCTATAGTTTTTATGGGCCAAGGACCTCGTTTTTATAAGTTACCAAAGAGTTCAGTAGAACTGTGATTTGCAGATTCTATTTAAAGACTCAATTTGCATCACCTCTGTTGTATTCCTGCCAAAAATGTTTAACCTGAACCTAAGAGGAAATGATCGACAAATCCAAATTGAGGGACTCTCTGCAAAACAAATCAGGAAAGGAAAAAAAGGCTGGAGTGCTATTAAGTGTTACATTAATGTTAAATTTCCTGAATTGTGATTTAATTCGGGAAAGACTAATGTCCTATCACATTCAGTGTTCGGGCAGATTTATTAGTTAAATTAGTTAAAAGTTCCTCCAACTCTGATTTTATGATTATTTTTCAAATTTTGTTTTTTAATCCTTCTGTTACCAAACTAAAAAGTTGGGGTGGGGAAGTGGAAGGAAGGGAGGGAGGCAGATGAAGCAACATATCTAATTTTTTATTCTTACATGTAAAGGATAGATAACTAACCACTTAGAATACTTCACGGGGGCGGGGGGGAATCCCTTTTTAAATTCATCATTCCTCTAGAATTAGTAAACTGCCAGGTAGTTAAATAAGAGTATTTTTTTAATATTCCAAATTATAGAAAAGTTGAAACAGGCACAACTGCTTGCTATAGTTTGTTTTTGTTTTTTCCTGTTTCTAAATGTAGTTACTTAAATCACAGTTGGGTGAATAGCATTTTATGGGAATGCTGATTCAGTGTTGCTCTTGATTCTTTATTTTTATTTCTTTTATAGGTTTGGATAAATACCTCAGACATAATATTAGTTGGTCTACGAGATTACCAGGTAAAAAAAATAAAATAACATTTTTATGCACTTGCCAGATTTTGATGATCCATTAGTGTTAGGAACATAAGTCATAACCGTATTTGAGCAGTTCTAGCCCAGTATGTGCCTCACCATTGTGTCAGCAAACATTTCATAAGGCTAGGTAACCCCGAGATTATGGTTCCCAAATGCCAGTCTGTGGAGTTCGTATTTTCACTGTAGAAGAAATGCAGGCCATGTAAATTTTTCATGAAGCTACGTGGTCCTTTTTCCTTTTCGGATATTTAAAATTTTTCCTTTTTAGCCCAGGCCGGTGTTTCTAAGTAGTTAGAATGTTGGCCTATGGACCGAAGGGTCGCACGTTTGATTCCAAGTCACGGGCATGTACCTGGGCTGTAGGTACAATTTCCAGCCCTGAGAGTAGTTTTGCTAGTGTTCTTAGTTGGCAAAATAAAAATGTAATCTTACGTTGGTCCTCCCACCTTTTTTGTTGTTGTTAATCCTCACCCGAGGGTATTGTTTCCCACTAATTTTTAGAGTGAGTGAAAGGGAGGTAGGGGAAAAAAAGAGAGAAAGAAACATCAATGTGAGAGAGACACATCGGTTGGTTACTTCTCCATGTACCCCCGGAACCGGGGAATCAACCTGCAACCCAGGTACGTGCACTTGACCAGGAATTGAACCCGAGACCCTTCGGTGTGCAGGCTGACACTCTACCACTGAGCCACACGGCCAGGGCCCCGCCCCAGTTTTTTTTTTTTTAAACTATACGTCTTGAATTCAAAATCTGGAAAGAGTTACTCATGGGGCTACAGCTGAATGATTCATGCTGCCATCCCACAAGATGTGAACAGCTTGGTAATGAGGGGAATAAGAAAGGCACACAGTTAATTACAGTATAAACCATGATATAAGTTTGTACTCTAAATTTAGATCAGCACTTAGGTAAGAAAATTACAGTTTGCCCTCATGAACTCAACCTGGAGACACTGTGGGTCTGTGAAATCTATTTGGTTCTACCTGTTGGAACTTACCACTGTGTATTAAATCTCATTGTGAGTGATAAAATGTTTTTATTTTTAAAAATATATGTATATATTCCAGAATAAAGAATTACAATCGTTGCTTTAAATCAGTGGTTCTCAATCATGGGTGATTTTTTTTATGTCCAGGGGCCATTTGGCAGTGTCTGGAGACATTTCTGGTTGTTTCTGGTTGTCACACCTGGGGGAGGGGGACAGTGCTGCTGGCATCTAGTGGGTAGAGACCAGAGATGCTGTAATGCACAGGACAGGCCCTGCAACAAAGATATCAGTAGCCAAAAATATCAGTAGTGCTGAGGTTAAGAAAGCCTGCTTTAAATTCATACCATTTTAATGTCCGTTCTCTTCTTTTGATCTCAAAAATAACCCCAGAAGTAGGGATAATAGTTTCCTGTGTGAAGATAGGAAACCAAGGTGCCAAAAGATACAACATTCTGACTAGAAAATAACAGCCAAGACCAACTTTTCTGATTCTTAATTTCCCATGATCCTTCTCTGCCCCTGCCACTTAAAGGGTGGTCCAGGGACCAGAAGCATCGCTAGCTTTTGGGAACTTGTTCGAAATGCAGATCCTTGGACCCCTACCCCAAGCCTCCTAAATCACGATATGCATTCTAACAAGATTCCCCCTGGGCTTTACACACATTACAGTTTATGTAAGATGTATAGGTAAATTCATGGCTTCCCTCCACATCAACTAATCTGTCTTCAGGAGGTGTAAAAGCTCCACAGGAGATTCTGATCAAGTCTACCCTGAGAACCACTGGTACATGGAAAGTGTATTCATTTCCTTGGGTCATTATACCAGTCTCAATTTTTGAATTGCAGTATTTAATGTTTAATAACCCTGTAAATTATGGTTCCAGGGAATTTTTGTATTTCAAAAGACTTCTAATCAGAGGGTAATAGTAAATAATCCACAAGATTAGGTCTGCACAGTTCTGCTCTTATTAAAGTGAAATCTGCGAAGATCTTCCCTAAGCCTGTTGATCATTATTCATTTATGCATGCCAGCTTCATACTGGGTTAAACCCGAAGATGTTTTTCAGAGGGTAGGAGAAAACTTAATATTTTGCCATAATCTGTTATTTTTCTCTTTTCAAGGATAATAAAGCTGATGTAATTTTAAAATACAATGCTGATGAAGCGAGAAGTCTGAAGGCATATGGCGAGCTTCCAGAGCATGGTAATGTCTCAGTTACTATATTAACCTGTCATGGTGCTATTACCTGGTCGTATCAAGGGAAGGGATTTGGGTAGAATTTTGTGGATTTTGCGTACTTACTTTTGTGCTTACATGATTTGTTTTAAGTCTGACTGCCTATACTTCATAATATTAGATACCTTAAGAAAATAACCGAGGTTCTGTTTCTAATAAGTATACTTTGGTTGAGGAGTTATATACTTTATAAGCCCTGGATTTCTGCATAATACCAAAGGAAACATTTTGTTGAGTATTTTAAAAGTCATTTCTCAAAGAGAATGTTAGTGTTTGTCTAACTTTAAATGTGAAGCAAGGGTAGTTAATTAGGTACTATTGTTGATTTTTATTAAAAAGGCAGTCTTCAATTTATGGTACCTAGTATCACAGAATCCCACAGGATTTTTTAAGCCAACATTCTTTGTTTCCTCCCCCAGTACAAAAAATTATGCGTTCTTAATGTGGAAAACAATTAAAACAAAAATAAGTCCCTCACAACCTTATCAAAAGGGAAATACACTTTCTATACTATTTTGTAAGCCTGCATTTTACAAGAATTTTGTATTATATCTTATATTTTGATGTATCTCCAAGTTATTAGAATAATCACAGATTTATGAATTTTTAAACATAGAATACTGTAGACCATGAAAATCCTGCTGAAATGAATTACTTGGCATTTCAAATCTAGGAAATGCTAATATATCTGGGAAGGGCTAGCACTTTCTGGTTCATTTTCATTGCTTAGGGATAGCATGATTTGACCAAAGATTCTGATTGACAAGTCTGATGATCGGTGAGTTATTAGGTTGTACTCAAACCTTTTTTAAAGCACAGCTGGAAGTTGTAATAGTTTCAGAATTTGTGTCATTAGATTATGCCTTACTAAAAATACCTTTTAAACAAAAGAAAATTATAGCACAAGTACATTCCATCTTGACTTACCAGTCACTTTGTTGAAGGTTTTGTTTTATCAAATACTGTTCTGTATAATAGCATTGTTAAATCAAAGTTAGGATCTTTCTGATCATAAAACTTAGATTTAATTATATTAAAAGTTTGAATTGTAAGAGTCTCCTTTTATATTTCAACATTTGATATCAAACCGCTTTCAGTGGGCAATTATTCATTTTAATAACATCTTGGTTATGTTATATGAGTATATTTATTTTTGTTTCTTTAGCTAAAATCAATGAAACTGATACATTTGGTCCTGGAGATGACGATGAAATCCAGTTTGATGACATTGGTGACGATGACGAAGACATTGATGATGTAAGTAAATGCGCCTTGCATTTTTCAATGTTTGTGAATTATCCACAGAGAAACCAGCTCCTTCCCCCAACTTCCTTTAATCTAAGAATGTTGAACATTTAAATAAGGGTATATTTTGAGACTTGAACATGAATTAAAATATTCAGTAGACAACTAATCAACTGTTTATACTTTGAGAAGTCATCTATTTTCAACATTTCTTCCTAGAAAGATCAATATCAGTGTGGTGATGGCCAGAGGAAAGGGGGGCAGGGCTGGGTGGAGGTGGGCAAAGTTTAAAAAATAAATAAAACAAACCCAAAAAAAGAATGTCTAAAGAGATCTCTCTTAAGAACTTTAGTTGTAAGAAATATAGTATCTTACCACAAAAGCATGTCTTCTCTTGATTGAAATACTGGTATAAGGTATCTGGTTTGAACCAGCTTGATAAGAAGCATTGAAATTACAACATACATTAAAAGCTTTGTTAAAATCAAGGCCTTTTGCCACCATATGATGTTATCTGCTGGATATGCACTATTGGCAATCTCTTGGTTTAGAGTTAGTATGTTTATTTTGAGGAAAATGTATTGTTTTTCCTAACTTTAGTAAAGTAGTGATGCTCATAAGAGTAAATGCCTCATTACCCTTCTGGTCAAACTTAATTTGGGGCAATATAAGTTTATTTAATAACTAGAGGCCTGGTGCACAAAATTCGTGCACGGGGGTGGGGGGGGGTCCCTCAGCCCAGCCTGCACCCTCTCCAATCCAGGCCCTTGGGGGATGTCCGACTGCCTCTCGCAATCCGGGACCACTGGCTCCTAACTGCTCGCCTGCCTGATTGCCCCTAACCCCTCTGCCTGCCTGCCTGATCGCCCCTAACCACCTCTGCCTGATTGTCGCCCCTAACCGTCTCTGCCTCACCCTGCACCCGGGACCTAGGATTCCCTCCTCTGGCTGGCCGCAGGCACCCGGGGACCGTGGGCGGGCAGCTTCACCTGGGCTGTAGCCACAGGCACTGGCACCCGAGACCACGGGGCAGGCGGCTTGGCCCTCTTCCGGGCCGCAACCTGGCTGGTCCCCGTTCCTCTCTCACGAGCTCATTTGTGCCTGGCTGGTTCTCATTCCTCTCTCCCCAGTGTTGAGGGTCTGAGCATTGTGAGGGCGTGATGACCATTTGCATATTAGCTCTTTATTATATAGGATTACTCAAATTTGGTTTGGGCTCTTCTTTTCATTCCCCTTTAAATAAAAATGTAGTTCAGAAACCACCTGTGTATATATAAGTCTAAAAATAATACTAATGTTTGATTTGCTTTAAAGATGAAATTTTCATATGCCTACAGCAGTTGTTTCTGACCAAGATTGTACAAAGAATTACCAGAGTTTTTCAAAAATAGAAAGACTGGTCTTGGGAATGTCTGAGTTAGGCATCACTGAGATTCTGCAATGAACATTTTCCTGTACTTGATTTATCACGTATATATGTATCTTTATTCATCAGTCAGTCCATCTTATATTTGATGCATCATCAAACCATTAGGTGCATTTATGAATTTTTAAATATATAGTACTACTGTACTAATGCTTTGTTTAAACATTAAAGCATACCCACCCTAAAATTAAAAAAATTAAAAAGGATAAGAAACAAATATATCTTTTTTTTTTTTAGTTTCACTCCTTTTGGAGACCCTGAGCTAGAGGATTCTTGTGACTAAACTGTTAGTGGTACCTTGACAGTAGATTTATCGATTATATTCTGTGATAAGAACCTGGCATGGTTGTAGTTTAAGGGGTTGACCCAAACATTTGGACAGCTAAGCTAGGGTAGAAGGCCTCTTCAGAAATTAAGAACCTAACCAGAGAACATGCCTGATTAGGAAGAGGTGACACAGAGGTGATAGGCTGAGAATCTAGACAGGAGAAAGGTTGTCTAAGAAAAACAAAAATTCTGAATCTCTGCCAGTGCTTCCTCAGGACTGGGCCCAGCAGGCTGGCAGGGGAAAGATAAAGCAGTGGTTATTAAGGGGGCTGCTGTTCTCTTTAACATTTGTAAGGGTGGCTTTGTTTATCACCTGAGAACCTTCTTCCCCGAGACATTTCTCTAGATAATTTATAGGTATTCAGTCTTATAACCAGGTTGACTAGAAAGAGGAGAATTTGGTCAGTATCACACTTGTTCCTTTCTTAAATAATGCTCTGCTCCAACCCCCAAAATAAAATATCACTAGCACAGAAGCAAGGAGACACTACACTTTAAGAATATTCAATATGACATGTAACATTCTAAATGAGGTTGTAAAGATTTACTGGCAGCAGACCAGAATTGAGAAAAGCATGGTATACAGGATTTCCTCTTCAGATTGGATTTGTTTCCCAGATAGCCTAAGGTGCCCCTTACGTGGTAGGCTGCTGCAATATAAGAATCTGTTTCTCATTTGATCTGATATTCTTTTCCCTTTCAGATCTAACTTGACCTCAACATTCTGCATTCCAACTTCTCTGAGGATTGTTCAACAATTTGGATTTCGGCTGAGGCCTATAAAAGAAGATGAAAATCCCTTTAATTTGAATGCAGTTGGGTTAAAGCATACTGATTTGTTTCTAAGGTGTTTCTTTAAAAACCGGTAGTGTTGAATTAAGTGAAATATTAAGCTCACTTTGTTCTTCGGGTGTAATGGAGTTTATGGGTAAAAGAGAGAGCACATCTATTTTTGAAAAGAGGAAAAAAACCTTTCCTATTTTGACCACTTCCAGTAAATAAATGGATGCTTTAAATAAACCATTTGCCCTGTACTTATCACTTATAAGTAAGCCCTAGTTTTTATTAGCCTGTTGACTGTACAGTGTATTTCTATATATTCCAGTTACCTACATGTATCCTTGAGGTTTTGAACAAAATTAAGGGATGCAGAAATCTGCATTTGAAATCAGAAATAATAGAACCTGGGTTTTAATAGCAATTTTGAATTTGTAAGGTTAGTAGTTGCAGAAATTGAACACTAGGTGGCACCCAGTTATCTTAACATTGGAAATACTGATTTGGTTGTAAATTTTTTTTTAAACTCACTGTACATACAAAATACCCCAACCAAGATTTTTTTGATCATATGCATGTATGTTGAATGTTTTTACAGAACTAAAAGATTATTGTCGTTTTATTTCAGAAGTTATATGTGTAAGCTACAATTTTAAATGACTTATACACATGCCTTATGTATAAATGAAAATTTCATAACAACTTGTACAAATTAAGCCCTTTTCAAATGATCCCTAAGCTGGGAAAAGAGGCAGGAATAACAACTTAATGAAAAGATAGTCTCCCATTTCTGAATGGAAGAGCTTCCATGGAGAATATAATAAAGACAATGTCATGCTGCACAGTGTATTATATATATACTTTGTGTTTAGGGTATATTTTATTGTGTGTACAGAATTTTTTTTTTTTTTGGTATGTTATTAGGAATTTAGAGTCATCCTTTCTCATTCATTTTTTCATGGCAACTCTAGTAAAGTGAAATTAAAGGCGAGATCCACCATGTAGCATGTGATGCTTTTATTCTGCTGGTCTCCAGAGAACTTTGCTGTGATGAAAAGTAATGTAAAGGGGAATAAACCTTCACATGGCCTGCAAAAAAAAAAAACAAATCTCTCATAAGTGTGCAAACTCTGGAATCAAAATCTGTGGATCTATAAAACATTGTTTAAGAATAGAAATTTTGAATGGACATTTGTAGTTCGTGTTTCTTATTTGGCGTTCTTGAACACTTACCTAGTTAGACGGCATCTGAGCTCATGGGCAAGTTTTTAATATTTAAAAGAAACCAGCCTCTAAGAATTATCAATAGTGATTGTCTTTCTCAGTAATCTAAACCTCCTAAAATATTTAGGCTTTTATACATAAAGGTGTTTTGCTAAATTTGTGGTATATGGGAGGTGGGCAAAAGTAGGTTTACAGTTGTTCATAGGGGAAATAATACAATAAATAAATAATACAAGAACACACTTTCATGTACCTGCAACTGTAAAGTACTTTGCCCACCCCTGTATAAATCCTTCCACGTTATTTTACCAAGAATGTTTTAACTCTGTGTCTGTGATACAGTTCATAGTAGGGATGGTGTATCTCAAACATCTTAAGTTTTTCTACTTACCTCCTCAAATAAATATGGTTTATTTAAAGATTCTTTAAAAATTACAACGATGGCCCAAATGCATTTGCTAGTGATTTTTTCTTTCTTGCCTTGGGAAGTAACAACTCAGTGTAGTGTTGCATCCTTGAAAATCTGAAATCATAATACCCATAATTGAAATAGTTGGGCTGAAATTGTAGCTTATATCAACACTACTCAGAATTATTTTAGTAACTTAACTTTTCATGTGGAAATGAATCGTTTCATCGATATATTTCAAATGAGCAGTGGAAGTGGTCCTTAAGAAAAGGTTTTTTGTTGTTGTTTGGTTATACTCTGATTTGTAAAATACAATGCTATAAATTGTGCTCTGAAAGAAAATAAAATGTTTGAAATCCAGATAATAGTCTTACTGTTAAGAGGTGTAATAGTTATTACTAACAAACTTGATAGGCTTGCATTTTTCATGTAGTGTTTATTCCACTTCCAGTTAGAGTATAAATATGCTGTATTACTAAAGCGGCTAAATAACCAAACCAAGTGTTTGTGTGATAAAAGACTTGCCAAGATTTATTTGTTGAATCTTGAACATCCAGCCTCTTAAAGAGAACCCCTCTTAAGGAGCCTGCAAACAATGCATGATGAAAATTCTTGCATTTTATTAAGGAATGGCCATTGGTTTACTCAACACATCTTAGGGTATCATGGCTATAAATTTAGTTGCTTACAAAACTCTTTGTGACTTGTGGTTAAACTTAGTCTCACATATGTAAATATTAAATTATAGGATGTTGAATAACATCTTTAAATTGCTGTCTGTATTGACTAAAGAGCAACTGAGTAATCCATTAGGTAAAAGCATGTTTCAAAAGAAACCTAAGTGGATTTATACTTTATTTGTATTATGTACAGATTTAACAGCATTCAGTATTAACTGTGGCTTGACTGTTAAAGTATCAGAATGCAAATGAGGTTCTTTATGTTACCTGACTGTCATAAAGATGAAAAAGATTTGTATCGGTATGAGGTGTTAAGATTTTTTATCCTGCTTTGCAAGGAGAAGTTTCATTTTTGCTGTTTGGACTCCCATGAACTTTCACACTACCTAAAACTACCATCATTTTTATCCTTGCTTTTTTTTTCTTCCTATTCAGAAAAGTATACAATCTGAATTAAGTCTTACTATAAGTGTGATAAGACACTAGCCTCTCCAAGGAATTTGGAGAGTGTATTGGACTATGTCCTCTCTTCTCCCCAGCTGCCAGGTGCTTAGAAGGCAATGTGAGGGAGAGTGAAGAGCATGGGCCCTGGAGTCAGCCTGTGTCCCAAACCCCACTCTCCCTTTTACCTACAGGTGACCACAGGTACCTTCAGTTTGTCTCAGCTTCAGGCTCCTCACCTGTAAGATGGGGGTGACAAGAACAGTACCTGCAGTCACAGAATTGCTGGGAATTAATTTGTGATTCATACATGTAATGAACGTAGAGCCGTGTCCACTGCTTTTCATTCAATATCTAGGATTGTGTGAGATAGAATATGCGTGTCTTTCACATTCTCTATTTACCATTTCTTTTACTTGTAGTCTTGGGTTCCTGTAATAAAAGAAATGTATAGGTAGAATATATATTTGTATATTCATGTTGACACTATTTAAAATAATTGCTACCACCTGGCCTGGGTGGTTCAGTGGTGGAGCATCGACCCATGAACCAAGAGGTCACCCGTTGGATTCCTGGTCAGGGCATATGCCCGGACTGCTGGCTCAATCTTCAGTAGGGGCTGTGCAGGAGGCAGCCGATCAATGTTTCTCTCTCATCGATGAACTATTCCTCTCTTCCCCTCTCTCTAAAATCAATAAAAACATATTTAAAGTAATTGCTACCATCATTTAATTCATTGTAAGACTAACAGATGGAAGCCTCCAAATTGCTTGAAGATGTTTTGCTAAATACCAACTGCTCTATATTTCTTTAGAGAAAGTTTATAGTAATAGTGATAGCTTTGGTTATATTTCATTCTTAAGTCTTTAATGAGTCCTTTTACATCCTTTTATAGATTCATGAAATCTAATTAGTATTGACTGATTTGGAGGTTTTGTTTTCCATGTGGAATTACGTAAAAAAAATCAGATGCAAAGTAATTGCAATTAGAAAATAAAATGAAATAACTTACAACACTGCAATTGATTCTTTCAAACTGTGACATTTTTAACTAAAACTTATTTGTGATTCTTTTATGAGATTTTTATTTTTAAAAAATGATACGTAATATATGAGGGAAATGTATGCTTATCTGTTTTTTATTTGTGCTTCTGGTTATTTGATTTAGATGAATCCATTCAGTGAGACTTCATATATGGGGTTGCATTTTCTGGGTGAGTTAATTGGTTACACACCTGTGCTGAAGATGACATTTTCTAATGTTAATTGTCCAGAATGACCTTTTCAAAATCACATCCAACGGACCTTATTTTGTACTATGCAAAGATATATAGGTGAAATAGATATTTATTATTAACTTGCTCATTCTTAAAAAGCCCGTCTTTTCTGTTCCAGTCCAGGCTTTTAGTTCACAACTTGATATAATGGCAGATCAGAAAGTGGGGACAGAATCTAAGTGAAATCCTATTGCTGATTTGATCCACTGGAGTGTCAGATAGAGAATTGGTTGGGTCTTTTGCAAATTTGATACAGTTCAGTACATAGTTTATGATATTAAATATTAGAAATCTAAGAATAATTGAAATATTTTTGATAAAGGTTATCAAAAGCAAACAATTTTTTAAAGTGAATTTTACCTAGCTGTTCCTGCAAAGCAATAAAAACTCTTAATCTCATTAAATCCAGCCCTTGAGTGCACATCTTTTTAATATTTCATGTGACAAAATAGGAAGTGCTACATAAAGCACTTCTGCTCATCCTGGGAAGTACAGTTGTCTCAAGGAAAAACGTGTGTGACTATTTCAATTGCAAACTAGCCACTGCTGCTCATGGAACACCATTTTTACTTGAAAGAATTGACTGGTTTTTCAAACTTGGTTTGAGGAAAACATTTTCTCACAAGTGAATAAAATGAGCCTGTCACTTGAAGGAATACAACTGAAAACATTTGTTGGAAGTGATAAAATTTGAGCTTTCAAGTAAAAGTTAGAACTTAGAAAACTAGTACCTGCTACTAGCTTGACAGCCTCAGTGAAGACTTCTGAAAAGATCAGTGATGGTATTAATGAATGTGACTTTTTAAATATTGAATGAAATGTGTTGACATTTGGAATTTCATGGATTAGCCAATATTTTCTAAATGATCAGTGGGTTTAATTGTAATAGTATGAAAAGATCATTGATTCAGTGTTAGGTTCTACATTGCAAGTAACCTTTATGAAATTATCATTTGTTAAGATTGGGTGTAATATCAAAGAACATACACAGATCTGAAAAGGCTATTAAAATACTTTTCTTCTAACCACATACCTCTGAGGCCATATTTTCTTCATATGCTTTAACCAAAATATACTGCAACACATTTAAAACAAAAGCAGATAGATGACTGTCTTCTGTTAAGACCATAAAGAGATTTGCAAATATGTGAAACAATGCCACTCTTCTCAAATTTGCTCATTAAAAGTATGTTTTTAAAGCATTGGCTTTTTTTTTTTTTTGGTAACTAAAAATTATTAAATTTTTTTTAGATTTTCTGATACATCCCTATTTCAGAGATACAGCACACAAGCAAACTAGTCATTGCAAGGACAACTGACAGTGTTGCCAATACGACAATCGTGCTTTCAAGTAAAAACTAGACTTTTGGAAAACAGCACCCACCATTAATATATAAAAGTTGTTTGGGAGTTTCAATTTTAGGTGTAAAGTAGGGTTTGGTGAACTTTCTCTAAAGGACCAGATAGTAAATATTTTCGGTTTTGTAGGCCATGTCTGTTACAACTCCATTCTGCCATTGTACCATAAAAGCAGCTGTGGACAACATGTAAACAAGTGAGTGTGGTCATATTCCAGTAAAATAACAGAAGTAGGTGGCAGGCTTCCACCCCCTGCTGTGAAGGTGGTCTGAGACAAAACATTTAGAACTGCACTGGACTAACAACTAGATACAAATTTTAAGATAACTTCAACTATGAAGTTAACCTAATGGAAAAGGCCCAGCTAACTTAAAAAAAAAATGTTTGTTAAAATTTATTGTTGAAAATATTACAGATGCCTCCTTTTTTTCTCCATTGAACCCCCCTTCCCTGCACCCACCCCTCTCAGGCGTTCACCACTATTGTCTGTCTAATGAACAAAATAAACTGATGAACAAAATAGATCCAGAGACATAGAAGTATGAAACAGACTGACGAATCTCAGAGGGAATGGGGTTGATGGGAAGAGATTAACCTAGTAACTTAATGTGCATATATGCATAGCCCATGGACACAGACAATAAGTGGTTAAATGTATTTTATTAATTTTAGAGAGAGGAAGGGAGAGGGAGAGAGAAACATCAATCAGCTGCCTCCTGCACACACCCCCATCAAGGATCTAGCCAACAACCTGGTCATGTGCCCTAACCGGGAATTGGGAATAGAACCAGCAACACAGTGCACAGAACAAGGCTCAACCAACTGAGCCACACCGGCCAGGGCACAAACTCGTTTTTAAAAAATGTGTTTTTATTAATTTCAGAGAGGAAGGGAGACACAGAAACATCAATGATGAGAGAGAATCGTTGATCGGCTGCCACCTGCACACCCCTCCACTGGGGATCAAGCCTGCAACCCCAGTAATCAAACCCTGACCTCCTGGTTCATAAGTCGAGGTTCAACCATTGAGCAACACTGGCTGGGCACAAACTCATTTTTAAAACATGCCTCAAATAGACACTGTTCATAGATGGTATGATGATAAAAAAAAGTCAATTCTCTCCATAAGCCATAGTAATAATAGATGCCATAACAGACAGAAATATCAGAATGGAGAGCTCAGATACCTATGCGGATGTGATATATAATAAAAAGTGCTTTGTTTCAGAATCATTGGGGAAAGGAGAAATTAATAGATGGTGCTGGGAAAACCACTTTATAGAGAAAAGTAAATATGGAACTATCATATCACATACAAGAAATACAATTGTTTTAGAGTTAAGGTAAATCTGTAATGGAAAATACAGACTATCTTGGAGTTGTGGTAGTATACTAGTATACTAAACAAGACCTCTGATTTTTTTAAAAATATATTTTATTGATTTTTTACAGAGAGGAAGGGAGAGGGATAGAGAGTTAGAAACATCGATGATAGAGAAACATCGATCAGCTGCCTCCTGCACACTCCCCACTGGAGATGTGCCCACAACCAAGGTACATGCCCCTGACCGGAATCGAACCTGGGACCTTTCAGTCCGCAGCCCGATGCTCTATCCACTGAGCCAAATCGGTTACGGCAAGACCTCTGATTTTATTTCCTTCTACTAACTACCTGATGCTACAGCTTGGGTTGCCCCTTTTCCCCTTTGACTCCCAGTTCCACTGAAGTTTAAGGGCTGCAATAAACTTCCCACAAATTTGACCATTTATACCTGCATTTTGAAAAGACCTCTTAAAGCATAAACCATAGAGGAAAATTGATAAGAATTTATTTTGTAACCCTGGGAAAGATTGGATCAAGCAAGAACTACCAATAGATGCTAAATCTAGGGGGAAGTTTTGACAAGGAGGAGGATATTTGCATGGCCTTAGTACCTCCCCACAGATTGCTTATAAATTAAAATAGTAAAATATAGTACCTCTACTCTGGAGCAAGCCAATTAGATGAAATTGATAACTAATGTGGTTGTGCAGGAGAATATCCTTATTCTTAGGAAATGTGCACATTTAAATATTTAGGGGTAAAGGGCCAAGTATATGGATGAAACTTTCAAAACATTTGATAAAATATTAAAGATATAGATAGAAATACAAATGATAAAATAAATGGGGTAAAATGGTAATGATAGGTGAATCTGAGTAGAAGGTATATGAATATTCTTTGTAAACTCATTCTTTTTTGTTTGTCAATCCTCATCTGAGGATATTTTTTCCATTGATTTTCAGAGAAAGTGGAAGGGAAGGGGGGGAGTGGAGAGAGAAACATTATTGTGAGAGAGACACATAGATTGGTTGTCTCCCACATGTACCCTGACAGGGGCCGGGGATTGAGCCTGCAACCAAGGCAGGTGCCCTGGACCAGAGTCGAACTGTGACCCTTCAGTTTGAGGGCCGTAAAGTCATTCTTGAAACTTTTCTATAAATTTGAGATTGTTTCCATATAAGAAGCTTTTAAATGGGTTGGTTTGGGCATAAAAATTAAGGAGGCTTGCTAATCTTAGGGTTAGTTGACTAGTGTGAAATATTTGCAACATTTTTAAACCCATAAAGAATTATGTAGAATACTGGAAACTCTGGAGATCAACAGAAAAAGACAAGAAGTCCAATAGAGAAATTGGCAAGGATTGAATAGACAATTTTCAGAAAAGTAAACCAGAATGAATGGCTAATCTATTTTTGATAGATTTTTATATACAGTTGCAATAGATAGATGTTGAAAGCAATTCCAAGCAAGGGAAAACAAACAGAATCATAACTATTGTGCAATACTATTTATATGAATTAAAGCCATGCATATCTTCACAATGTATGATTGAAAAATACAGCTAGAAAACAGAGGAAGTGTCTATTACTAGAAAGAGGACGGAGTGGAATAGAAAGTAAAAAGAAGAAAAAATAGAACAAAGCTAGAGAGGAATGCTATTCTGACTTGTCAGCAAGCCATGAATGAGCTCAAGAATTGGATGAATTAGCCCTAGCCGGGTATCTCAGTGGTTAGAACGTCAACCCACAAAATGAAGGGTCATGGATTTCACTCAGGTCAAGGGCATGTACTTCGGTTTGCAGGCTCCATCCCTAGCCCGGGTGGGAGGCAAACAATCAATGTGTCTCTCTCACAATGTTTCTCTCTGTGTCTCTCCCCCTCCCTTCCACTCTCTCTAAAATCAATGGAAAAAATATCCTCGGTTGAAGATTAAAAACAGCAACAAAAGAACTTGATGAATTATAAACTGGTATCAAAAATCTGTAAGAGCCTGGCTGGCATGGCTCAGTGGTTGGGCGTGGACCAATGAACCAGGAGGTCACGGTTCAATTCCCGGTCAGGACGCATGCTCAGGTTGCGGGCTCGATCCCCAGTGTGGGGCGTGCAGGAGGCAGCCGATCAATGATTCTCTCTCATCATTGATGTTTCTATCTCTCTCTCCCTCTGCCTTCCTCTCTGAAATCAATAAAAATATATTTTTTAAAAATCTGTAAGAGCTCTAGCTGGTTTGGCTCAATTGATAGAGTGTCAGCCTGTGGAACGAAGGGTCCCAGGTTCAATTCCAGTCAAGGGCACATGCCGGGGTTGTGGACTCCATCCCCAATAGAGGGCGTGCAGGAGGCAGCCAATCAATTATTCTCTCTCATCATTGATGTTTCTATCTCTCGTTTCCTCTCCCTCTCTGAAATCAATTATATTATCACTTGGAGTGCGGGAAACGAGTTAAGTCGGCTCGCGTGAATTGCGGGAGCCGTCTGTAACTCGGTTCATATAGATTTGCGGTGGAGTGCGGGAAACGTGTAAACTCGGGCCGATTGTAACTGCGTATTACCAAATATTTGTTTGTAATCCACCCTTTTGGTGGATGGAACAAAACCAAAAGACAGAGCCATCTTATATTTTGGCGGGAAATTCACCCGCACTCCAAGTGATATATATATATAATCTTTATTTAAAAAAAAGAAAAAATCTGTAAGAAAAGTGGAGGGTGGGAACAGCTTTCATGACCTGATTAACTTGGAAACAGCTTTCTTTACAGCCAAGGGACCAGCCCCCACATGCCCATTTACCTGCTCAATTGTGTCGAAACTCCCCTTCTGGCTTTCTCACCACCGTCTAGCGTCACAGACAGGTTCATCATATTTTTGTGCCACAAAAGGGCTCTCTAGGTTTTTTCAGTTCCTGAGGGGTTCAGTTTGTTTTCTTTTCTTTAATTGTATAATTTACATAACAAAGTCCACCAGTTTTAAATGTACAATTCAGTTGTTTTTAGTATACTGATTGAGTCAATCATCTCGATAATCTAATTCTAGAATATTTTCATCATCCCCCAAAGAAACCTTGTTCGTTTATTCAACTTAATTAGGCTTTTAAATCATGTGTTCTTCTCTCCCCTAATGGTGGGCGTTAGAACCTCAGCTGGTCACGGGCCAACAGAGAAAGGTGTAACCTGGGACTCCACTGCAGTGGATCATCACTTGGCAGCCTGCATCTGGGCAAACACCTGGAGGCTTGAGCTGGCTCTACAAAGATGCCTTTTTCAATATGTATGATTTTGAAAAGATGTAAAATGTGTAAAATGAGGTCCAGGGGAAAGACACCCCCCGCCCCCCTACACACACACTTTCTCCACCCTACTCCTGACACACTACCCATTTAACAGTTTCTCATCTGTCTTTCCAGAGAGGCCCTCCTCGCTGGAGATTTCTCAAGTGCGTGTTATTTGCACTCCAAGAAAAAAGGAACCATTGAGTAGCTCTGGGGTGCAATCAGCCAAGGAGGGCGGGGGCCATGGTTGGAGCGCGCAAATCCCTCAAACTGCGTGCCCTTGCCCTTCCTTGAAGGTCATCCTGGCTGGCTTGCTGGAGTCCCGCCCTGAGTGGCCGCCGGCCTGGCTGGGGTGAGAACTGGAACCCAACTGTGGTTGTTGGGAGGGTCCACCGCGTCTGTGTACGTTGGCACTGGCCCAAGGGGCGCCCGCCTGAAGCCCTAGCCAGGAACTGCTATGTGTGTGGACGCCTAGTGTGTGTGAACGTCAGCGAGCCCTGTGAAGACGTGTGTGCACGATGTGTGAGAACATATGCGTGCGGAGTGAGCACGTTCGTGCACATGGTGTGTGTGCGCGCTGCTCACACGCTGTGTGAAAAACTGTAT
>NW_005871097.1:730133-740703 GCF_000147115.1 Myotis lucifugus
TGGCTGGAGTGAGTGAGTGAGCGAGCTTGGGGATGGCTTAGGATGGGTGGCAAGTATGTTTGCCGTGGGGTGCCGAAGCCCACGTTTGATACCCGGGGTAGGGGGTTCCTCGTGATCCGCCGGCGTGGGGGGCACTCGGAAGGACAGCGGGGGTTCGCCCGGGCCTGCGCGCCCGCCCACTCTGCGTTCTAGGGAAACGCAGGAGCGACGTCTGCAGCCGGATGCGCAGGTGGTACAGCTGCCTGCTTTGCGGCGTCCCCGGGGGCAGAACCCGTGGGTCACCCACTGGCCGGGGCGGGTGGCGGGGCGGGAGCCCCTGGCCGGGTTTCCCTGCCGCCGGCATGTGCTGCCCAGGGGTCTGGCGGGGCCGCGGCCCCCTCACAAGGCAGCGCGAGGAGTGAGTCTCCAGGCCCTCAAGGCTGCAGCTCCTGGAACCTATGGAGGGGAGGGCTGGTGTCCGGATTGGCTGCCTAGAAATGAGCTGAGCTGGGGGAGATTTTGAGGACATTTGGCAGAATTTTAGATAAGCAGGTCTTGCGTCTTCTAAGGTTCTGTAAAGTGGTTGCAGGTAGTGTGGGGGTGTAAGCAACGAGGAAACTGATTTCATGCTGTTTTTCTTGGCAACGCCTTTTTTTAAAAGTTAATGTGAGCTATTTAAAAAACATTTTTTTTTTACTGCAGTATAACATGCGTACCACCAAAGCTCACAGATCTTAAGTATAGGATTCGAAGAACTAGCGCATAGTGAATAATTATTTTATATAAGGTGTACCAAGGAAGGGAAACAAATCAAGGGAAATGTTCTGTAGTCACTTAAAACATGCTTTTCATTGGGAGGGTGTATTTGTGATTGAGCCTTCATTTGCATCACTCATAGAAGGAGGAGGTGGCTTAAATCTTTCCCAGTTTGTGTTTTTCATCATTCATATTTTTAAGGCAGAATTTAACAAACATCAGGATAGTGATATAAATACTATAAATATGTACTTCTGTTTTCATCCTTTTTGCTTGAGAAACTGGGCTGCATCTGCTAGGGAAGAACGCAGAACGCACTGTGGGGGGCGTAAAAAAATAACTTTACTCCCACCTAAATTCTTCCAACTGGGCTAGTAATCAAATTATCAGAGACAGATTAACAGGAGAAAATATACAAAGTTTATTACAAATCTACATGGCAGGGTGTCTTAAGGTATGAAACCCCAAATGGGGCATTGGGCAGTTAAGGCTTATATGCCATTCTGGACAAAGGAGAAGGGGTACGGTGGGGAACTGGGGGTCCAGGATCACAAAGGGGAAGTAGGTAAATCACAGGAAGGAGAAAGAGCAAACATGTGGTAAACAAATTCTTACTGGGCCACCCAAAAACAATGGGACACAGAGGGGAATGATTATGTTGATTCGCTTCCTGGTTTTTTTCCCAATATATTTTATTGATTTTTTACAGAGAGGAAGGGAGAGGAATAGAGAGTTAGAAACATCGATGAGAGAGAAACATCGATCAGCTGCCTCCTGCACACTCCCCACTGGGGATGTGCTCGCAACCAAGGTACATGCCCTTGACCGGAATCGAACCTGGGACCCTTAAGTCCTCAGGCTGATGCTCTATCCACTGAGCCAAACCGGTTAGGGCTTGATTCGCTTACTGAAGCAGATTTTTCTATCTGAATTATTCTAGGCAGGAAGTGGGGGGCGGGGGGCGGTCAAAAGTTCTTTCTGAGGTTTTTGTTTTTTAATAACCAGTTTAAATCAGTATCTCAAAAGACACACTTTGGGGTTAAAAATTTGGTTCCTCTCACCACCCACTCACCCATCAGAACAAGCTGTGAGGGAGGGGGACCTAGTAGAAACAAACATTGGGAAGGGGAGGTTATTGAAGTTCACATTTTTATTTGGTTGAGAGCTTAAATAATAGGTTATTCAGTGCTTAGAGACAGGGAGGGGCTGTATGGTTAGATCTGCAATATATCTGTGGGATTTTAATTTATTTGAAGGAACTTAATAAGGGGGCATTCTTACCAAGTCCTAGTTGGAAACTTTATTGTAGAACCATTTAATGCACTCTACTGATAGCAAGATGAGCTTAAAGCTATTTTCTTTCATTTGAAATTGGGAATATGGAAAGATGTGTGAAGGTTTAAAATATTAAACTTCTGTGTGCATTAGGGCTGGTGGGGAAAAAGTGGAGTGTTCAGTTTTGGTGCCTGGTAGTACTGTTTGAGGGATCATGAGGTTGTGTATTTAGAAAAATGCCATCCTCAGAAATGTCTTGATTATTGAGGTTTTATTATAATCCACCCCAGAATCTGATCATTCATTGGTCGAGCAAGGCTGTATCATTCCTAATGAGATTCAACCCTGTATTTTGTTGTTGTTGTTATTAGTCCTCAGCCAATGATATTTTTCCATTGATTTTTTAGAGAGCGTGGAAGAGAGAGGGAGAGACAAACATTGATGTGACACACATTGATTGGTTGCCTCCCGCAGGAACCCTACCGACCGGGATCAGGGATCAAGCCTGCAACCCAGGACCAGAATCAAACTGAGGACCCTTCAGTCTGAGGGCCGATGCTCTATCCAGTGAGCGAAACCAGCTAGGGCAACCCTGCATTTCTTAAGGTCAACCTTTGTTCCTAAGTTTGTGCTGAGTGCTGTGAGGGCCAGAAAAGATGGAAAGGCCTGCGGTATGTAGGCTCTCTATTTCATGGGGGCACATTGGGGGATGGAGATGAGTTGGCGAGTGGTTTTTCTGGGAGGTATTGCAGTAGGAGGCAGCAAGGGACTACCTCTTGGTTGTTTCCTTTAGCAACAGTTTCTTCTGATATCAAAATCCGGTGCGTGTTCCCATTGTCCTCCAGTGATGTTTTCTTTCCTTTTAATTACCTTCCCTGTGGAAATTACCAAATGTATTGTTCTTTTTAGTGCTTGTGTTATATGCACGGTGTAATGAAGGAGGAGCCAGCTCCTGTTGCTTGGATCTGCTTAAATACCTTTAGCCAGCAGGTAGAATCACCAGATCTCAGCTGTTGGACTGCCTCAGTGTCACATAGTCCTGTGCTCCCCTCAGTCTGAAATGTCCTCTATCCCTTTTACTCTTCGGGGGTTCACTTCCTCTAGGCTTCTCACAGTATGAATTAAGCCTTCCCTTTCACCTTCTGTGCTGTCACTCAGGGCCTGAGCCCTCAGAGCCTGAATGTGCCAGCGGGAAGTTTCCAGTCACCTACTGCACTTGTGGTAACCTTAGCTCCTCAGATAGTAACAGCCACTCATTGTCAAGCACTGATATGCCAAGCAACATGATAACCACTCATCACACTTTATTTTACTTTATTCCTCATAAACACCCTTTAAAACATGTTTTTTATTGATTTCAGAGAGGAAGGGAGAGGGAGAGAGATAGAAACATCAATGATTGGCTGCCTCATGCATGCCCCCTACATGGGACCTCACCCACAACCAGTAATTGAACCATGACCTCCTGGTTCATAGGTCGATGCTCAACCACTGAGCCACACCGGTCTGACCCAAATACCCTTTGTTTAAAAAAAAGTTTTTAACATTGATTTTATAGAGAGTAAGGTGAGAGAGAGAGAGAAACATTGATGTAAGAGAGAAACATCTATCAGTTGCCTCCCGAACCAACCCTGATTGGAATGGAACCCACAACCTGGGCATCTGCCCTGACTGGGAATCGAACCCGCCAACCTTTGATGTAATGTACAGAATAATGCTCCAACCAACTGAGCCACCGGCCAGGGCTTTATACTGTTTTAATCCTCCTTTTAGAGATGTTTTAGTTATCCATGCCTGTATAACAAATCACTGCAAGTTTATTGTTTCTCACAATTCTGGGGTTGGTTGGGTTCAGTTGAGCGGTTAGCAGTTCTTCCAGTCCTTGTGGTGTCAGCTGAGTGGCTCCTGCCATTGCAGCCATCTGGGAGCTCAGTAGGCTTGAAGTGTCTTAAAAGCCTCTCATGGTCCAGGAAGTCTGTCCTGAACTCGGTGTGGCAGCGGTGCTGTGAGAGTGAGGAAGCAGAAGTTGCCAGTTCTCTTAAGACCTGAGCTTGGAAGTCCCAGAATATCACTTTTGCTGCATTCGGTGGTCAAAGCAAGTCACAAGGCCAGCCCACATTCAAGGGGAGGGAAAATAGACTCCTTTTCTTGATGCGAGGAGTGGTAAGCATCTTGTGGGAGAAGAGGCATCTCTCACTTTGGAGATTCTCTAGTTCAGTGGTTCTCAACCTTCTGGCCCTTTAAATACAGTTCCTCATGTTGTGACCCAACCATAAAATTATTTTCGTTGCTACTTCATAACTGTAATGTTGCTACTGTTATGAATCGTCATGTAAATATCTGATATGCAGGATGGTCTTAGGCGACCCCTGTGAAAGGGTCGTTCGACCGCCAAAGGGGTCGCGACCTACAGGTTGAGAACCGCTGCTCTAGTGCAACAAATAAATCCATTGACATTATGAGACGTCAAGTCATTCGCTCAAGGTCACACAGTAAGTGGCAAGCCAGACCTCACACCCAAGTGTGATTGACTCTAGAGTAAAGTAGTTCTAGCTTCTATGCTGCTGTGCCTTCCCAGATGGATTATAACCAACTCCTTTCATACATGGGCCATGCAGCCCTCTCTCAAGCAAGATCTAGCTCAGTACTGTCAATCCACGTTTCATGAGGATTTCATGTGTCCTTTCCTTAGTACACAGTTGTTTTTTCTCCCCAAAGGTGGTGAGGACCCCCATTTCTTAGAGCAAAAATTTTATTAACTAAAATGCTTAGAGGAAGAGAAGTTCGTTTAACAGGATTTCTGGTTTGCTAGGAATTAGCCCCCCATTCTCTCCAGGCCAACCTTTATTGTTGGGATTTGGAAGATCTCCTTAGTATGGTTCTTGTCGTGGGACACTGCATTGGGCATGACTGAGGATTGTGGCTCTTCCGTCATCACTCTGGAACGCCCATGGAAAATTCTCTCTTATAGTATAGGCCAGTATGTCTCAAACAACTCTGGTGAAGGACCAGTTGTTTTTTTCTAATTTCCAGTCTGTTGTTGACCAATTTCTTAATAAAATACAATAAAAAGACTTACTAGAAAAACCAAATATAAAAGACATGGAAAATACAAGTCCCAATTTTTAAATATTAAATTAGATTAGATATTAGGTCCAAAATATCAATGGATATCCCATTACTCTGTCAAATTGCTATAAACAGCCCAGCCAGCGTGGCTCAGTAGTTGAGTGTTGACCTATGAACCAAGAGGTCATGCTTTCATTTCCAGACAGGGCATATGCCCAGGTTGTGGGCTCAATCCCTAGTGGGGGACATGCAGGAGGCACCCGATCGATGCTTCTCTCTCATCATTGATGTTTCTATCTCTCTTCCTCTTCCCTCTCTGAAATCAATAACAATAGTTTTTTAAATTGCTATAAACATTTTTAAATGTACACTTGCTTTCCTTTTTTTACACACACACACACACACACACACACACACAGACACACACAGAAACATCTATGTGGGAGAGACACATTAACCAATTGCCTCCTGCACCCACCCCAGGCGGGGACCAAACCCACAACCTGGGCATGTGCCCTGACTGGGAATCAAACACTGACCTTCCAGTGTATGGGACGACGCTCCAGTCAACTGAGCCACACAGGCCAGGGCTAAATGTACGCTTTCAATTTATGTCCTTATTGTGGATGAAAGGAACAATAAGGAGATTGGCACCCGTCCACAGGCCACTCTATTAGTAACTCTGCCCTGGGCTAGCATTTCCGAAAGGGTGTTGCACACAAGAGGGTTTTAATTACACATGGACAAACTTATCTCTTCAATTTTACATTAAAAGTTCTGTAGCCCGGCTGCAGTGGCTCAGTGGTTGAGCATCGACCTATGAACCAGGAGATCACAGTTCGATTCCAGGTCAGGGCACATGCCTGGTTGTGGGTTCGATCCCCAGTGTGGGGTGTGCAGGAGGCAGCCAATCAGTGATTCTCTCTCATCATTGATATTTCTATCTCTCTCCCTCTCCCTTACTCTCTGAAATAAATAAAAATATATTTTTTAAAAAGTTCTGTAGATTCTTTAATTGTAAAACTACATCTAGTACATCAAGCTGTAATTTCATGTGTGTTTTTGAAACATCTAAAAATAAAAATTCAATTTAAAGAAAAATACTAAATAATAGTGTAGGCTGGTGCTGGCTACTACAAAGAATGCTAGTCACAAATGTAATCCTAAATTTTCTAATAGCGTCATTTAAAAAGTAAAACAGACAGGTGAAATTAATAATACCATTCATTTAGCCCAGGGTATCAAATATATTATTTCAACATCTAATTAATATAAAGAATTATTAATGAGATCTCTATTCTTTGCACCAAGTCATCCAAAACCAGTGTGTATTTTACACTTCCAGCCACATTTCGAGTGCTCGGTAGCCAACTGTGGCTAGTGGCTGGTATATTGGACAGCACTGACCGGGAACATTTCCATCCTGGCAGAAGGTTCTCTTGGTCTAGAATGAGCCCATGCTGGTACTGAGGTGGTCAGTCACTGTGCCATCAAGTGTGGGATGAAGAGCAGGATATGGGTCTCTGTGAGGCAGTGCTTAGTGGAAATGGAAAGACAATTTGACAAAATGGTCTCTCCTACCCACAATAAGGCCAGGTGGGCCCCGACCCGTAGGCCCTTGGGGAAAGAAGTTGCTTTTGTTTTCCCCAGAGTGGGCAAATGGCAAGGTACTCATACAGATCATCATCTTGGGGACCTGACAGGCTGTGGCAAGGGCGTGGGCTTGACTTGGTGGTCATTGTTGAGCTGGGACCAAGGGAAAGCATGGTATTGGACTGATTGGAAGTGGAAGAAAAGGGCAATAGTATCTGGCTTGGGTCTCCAGGTTCCATGTTGTGTCCAGTGGGAATCCCATCTGCTGGGTTGAGATGGGCTCTGTGAGGTGAGGTCTGGTCACTTCCCTGCTAGGGCTGGTGTTGTGCCTTCCTAGCACGTGTTCACAGAAGCCACTTGCTGATAGTGACCAACAAGTTCAGGTTGGTTGACAGGATGGATGCCCTCACTCTGGGAATATATTTGAAGAAACCCAAAACAACTAATCCAAATATATGTGGAATCTAATGAACAAAATAAACTGAACAAAATGGAACCGGAAGCATGGATACATGGAACAGCCTGGTGGGAGCCAGAGGGGAGGGGGTTTGGGTTACTGGATAAAGAAGGTGAAGGGATTAGCTAAGAAACATATATGTATACCCTATGAACAGTAGTGTGGTGAAAGCCAAGGGAGGGGGAGGCGGAGGCAGATGGAGGTGGGCAAAGTGGCGGGGGGCAGGAATGGGAGATGTTTGCCATAATGTCAACATTAAAAAAACTTTTTTATTGTTGACAGTATTACAGATGTCCCCCACTTTCCCCCCTTTTGCCCCCCTCAACCCAGCTCCCACCCCACCCCAGGCCTTCACCACACTATTGTCTGTGTCCATGGGTTATGCATATCTATATAATACTAGTAAAAGGCTAGTGGCCGTAACGCCGTAACGACCAAACAACCAGTCACCAGGAAGTGCATTGATGGGTCCCATGGCGTGGCAGGTCTCGGTCTCGTGGTGGCGCGATGGGGTCTGGGGTCCTGCGGTGGCTCAGTAGGTCTAGGTCTCATGCAATTTCGTGCACTAGGCCTCTAGTATTCATATAAGTTCTTTGGTTAGTCTCTTCCCACTCCCCTTTCTGCTTCCCTCTGAGATCTTTCAGTCTGTTCCATGCTTCTGTGGCTCTGGATCAGTTTATTTTGTTTATTAGATTCCATGTGATCATGTGATACTTGTCTTTCTCTGACTGACTTATTTCACTTAGCATAATACTCTCCAGGTCCCTCCATGTTGTCTCAAAGGGTAAGAGATCCTTCTCCTTTTTTTTTTTTTTGACATACTTCTTTTTTACAGCTGCATAACATTCCATGGTGTAAATGCACCACAGCTTTTTTATCCATTCATCTACTGATGGGCACTTGGGATGTTTTCAAACTTGGCTATTGTAAATATTGCTGCAATGAACACAGAGATATATATATTCTTTCTGATTGGTGTTTCAAGATTCATAGAATATATTCCCAGAAGTGGTATCGCACATAAAAAAAAGTTGTATTTTTTAAAACAGATTTTAAAAAATATATTTTTATTGATCTCAGAGAGGAAATGAGAGGGAGAGAGAGAGATAGAAGTATCAATGATGAGAGAGAAACATTGATCAGCTGCCTCCTGAACGCCCCACACTGGGGATTGAGCCTGCAACCCAGGCATGTGCTCTGATCGGAAATCGAACCATGATCTTCTGGTTCATAGGTCAACACTCAGCCACTGAGCCACACCGGCTGGGTGAAAGTTTTAAAAAGAACAAAAAAAAGAACCGGCAACCTTTTGGTGCATGGGATGACGATCAAGCCACTGAGCCTCACTGACCAGGGCTAAAGTCTTTTATTGAACAGGTTTTATCCCTGTTTCAGAACACTTTAATGTGTGCCCTTCACTTGAAATAACCATCTGAATTGTGACCTGGGCAAAACAGGATTCTCCTTCTATGCTTATTTTTTACACCCCACATCCCCAGATTCCTGTATGTTCTCTTTCCTTAGCACATGGGCATGCATTTTTGGCATTGCACAGTCCTTGTGCATGGAGGTAGTGTCATCTCTTAGGAGGGTTTCCTCTTCTCTACTTTATTCATTGTGTATTCAGTTCTCTTGAGCACCAGTCCAGGATGATAATTGATAGTGAAATATTGTGATGGCCTTCTGTGGAAGCTTTCCTCGAGCTTGGGTTATTCCTGTCCCCCACCCCCCGCCCCCATGGAGTTGTGTGTTATGAACGCAATTTAACAATGATCATTTTTATTAGCTAGTAACCAATATTATGTAATCAGTTTTAGTTACATCTTCAGACTAAAAGCTCTCTTGACAAAATTACTGATAGTAATTGCAGTTTTCTTACTGCAAAACATGTTCCTGCTCTGTTTCCCTCCTCACCCACCCTGATTCCACTTCACTTGATTTTGTTTTCGTCAGTCACAAATTATTTCTAAAGAATAAGTGCTTCTTATTAATGGTCCATTAATTTCCACATATTCCTAATCGTCTAGGATGAGATTAACTCTTAATAGCAGAACAGTCAATATAGCAACATGAATATATCCCAAGAAAACAGAAACACCCATCAGAAAGAATATATGCACCTCTATGTTCCTAGCAGCACAATTTACAATTGCTAAGACTTGGAAACAGCCTAAGTGCCCATCAGCAGATGAGCGGATTAAAAAAAACCTGTGGTACATTTACACAATGGAGTACTACATGGCAATAAAAAAGAAAGACCTCTTACCATTTGCAACAGCGTGGATGGACTTGAAGAGTATTATGCTGAGTGAAATAAACCAGTCAGAGAAAGATAAGTATCACATGATCTCACTCATATGTGGAATCTAATGAACAAAATAAACTGATGATCAAAAATAGACCCAGAGTCATAGAAGCATGAACAGACTTGAACCTCAGAGGAAAGGCAGGGCATGGTGGGTGGGAAGAGATCAACCAATGAAATTGTATGCATATATGCTTAACCCATGGACACAGACAATGGGGTGGTGAGGGCCTGGGGCGGGGGAAGAACAGGAGCAGACTGGAAAAGGTTAATGGGAGAAAAAGGAGGATCTATGTAATACTTTCAACAATAAAGATTAAAAGAAAAAAAAAGATAGCAACATGGACTATTTCACTATACCCTGTTCAGCTTTCCGTTGTCTTAGTTGTCTTTTACTTTCTCTCAATTTCGACTGAGAGACTCAAGAAGACTCAGTGCCTTTCTACTAAGGAGTGTTGAATGTCCTCTGTGGTACATAATTTTATCTTTATTATTTAAAAATTAAAAGGACTTTTAAAATATATATTTTATTGATTTTTTTACAGAGAGGAAGGGAGAGGGATAGAGAGTTAGAAACATCGATGCGAGAGAAACACCGATCAGCTGCCTCCTGCACACCCTCCACTGGGGATGTGCCCACAACCAAGGTACATGCCCTTGACCGGAATTGAACCTGGGACCCTTTAGTCCACAGGCCGGTGCTCTATCCACTGAGCCAAACCGGTTAGGGCTAAAAGGATTTTTAAAAATATATATATATTTTTCTTGATTTCAGAGAGAGGAAGGGAGAGGGAGAGAGAGAGAGAGAGAAACATCAATGATGAGAGAGAATCATTGATCGGCTGCCTCCTGCATACCTCACACTGGAGATCCAGCCTGCAACCCAGGCATGTGCCCTGACCAGGAATTGAACCGTGACCTCCTGGTTCATAGGTTGATGCTCAACCACTGACGCACACCAGCTGAGCGGATTCTTGCCACTTTGGCATGTAAAGATGATTTCAGAGTGAGTGCCTCTTATGATTATGCTAATTTAAAAAGGAGATGCCACACACAGGTGCAGCCCTTTCCAGTAGAATTTTCTGTGAGGATGGGAAGTGTTCTGCATCTGTTCTATATGTGTACTGAGAAACTGA